>NW_016690336.1:701026-703637 GCF_001604755.1 Lepidothrix coronata | reverse complement strand
GGAAAAGGACCCTGTAATTAACTCCATAAACATTACCAAAACCAAACAAAATCACAACAATTTTTCTCCAGCTCTGAGTTGATTCAGAACATTTCACTGTCTTTACCTCAAAGAGCAAATCCTCCAAGGAAACAGGATCCATTTTGCTGTAGGTCTTCCACAAATCAACGCTGACATCCATCAACTGCAAGAGATTTTAAACACATTGAAAGATTTGAAACACATTTCTGTGAAGAACATCTCAAAGAAGGGCACAGGTTTGGGTTTAAGCTGCAGTGAGACAGCCTTGGAGCTGCCCTGAGAGCCCTCCTGAACCCTGAATTTAGACATGTTTTCCCACCACTGGTTACAAAAGAACAGAGCAGATGAAAGTGTTGTGGATCCTGCGACCCCTCATCTCCAGCGAGGGTTTGAAGCCAAGTTTTCTTTGCATCTTTCAAACAGATCATTTCATACAGTTTTTCAAACTGAGTTAATTGCAAAGAACTGCCTTAGAAAGAACCAAATTTCAAGGTTACTCATGTTCTTGCCCTAAAGTAATGCTAATTTAGGCTAAGCATGTTCAACTTAGCAACACCTTCTTCCAAGCAGTAGGATGATGAATATGAGAACAATATTCCAAAATACACCCCGAAGGGACACTTGTATCTGAATGATTTCTGCATTTACAGGTTTGCCCACTACCCACTTAATTCAAAAATGCAGCACCAACTGGGATTTTATCAACCCACTGCTTTACAGCTACTCCAGTTACTTGTATAATTAGGTTTGTTAACGATGATTTCCCAGGCATCACTTCCATTCACCCATCAGCAAATTACAGCGTCCTGAGCAACTCTGACTTGTGCAGAAAGGGAGAAAAAGTCCTTAAAATCCTAGAAAACAATCCTAAATTATCATCCTTACATTATATTCAAATCTAACAGAACACACAACACAGGGAAAGTCAGCTTGAGGAGCCAAAAATGCACCAAAACACCCCCCTTTTAATAATGGCAGAAGTATTAATTCCTAGATAATTTACAGTATTTCCTGCCTTAGACTGGTTTCCTTCCCCAGCAGTGACACAGAGCAGCTGCCTGACAAGAGAACCTCACACAAACACTGAGCTAAAGAGTCAGGAATGTCATTTCCCACTTCAAATCCCCTTTAAGGAGGAAGAAAAGAACTGGCTGAACTGCCAGAGCTTCCAGGATTGCTCTTAAAACAGGAGGCCAAGAATTTTCCCTGCTCCTTTTTGAGTGCTTTAAGGACAGAATCGACTCCCTGGATGAAAGAGGAGAGGTTCTGGCTGGGCCACACCCGTGTCTGCACGTTTTTCCAAAGCCTCCAAGGATTTGTGAAATAAATTGGGGTAATTACAGGGCAATTAAAGAACCAAACAACTCCTGAATGGACAGACAAATTGTCAGGGAGTGATTTCACACGTCCACAAGGGTTGTTGATACTCCTCCACAAGGATGCTCCCCTGTTTGCACTCTGCATTTAATGGTTTTTGGCAGGTTCACACGAGGTGTTACAGCACCTCGGTGGAAACAGGGAAAAAAAACCTGAGGAAAGGTATCAGTGGGAAGAGAAAAGTGCTCAGAAAGACACAGACTCACAGAGCAGATTTCTGAGCAAGTGTGTACAGTTCTCCATGTGATGGGACTTTTAACAATGTACTGTGAATTCTTCGGGGGTTTTCCAGCTGTCACAAGTCAGACAAAGCCTATTCTGGCTGTAAAAAAGGAGGAGTGACAAGAAAAGTAGGACATCTGCATTGCTGTGGCACAGGCTGAGAAAAGCAAATAAAAGGCATTTCAAATAAGCACAGAAATGCAAAGCTGTTCTCTGAAGAGGATATGCTGGAGTAGAATTAATAAATGGGCAAATCAAATGACACCAGTTGCTCAGAGTGGAGCAGCAAATCATTATTGCATCCAGGAGCAAAATGATTTTGAGTGCTGCCCTTGTTCAGTGAGCTCTGCTGAGCCAGGAAGAGATAATGGCAGGGAGGGAAGCAGATGCATCTCTTGTGTCATAACCAATGGCCCAAGAAATACAGTCACTTCTTATTTCCTCAGCTCAGCTCAAGGTGTTGGTCACTGACCAGCTCCTCCTGCTCTGAAGATCTAGAACCCATCTGGGAAGATCTAGAACCCATCTGGGAAGATCTAGGACCCATCTGGGAAGATCTAGGACCCATCTAGGAAGATCTAGAACAAATTTGTGACTGTCTGGATCTGGTTTAGGGCAATCTAGATACCATTTAGGAATATCTAGATCCCATCTAGGATGATCTAGATCCCATTTAGGACGATCTACAGCCCATCTAGGAAGACCTATAACCCATCTAGGAAGACCTATAACCCATCTAGGAAGACCTATAACCCATCTAGGAAGATCTAGAACAAATTTGTGGCTGTCTGGATCTGGTTTAGGACAATCTACATCCCATTTAGAAAGATCCAGAACCCATTTAGGAATATCTAGAACCTGTTTAGGAAGACCTATAACCCATTTGGGAAGATCTATAACACATCTAGGAAGATTTATAACCCATGCAGGAATATCTAGAACCTGTGTAAGAAGATGTAAAACCCATCTAGGAAGATCTATAACCCATCCA
>NW_016690336.1:694002-697386 GCF_001604755.1 Lepidothrix coronata | reverse complement strand
AAAAAAAAAAAAAAAAAATCAAACCTTTGCCTTCATTCCCACAAAATAACAAGGCCCATGGATCACCTTTGTGGTTACATCATTCTTTCCAGGCAGCACTGTGTGATTAAGGTTAGGACTTACCAAGATAAATCATATCAGAGCCCGGCAGCAGATGGAGCTTAAAATGCAATAGCTGAGATTGCAGCTGCACTGGCAACAGGCTGGTGGGAGCTGCTCCACTCCTGAGTCCAAAATACACGTGTCTTACACCAGCAGATTTGCCCTTCCTGCAGGGGTTTTGGCAGCAGGAAGGCCTTACAAGGCCAGGCTTTAGGTTTTGCCACAGCAGGTTTGAACCTGTAGCTCGGTTGTTTGTGTCTTTATTGAGAATTCTCCCTGTCTGAAGCGCTGATGGGACTGTGTGGAGAACAGGCAGCCAGTTTGGGGATCCAGGGATCAGAAAAACCATGGGCAAACTGGAGTAAGGGCAGTGGAAGGACACCATGATGATGGAGCCTTTGTTCCAAAAGCTGGGACCTCAGAGCTTCTGTCCCACCCCCACTGAAATATTGCTGAGATGGTGAAGCCAAGCTCTCCACAGTGGTCATGACAAAGGGATGATTCAAAACAAGAGAGGTTCACATTTGGCAAAAGGAAACCCTTTTTCACCGTGAGGGCAGTCAGGAAATGGAGCAGACAGCCAAGAGAAGCTCTGCAGGCATCATCCTTGGATGTTTTCAACATCCAGCTGCAAGAAAACCTTGAGTAACCTGATCTGATCTCACCACCCACCCTGCCTTAGGCAAGAGGTTGGACAAGATGGTGTCTTATAACCAGAATTATTTCCTAATTCTGTGATTAAACCATCAGCCAGCCACAAGAAAACACAATTAATTTGTCAGAAGCCCCATCACCTTCAAGCTGGAAGCTCAAGGGAGCAAAAGGTTTCTCTCCTTGATCTTCCTGCTCATTCTTGCACCAGCTTCACCCTCTGAGACTGCAGCTCCAAACCCACTCCCTGGGGATCTCAGTGTCATTCTAACTTAGAAAAGGAACTACACAATTAAGGAAGAAGCATTTCCACTCCCAACTGGAATGTAAAGGTCCTTATTCTACACCTAGACAGGCAGTATTTTTGGTTTTAAGTCCTCTAACAGTACTTCAATAAACACAGTTTTTTCTAGAAAACACCTTCATTTTTAAATGCAAGAAGAAACTTGTGGTGCAAGAATCACCATGTGGTGCAGTCACTAGTTCTTGAAAGAAAGATTTGAGAGTTGAAATGAAAATACATAATAAAATTTCTACATTTTTTAATTGCTTTCTAAGCTGATCTTTTCTAATATTAAACTACTGGCAACCAGTGAATTCAAACACTGCCCTGGCAGCAAAAAGGGCTATTGCTGGAAATCTCAGTGTTGATTGTGGTGCTTGATTCAGATTTTGCATTTCTCACAACCCACATGTTTTCCCTCATTAAAAGATCACTGACTCATGTCAAAACAATAGTAATTAGTGGGAGAGGGGAGCCATTTGTCTTCACAAAAAGTATTGACACCACATTCTTCTTGCAAATGATTAATCCCCACTCAGACACCCAGATCACTCCCCTGCTGAGGAGGAAAAGGAAGAAAGGCTTCTGGGAGGGATGGCAAAGAAAGTTCCACTTTAAATATCAGTTCATTAACAAGTTCATTAGCGATCCTTGTCTGCACTCATTTGTCACTCACCTCATTTTCAGTGAGACAGTGAAAATGCAGGTTCCTCCAGTGAGCCACATAGGGCAGGAGCTGGTTATAATTCACAGGGTTGCAGTACAGATGAACACTGTCAGGTTTGATTAATATGATTATATCTGCAAGGAGCAGAAGGAGGATTATTGCAGCACCAGGAGTCCCCACACAGAAAGAGAAAACACTTTTGTATCATGAACCTCATTAAAAGAAAACTGTTGAACTGTGTGAGTGCACAGGAACTCCTTGTTTGCAACAAGAAAAGGAAACAGTTTGGCTCTGAGTACCACAGCACTTGTTACAGTTCCAGACAACTGGGGGCTTATTCCAAGCTCTTGCACAGCACTTGCATCAGCCTGTCCTTGGAGCAGCCAGGAGGGTTGGGATGAGCCTTCCCAGAGCACTTCCAGAGCTCTGAACTCCAACTGCTCCTGCCTGACGTCACACCAGCAAGCTGCTCCAGCTCCAAGAGGCCAGCACGGCCCAGGGGGTGGATATCCAAAGTTTCATGCAAATAAGGGAACAATAATCCACCCGCACGGTGGGCTGGCCACCTTCCAAATGTCACAAAGGTGAGCTGGGGAAGTGAGAAAGAGCTCAAGTATTTTAGAGCCGCAGAGGTGTGATCACAGTAATGAATGATGTGCACACACACACCAGGACTGAACTGAGGGATTCTGCTAAAGTTCACAACTTTTGAGGGACTTGTGGAGTGTAAAACACACGAAATGTGTCTTCTAATGTTCAAAAATGAGTTAATCATTGGTGTGTTTAAGAACCATTTTCAGGAGTGCAAACACACATTGAGATTTAAAGACTGTTTTTGTTTTCTATGCCACATTTTCTGCTCCATAACCCTCCAGGAAGGTTAAAGAGCAGGTAAAAATGTTGAGCAGGTTCCTCACCATCAAGCACCTCCTCAGGAAAGCCTGTCCTCTCCAAGTGACTCAACTAATGGAGTCTGGTTAAGTTTATAACATTTGAGGGACTTATGGAGCATAAAACACATGGAATATGTCTTTTAATGTTTAAAAACAAGTTCCTCAGCATGTTTTTAAGAACTATTTTCAGGTGTGCAAACACAACTTGAGATTTAATTCATTTTTTTGTTTTCTATCCCACTTTTTCTGCTCCATTTTCCCACCAGGAAGGTTAAAGAGCAGGTAAAAACGTTGAGCAGGTTCCTCACCATCAAGCACCTCCTCAGGAAAGCCTGTCCTCTCCAAGTCACTCAACTAATGGAGTCTGGTTAAGTTTATAACATTTGAGGGACTTATGGAGCATAAAACACATAGAATATGTCTTTTAATGTTTAAAAATAAGTTCCTTATTGTTTTTTTTAAGAACCATTTTCAGGTGTGCAAACACAACTTGAGATTTAATTCATTTTTTTGTTCTCTATCCCATTTTTTCTGCTCCATTTTCCCACCAGAAAGGCTGAAGAGCAGGTAAAAACGTTGAGCAGGTTCCTCACCATCAAGCACCTCCTCAGGAAAGCCTGTCCTCTCCAAGTCACTCAACTAATGGACTCTCTTTAAGTTTACAACATTTGAGGGACTTATGGAGCATCAAACACATAGAATATGTCTTTTAATGTTTAAAAACAAGTTCCTCAGCGTGTTTTTAAGAACTATTTTCAGGTGTGCAAACACAACTTGAGATTTAATTC
>NW_016690336.1:668599-691448 GCF_001604755.1 Lepidothrix coronata | reverse complement strand
TCAGAAGAAAAATGAGGAACTGCCCTCATTAAAAAAAAAAAAAAAGAAACTAGTGATGATGTCCCCACCACTTGAAGAGTTTGAGGTTTTATCTGGGTGCACCAGCCCAACAGGCTTCAAGCAGAGAAGATCTCCCGAGCTCAACACCAAAGCCCTGCTTTTTTCAGTTAATGACAGAAGGAGGGGAGAGAAAACAAAAAGATGTTAAACGAGGGGGGCAGCTGATAAGATTAACTCCTGTCAGGACACGGGTGAATTTATTCAGGCCCGAGGGGGGGAAGGCACTGCTTTCCTATAAAACCATTTACTCTGCAGAATATCTGGGGTCGGTTTGGGGTTTTAAGCGCTCAGGGCAGCTCTCCCAGCGAGGTTTAGCGTCACTCTCCAGAAACACCGGGAGTTAAAGAACAGATACATTAGCGGAAAACAAACAGGAAATGGAACAATGCCAGCGATAAGATACCCCGGAGAGCAGATCAGGAGCCCTCCCAGAACAATGGCAAGGCCATTAATTAGGGAAGCCCGACGCCTGTCTCCAGCTGAGCCGGGAGTTCAGTCACTCCCCCGCCTGTTCCCAGCTCGGCACAAGGGTGTCGTTAGACAATGGCTCAATCCCAGCTCCCAGGAGCTGCTCCTGCTCCTTGGCCTGCAGTCAGAGCGCATTAAATTTGCTAAATTGGCAGAAAAGAGTCTGGCTAAACACGGGGAAATAAAAAACAATCTGCCTGCTCGGGAAGATGAAGTGGGGGCAAGACACCGAAGCACCAGCGCTGGTGCAAAATCCACAGGGGAGGGAGCAGGAAGGTGAGGCTGGAAAAGGGGGCCAGGTCACCTCCAGGGATTTGCCCCAAACCAACACACTCCCGGCAGAAGATGCAAAATAATCCTTGAAACAGTCTCTGTTTGGAAAAGCAACGGGATGAACGACTGGGGCAATGAACTAAATGCTCTGGGGATGTGGGAGAAACCTCAGCAAGGAAGAGCTTTGTGTGGGATGGATATAATGGAGAAAAAAAAATAATCATCTAAAAAAGTAGTAACACTTGAGCAGATGGATACAATGGAGAAAAAATAATCTAAAGAAGTAGCAGTACTTGAACAGAATCGAGATAAAATAAAACTCAAAGATCTGCTGGCACAGCCTGTAAAGTACCCCAAGCTCTCTGGGGAGGATAAAAAGCAAATGCCAACCTCCCAATTCCTTTTTCCTGTCAGTTGTGATGTCTTTTCTCCCCAGCAAAGAATGCAGGAATGCTACCAGGCAACCACTTCAAAATCAGATTAGGGCATTCTTTTAGAAAAAAAAAACCCAAAATCAGCTGTAAGTACATTTAAAGACTTGTATCAATACTGGGTCAGTTCTCACCCAATGCCGGGTTTAATTTCAGTACAAATATTAATGAACTTGAAGCAAAGCTGTGAAAGTTTATATTGGTTTTAACTCACAGCCCAGTATGAAACTAAAGCTGGGCTGAGGGAAGTGCACAACTCAGGTCATTAAAGGCAGCCAAGTGAAATAAAACATGCACTGACTGTAAAAAACCCATAGTTAGGAGTATCTGCTTTCCACACAAGCCAACAGGACTCAGGATGTAAAACTACATGGGGTTTTTTTTTTTGTCAGCTGAAGCTTGTATTTGATGACAGGTTTAATGCATTTCTAGCAGTGACATGGAAGCTATGCCAGAAATCCTGCAGGCTCCACCAGCACACAAGAGCCCCATTGTGGGTGCTGAGAGACCAGGGCAAAGCACAAACCTGCCCCCAGCACACAGTTCCTACATTTCCATCCCCCAGGGGCTCAGTTATTAGGAGGGACGGTCCCATGAGTGGAATAAACCCTCCATGTGACACTGAGGATTACACAAAGCAGTTCCTTTTGCCTGGGACACTTTCCCTGGAGCTGGGGAATGTTTGGGGTGGCTGTTCTTTGCTTGGGACTTCCAGCTCTGAGCCCACAAACACTCGGGTGTCAGCGGTGAGATGGCCCAGCCTGGTTCATGACATTAAATGAGCAGCAAAGGCAAATTCCAAGGAGTTTATCCTGCAGGAATAAGTCCCACTGGAAGGCTGACACAGTGACCTCACAGACCTTCTGACTGTCCAGTTGCTGCTCAGCCAAGGACTGTAAAGCCTGACCCTGGAAAACGTGGGATGGGAACAACCACGTGGTACAGTTTGCACAGACTGGCCAAAGGACAACCTGGTTATGCACATTTACAACTGCTCTGTGTGTGTTTCAGTAAATGAGCTCCAAATTTGCTTGCTAAAGTAAAATAAAATAAAATAAAAAACCCCAGGCTGCTGTATCATTTCTCACACAGAGCTTCTTTAAGGCTACACTTCTCCGTCCTTAACTGTGATACATTGTCCAAACAATCACTCCTCAGTCCTTTTCTCTGAAGGATTTCAATTATCATTTCTGAATTCTGCCTTTAATATCTTGACACTGATTGTATAAAAAGAAACCAGAGTCAGTATTACATTATATTAATCATAATAAAGCAGCACAAAGCCCTGTTGCTTTCCCAGAGCACACTTGCAAATGCTCCTTTATTTCTTACTGCCCTTTTCTCCCAGTTCTAGAAGGAATAAAGCACTGAAACCACCGAGGTAGTTTATGTGCCAGCAGTTAAATCCTAACTGCTCCTGGGTTTCTCATGCAACTACCTGAAGTTCTTTGCCTTATTAAATTAGTAAATGGGCTGAGGAATTTAGGGAGAAAAGAGAGCAACAATCAGCTGTTCCTTCCCTGAGAAACCAGGCTGGGGCTTGGGGCAGGAAAAGGACCTTCACCCTTCTGAAATTTGTGGTATCTCTTTGAGTGCAGTGAGAATAAAAGGGGGGAAAATGTCAAACTAACCTAAAATGCAGAGGATTCCATCAGGCTGGGATTTGCTGCTCTGTGTCAGGATACTCTGAATGTTTCGGAGGCGGCTGCAGCTGCAAAAGAAAAGAGAATTTGTCCTCGAGGTCACTGTTGTGAAATGTCAGGTTTGGAGGCTCAAGAGCTGACTGAGCTTTTTCCTTTATTATATGAACTTCAACTTGGGTATTTTGGGCTTGAAACACATTCAGACCTCGTATCAAACCATTCTGGGTTCTTTTTGCCCGCTAAAAGCTGAAATGCAGAGCCCTGAAAAGCCTGGAACCGGGAACTGTCCCTTCCAACCACGTGCCCTGTTAATCCCTAATCTCCTGCAAAAATTGCTGGGCAGGTTTGCTCTCACCAGGGCACCAGGAATTCCTTGCCCTGCAACCAGGGGGTGGGTGATGCCCACACAGAAAGGTGACACTGGGACTGCAGGAGCACCCACACCCCAACAGGAGTTTGGGGAAGACGAGTTTCAGCACCTCCAGGGCACTTCCACCCTTAAAATCCAGGCCCATCCCAGACCTCTTGCAAGTGCAATCCTAAAAGCAGGAATTTCCCCCCTCTATGCCCAAGGAAATCACGGGATTATTTCCACAAACCACGAAAATAAACAGTTAGAAAACACTATAAACCTATAACCTGTCTTTGATAATCTACATCAGAATTGTTACATTTGAGATAAAACCTCCAAGATCATCGGGCCCAACATTAAAAAGAAATGAAACGATGCCAAGTCTAGCCCAGATTTTTTATTATCAAAGTGAACAGTTCACGATATGAATTTTAATTCAGTTGTTCAATATCCATCTTCAAACCAGGGGAAAATTCCATCTACCACAGGCAGGCAGACAGAGAGCAAAGCCATTTGTGCTTCCAGGCAACGCTCTGCGAGCTTGTTTAAACACAGATAAAAGACAAGAAACTTCACTGTTGATATTCCTGAATGTGTTTTCTCGTTTATGGAACCGTTCAGCTCCGGGAAACAAATGCCTCTCACAGAAACACTCCAACCGAGCTAAATTTATGAGCAGTTCAACCAAACAACAACAGTCGGGTCAAATATTTCTGTTTTCGTCAAAAAAAAAAAGCAAATAGATCTTTTCAGCAACACCACAATTATCGTGCTCTACTTTCTCTGAAGGACAAAAAGGTTTCCATTATGGCCAATCCAAGGGAAACCCAACATCCACAGGGAAGGACAGACAATATCTGGAATACTGTCACAGAAAAAAAAAAGCAGTGCAAACCACTCCAGCTTTAACTCTGCCCCTTTTTAGGTCACCCTCAATTATTCTTTTTGCCTCAAACTTCCTGATGCCTGGGACACACCAGGCTGGATGCATGAATGGATAGTCTGATGTTAAATATGGAGCCAGGAATTAAAGCCAGTGATGACAGCAAAGAGACACTTAATCAGGTGCTATCAGATGTTTGCCCAGGAAATGAATGAAAACAACACTGAACTTCATGCTGCACATTTTAGCAGCTTCTAATTATTCATTCTCCAAAACCTAACCCAAAACCATCCAAAATTAAGGGGTTTTATCTTATTCTGGGAGATTTTTGGCCCCTCCTCAAGCAGGACCCCAGATGAGCTGGGTGAGACGATCCACTATGACAAACTGGGCTTGGATATTTTTGTTTAGTGCTCATATTTTTATACTTCCCATGTCACAAGAGCAAGAGCAAAAAAACCTCACTGCGGGCACAAATTGGACTTATTTCATTTGTTGGTATGGAAACAAGCCCACAGCTATTTCAGGACCAGCTGCAGGGAAGCAGAACTGCTAAAGCCTCTGTAAAGAAAAAAAAAACCAACAAGAAAATGAAATAACTTCATGTACAAAGCTGCACAGCAGCGAAATGCTTCTCAAAATGCTTCTCAGCTGTCTGCAATTCCAGGATTCCCAGAGTAACTGAAGGACAGGTTGGAAGGACCACGGGAAAGCCTGGCCAAGGACTTCTGCAGGGACACAGCAAGCAGACTTTTATTAAAACATTTACCAGTTGTGAGGAGAGAAACTGTCCTCAGAAGGAATGTCAGAATGTTGCTGTCTGAGGGCACAAGGGGGAGATTTTTCACTCAGCTCCTCAGAAAGGAGATGCAATAACCCCTCTGCTACCTGTGCTCAGCTCTGAAGGCAAATTTAAGGAATTCTCCAGCCAAGCACAGCTTTTTTCTGGAGAGTAAAACATTTCTGAAACCTCTTGTGCATTATAAACACAGCAGGAACACAGAAATTGGGTTTGCTTTAATATTTCCCCCCACACTGATCCCTTTTATAAAAAAAAGAATGATTAGAACTCAACTTGGTAAAGAACAAGGTCAAAAACTCACAGGGAAAGATATTTTCATTTATTAAAAACCATTATCATTATGTATATTTTATATATATATATATGTGGTACAAGGTAACCCGTTCCTAAGATCTTTACATCTTAATTTCAATGTCTTCCCCAAAAGGGTGACCCAAACACATTTATCTTTTAAAAGTAAAAAGTAACTTTAAGAGCCTGTGCAAGGAGACCAGAGCAGAGAAAAACAAAAAATACACATATTTTGTTGTCTTCCCGAGCTCTGGGAAAGTATTTTCTGGTCTATCCAAGTCAACTGCAGTGGGAGGGAAAAAGGGAAGAGGAACTGGGGGAGGAAAGTACCTGCATGTTGGTTCTGGGGTGGGTATTGCTTTCCTTCCTTAAAAATATATGAAGTTCTCAGATGAAGCTGCTAAAATACTTCTGCCAAGTAAATTCTGGGTGGCAGGAGACAGTCCTGACACAAAAGGGCAAATTATAAGTTCATGACTTCATGATGAGATGCAATGGCCAGAGAGATGGTTTTATTTCATTCTTAACACTGAGCAACCTTCAGCAGAATATTTTTTTTCTTTCTCCTCCTTTAAAGAAGTGGTTTCTGTGAGAGAATCCTTTGAAAAAAGCTCCTTCCCAGAAATATTCCCAACGTCATCTCGAGTGTGGCTAAACCATCACATTCAAAGGCTGACAATAAACACAGCAGACTTGTGTGTCTGGAGAAAGATGCCTTTGAGAGACAGGGAAGAGAATAATTAGAATTCTTATGACATGCTTTTAAACAATACAGGCTAAACTGGGTAGAAAGTCGGGGCAGGGGAGGGGGAAAAAAGGCATTTTCTTGCATTTCACATTAACCAGCCATCTGACAAAAACAAAGGGACTGTCCTGGGAACAAAAATCCCCGGCTTTTCCCGACTCCAAAGCAAGCTCCCTGCAAGGGCACCGACTTTCACTCCTCTGCATTTTACCCCAGCCACACAATTTCAAACAGAAACGACCAAGAAGGACAGAACAAATGACAGGTTTCCACACCACGGCACAACACTCTGGGATTTGGGCTCCTTCCCTGGGAGATGTGGCTCTGGATCCACCACATCCATGAACCACAACTAAATGGACAGTCATTAGCTCCATTAGGTGTGTTTGGAAGCACAATTTCGTGAAGCATTTCCTAAGGAAGCCCCGAAATCCTTCACTGAGATTTTTCCATTGAACTCATTCAATGAATTCTCCATTCCCATGAGTTTGGACAAGAGCTGGAAGCTGCTTATGATTCCATATCCCACAAAGCAACGGCCAAGAACTTGCAGGGGAGGGGAAGTGGGAATTTTCCCAGCACTTTTGGCCAGAAGATGTGATTTCTCCACGGTTTGGAGGCAGGATAAGATGCTCCAAGGGGCGGCCTCGCCCTTCCCGCTGCCTTTGTGTCTGCGCTAACGATCCCGCAGCCACGTGTCAAGTCGGATCAGCTTCTGGATCCAAACAACCTCCAGGCCGGGAATTAGAAGGAAAACGACGCTTTCCCAAGAGCAGCAAAGCTGAGCTGACTGCTGATGAAGGCAGGTCAAAAGCCACCGTTTGGGGTGACATCTGGCAATAAAAAAGGGTGTTTGGGCCAATTAAGGAACTATACCTTGAGGTACTCGATTTTCTGCTGATCTTGGACCGGATCCAAAGGGAAAAAAAAAGGGGGGGGGGGTGGAAGATAATTGACAATCATTAACTTCTAAGAATTAGCGCTCATCTGTTCACGTCTTCACACTAATTATGCAAAGCACCTCGCCTTACAACAGCCGGGCTGTCACGGCTCGGGGACAGACACGGCGCTGCGAGGCACCGGCTGTTGGCAAATAAAGGGAATATTAACAGCTCTGCCTTTCCCCGGCACAAAGAACGAACGCGTCTCGTCGCCGCCCGATTTTCCATCAAATCCCGGTTATTTTCCCTACAATCCGCCGCTTTCCCCCCCGCTGCCGGCTGGATTTAGGCGCTGCGCGCGAGCTCTTCCTTCCCCTGCCGTGGTAATCCAGCGCTGTTTCCATTGATCCCGGGCCCATTCCCGATGGATCCCCCTCCCACGGGCCGGTTCCCACCCCGGCCGGCTGGCAGAGGGGGGGATTTCTCTCGTGTCGTGGCAGATGTTCCGCTGCTCCTCCCCCACAAAGGCTCCCAAAAACCCGCACGTGGCCGAGGGTTGGTGGATGGCAGCGAACGAGGGGGGAAATCTGCCGTCCCTGGCAAGCGTGGGAGAATCCTCCCATATCCGGGGAAATCCGCAGGGAAGGACTCGGGCAGATTCCTGCTCTCCACCTCAGACAACGCTTTGAACGGGAACCGCTCCATTTAACATCAGGAAATAAACAGGAAAGTTATTTTTTTTCCCCCAAATCTCATTTCTTATTAACTGGCTGTCGCTACCATCTGTCTCCACTCTGCCCCCGACCCAAAAATCAAGTTTGTTTTCTACGGGTCTTTTGTTGATCTCACAATTTCTACCAGAAACATCATTATTATTGTTGTCTGATATATCAGAGTCCAGGATTTCCCTGGATTTCCCCCACTCTGACACTATCACCACCTCACTGGAGCTCTGAAAACAGAAACCAGAAGTCAGACCGCGTTAAAGACTCTCAGAATTCCATTAATGTCAAAAGCAGATTATTTGAAATTTAATATTTAGCTTGAACAGTGACATCCTTTCTCGGTTTTTTGTTTTGTTATTTTTTTCATAGCTCACTAAAATAACTTGTAATAACTTTTACTGCTTGGCATTCACAAAAGACAACGGCACTCACCCGCCTTAAAGTACATTTTTATGTAATGTAATTTAATGTATTTTAATATGTATTTTTACATATTTTAACATACAAAACTTTCCAGCTATTTCCCAAATTTCTCTAAAACGAACCTGGAGATCTTGACTGCAAATAGATCCAACAACTATTTAGGAACACTAAGTAGCAAATATCAAAACTGGGCACGAAGAAATTTCACCTCTGTGGGCATTCCCAGGACCAAATTCCTCACTTCTTGACTTCAAATGGTCGGGAACATTTAATATTTATATTTTTTTCTGCATTTCAGAAGCCTTCAAAGCACAAAGGAGCAAACCTGAATCTCTCCTTTCTAAACCTCTGGAACTGCCTGATACCAGTTGGCACATCAGAGGCTACAACTGTTCCCCCTCCAAAAACACTGTCACTGAAAAAAAGGCAATAATTGAAGAAGCAGCAGCCCCAGGGTGATTGTTCTGCCTCTGCTTAGAAGGACAAGGCACTGGCTGGCACCTCAAAACTCAAAAGTGAAGCTGCAGTGCCTCAAATTTCCCATTCCTGCAGCCACGTGGCCACAAAGCTCCAAGATGCTTTTCCATCAGCTCAATCCAAACAATTGCAAAGGGGGAACCCGAGCTGGAGCTCCACAGGTGGATGAGTGGATGGGACAGCCCTGCTCCTCTCCTTGGCCCATTTTCCTTCTACCTCTCCATTCCCATCACTTATTTGATTCCACATCCCTCTTAACTTTGGCTGCAGTCACCCTACTTCACGTGGCAGAAACCCATCCATATTCAAGGAACGGGGTTTGCTTCCCTTTTTTTCCCCCCTCTTGTACTTCAGCAAGTCAAATCACCTCTGCCTTTGCACTGCTAAAATCCAGTGCACTCCTTAAAAATAATAATCCAGTGAAACCGTGCTGTTACAAAATCCCTGAACCTCGGCATAATTCCACCAGGAACACTCGGGTACAGACTTAATCTTTCCACACAGGGTCCCCCGTTAAAACTGGTTGGGAAACCACCACAACAACTTGTTTCCGGCACCACTGTGCTCCCAAACACCCCTCCAAGGGATCCTCTGGAGCCACAGGGAAAAAAGCCACATCCTTAACCACGCTGTCATTAAGGACAGGGCAGTTCAGAGGATGAGAATGTCAAGCACAGGGGAAGAGACAGCAGGAAAATGAACCCAAGGACTCATTTTGCATTTCCTCACGTGGTGAGAATTCCGTGTTCTGTTCCCAGCAGGGGTAAGGAATAAGGAGGATTTGCCTGCTCTGTTTTACAGACAGGGAATTCAAACTGGGAGGGTGCAGAGCCCTCCCAAACACACCAAATCCACATTCATTTTCAGGGGGAGATACTTAAAGCAACCATTTAATAGACATTTTGCTCAGAAATGAAGGAAAACACTCATTCACCACTGAACACAAGACACGGGAAGGATGACATCACCCTCCAAAAAAACATCCCCTTTTTTGGGCAGTTTTCCTCCCTTAGTCAAGGGATTTTTCATTTCTATTTCCAAACCCATTCTTTACTTGCTGGGCTTGCTCCCCACATGGCACAGCAAAACTCCAAAGTCTGTGGAAGAACTCCAAGAATTCCCTCTGGCCCTTCCTCCAGTCTTTATATAGTCTGAAGAATTTTTCCATTCCTGTTTGGGACTCAGGGGCAGGGCGAGGGAGGGTCAGGGATTGCTTTGTTTCGAGTTATTTTTATGAAGTGCCTGCTATCTGCTGACTGCTTGGGAAATTTATTGCAAACACTGGCCTCCATCTGGGCTGAAAATAAAAAAAAAAAAAATAAAAGAGAGAGAGAGAACACAAGAACAAGAAATGTTGAGGAGGAAAAAAATTAACGGACGACATGGCTCCTCTAAAGTGCCAAATTCCAGATGCTGGCTGGAGCTCCCAGTGCAGCTCAAAAGCTTGCAGATGTTCCCAGAGCCCGAATGTTCTCATGACAAACTCTAAAACAGGGTCTCAGATTACAAAAATCACTCAGGAAGAGAGAGAGGCTTGAGTGGAAACCATTTTCTCCTGCAGCGCTTTTTTTTGTTCCCATCTCGGCGTTCTGCTGCGGATCGTGAGTTTTTGGGTGCTCTGAAGAAACACTGAGCTCTTCCTGAACAGCTGGGATTCATTTATTCCATGAAAATATTATTTGAAAAGGTCACTTTTGCTTCTCTCTCATGAGCAATGCCACTTCTAAGTGCAGGCAGGGAGGGAACAAACACAACCAGCACGGCACAGCCACCTTCACGTGTTCCCAGCAGAACAACCTCCATTTCTCTCCCTCAGAGCAGAATTCCTCATTTCACAGGCAAATTGTCCAGAAAAGCGAAAATGCTTTTGTTCCCTTCTTGTGCTAAACATAAAAAGCTGTTTGTTGGTTTTTTTTTTTTTTGGGGGGAGTGTTTTTGTTTTGTTTTAATTGAAAACCTCCAGCAAACACAGCCCCCAGGTTGCTGGGCCAAGTGTTTGTCTGCAATTCACGTGGACCGTCCCTGTTTCCCTATTATTTGGTGAATACTTCCATGTATTGTGCTGGAACTATTGAAAGCACCAAGCACTTCAGTTCCTGGGCTGTTCTTTGTGGCGTTAAGGGACGGAATCATGGAATCATGAAGGTTGGAAAAGCCCTCTGAGACCATCCAACCTTACCCCAGCACTGCCAAGGCCACCACAAAACCACGTCCCCAAGTGCCACAGAAATGTCTTTCAAATACCTTTTAAATACCTGGTGACTCCACCCCTGCCCTGGGCAGCTGTTCCAGAGCTTGACAACCCTTCCAGTGGAGAAATTTTCCCTAAACCTCCCCTGGCACAACTTGAGGCCGTGTCCTCCATTCAAACCCTTCAGGCTGCTCCTGAAGTCTCAGGGAAACAGGGCCCTGGCAACCCCAGGACACCTGAGCTGACACCCGAGCTCCCAGAGCCCAGGCCACCATCTCACATGTCCCCACACCCCACCTCCTCCAAGGCCTATCCCACGTATTCCAGAACCTCAGGGAGTGTTATTTATTCCCTTTGCACCCTCCACAACCACCCAGCAGGTGCCCACACAAATGCACCACCTTCTTCCTCTCCGTAATCCCTCTACCCCCTCCCAAACTTCTGCTACTCCCCCCCTAATTCCCCTTTCCTACCTTTTCCCAAGCCCTTTTTCCCTGTCTCCAAGGCAGTCCACACCATCCCCTCCCAAACCAGAGCCAGGTTTAGCTCCCCATGGGAACAGGACCCCAAGCCCACTCCCTCCACACCAGCCCCCCTCCAAACCCCCTTGTTGTCCCCCTGTCCCTCATCCATCCCGGCCTCCCACACACCCTGCTCCAGCAGGATTCCGGCTTTTCCAATCCCCGCATCCACAAGGTCTCGTCAGGCCCCTGCCTGGCCTCCTGTCGGGGCCACCAACACCTCCCTCTTGGTAGCCAAACCTGCCAAATTTGCCTGTCCCTGTTGTGCTATTCCCTTCCCTCCTGTTCCCAGCCCCTCACACGCTGCTCCCACTGCTTCAGCCCCACCAACACCTCCTTAATGACCCCAAACCTCCCCTGCAACACCCTGCAAAACACCTCGACACGCCCTGCACGCCAGAAAATCCCTCCTTAATGCCCCAACACCTCTGTCCCACCCCCTGCACCCCCATTCCTCAGCCCACCCCAACGCCCCCAAATAGGTGTCAAACCCTATTTTCTCCACAATCAGCACTATCAGCTCTCTGAGCACCCCAGTTTGGGTCACATCGAACCCCTTAACACCCCCTCATCTCCCTTAAAACCCCTCCTTAATGCCCCAACCCCTCTATCCCACCCCCGTTCTTCCCACCCCAACGCCCTCAAATAGGCGCTAAAACCTATTTTATCCCCAATCGGCGTCACAGCTCTGCGAAAACCTCGCCTTCTCCCACACCGACCCCCTTAAAAGCCCCTCCTATCCCCTAAAACCTCTCCTTAATACCCCAACCCCTCCACCTCAGCATCCTCAAAGCCCTGCGCCGCCCGCCCTTCCCATTCCATCGCCCTCAAAGCGGCGTTAAACCCGGTTTTCTCAACAATCGGCATAGTCGACCCTCTGAACACCCCAGTTTCTTCCACATCAAACCCTTTATGGCCCCATCATCTCCCTCAAAACCCCTCCCTAATGCCCCTTTATCCCAGCCCACCTCAGCACGCCCAGAGCCCCGCACCCCCCACTCCTCCCCATCCTCCCCATCCCAACGCCCTCAAACGGGCGTTAAACCCTATTTTTCTCCGCAATCAGCACAGCCAAGCCCCCGAACACCCCAGTTTGGGCCATAAAAAATCCCCTTATCGCCCCATCATCTCCCTTAATACCCCTCCTTAACGCAGCTAATGCACCTCCTCTATCCCCCCCCCAAAGCCCTGCACACCCCCATCCTTCCCATCCCAACGACCTCAAACTGCCATTAAACCCTATTTTCTCCACCATCAGCACAGCCAGCTCTCCGAACACCCCAGTCTGGGCCACATCAAACCCTTTATCGCCTCACCATCTCCCTCGACAGCCCCGCATCACCCCATCCCCCTTCGTCCTCACGCCCCCTCAGCGCAGCCCTCCCGCCGGCTGTCACCCGCTCTCCCCTCCCTCCCCGGTGTGCCCGGCGGTACCTGACGGAGGCGGCGGGGTTGCGGGGCCGGGCGCGGTGGCGCGGGGGCGGCGGGAGGAGCGCGGAGCGGCCGCACAGCGCCATGGCGACCGCGATGCGCCTCAGGGACGGGGCGGCCCCGCCGCGGCCGCGCCGCGCCCCGCCCCGCGCCGCGCGCACCACTCCGCGCCGGCGGGCGGGGGGGGGAAAACGGACGGAGCCGAGCGACACCTGCCTTGCTTTCCTTGCTCCGCGCCTTTCTGCCCGCACAGCGTCCATCTTCGAATTTTTTTACTCGTCTCGCAGCGAGTGGCGTCGGGAATTCGTGAACAAGCCACAGGTTCTGGGAGCGAACACAGCGACGCGATGCGGGCGGCCACCCCTCCGGCGGGAATGGGCTCGCCCAACTCCAGCCCCCGGCGCGCACACCCCCGGTGCCATCACACACGCCCACACACGCCCCCCCCGCCCGCTCATGGGCGCGTCCAGCTCCCACCGCTGTCGTCCCCCCCCCCGTGATGGGGCGTGGGCTCGTCCGAGCCGCCGGAGCCCCCCGGGAATGGGGATAAGGAGACCCCAAAAAACCCCGGGAAAGGGGACAGGGAGGACACCGGAGCCTCTGGAAGCCCCGGGGAAGGGGTGACACAGAGCCCCGAGGAGCGCGGTGACACGGAGACCCTCGGAGCGCTCCGGGAAGGGGGGACAAGGAGACCCCCGGGACCCCCTGGAAACCCCAGGGAAGGGTTGGCACGGGGACCCCCGGAGCCACCGGGAAGGGGGAACAAGGAAACCCCCGGGAAGGGATGACACGGAGCCCCCTGGAACCTCCCGGAGTGGGGAGATACAGAGACCCCCAGAGACCCCCGGGGTGGGGGGACACAGAGACCCCCCCGGAACCCCCAGGAGCGAGAGGACACGGAGCCCCTCGAATCCCCCCGGAGCCCCAAAGATCCCCCCTGGAGGGACACGGACCCTCCCGGAGCTCCCCACTTGCCCCTGGGGTGGGGTGACACGGACCCCTCGAGGTCCCACGGAGGGAACCCCAGGGAGCCCCGAGGGATGGGGTGTCCTGGATCCCGGTCTGGAACCCTGAGGGATGGTGTGTCCTGGATCCCCCGGAGCCCAACGAGGCCGTGTGACACGGACGTCCCCCCCTGGAGCATCCCAAAGCTCCTGGAGCATCCCAAAGCCCCCGGAGCAGCGTGTCACACACCCCCGCAGACCCACCCGGAGCTCCCCGAGGTGATGTGCCCTGACCTCCACAAAACATTGCCCCCAAAAAACCCTGCAGCACATGAACATCCCCCGGCCCCCCGTGTGCCCCCAGCATTGCACCCCCCCTGTCACCCCTCCTCATTTACCCTTCCCCACCCCACTTGCCCCAAAACTGCCACAGCCCCATCTGGGCACCTCTTTCACCAGAGAATCCCAGAATGGTTTGGGTTGGAAGGGACCTTAAAAATCATGTTTTTTCAACGCCCTGCCATGGGCAGGGACAACTTCCACTAGCCCAGGTTGCTCCAAGCCCTGTCCAACCTGACCTTGGACACTTCCAGGGATGGGGCGAGTCCCCAGCACCCCACTGTCTCCCATGGTCCCTCTCTTATTCCCCCCCAAAACCAACCTCCCTTTCCACCCAGCCCCCATCTGTGCTGGCCATGTCCTGGTACCAGCACCACCATCACACATTCATTTTACACCACAAATTTGGGGTGTTTTGCCTCCTCTGTCCTGCCCAGCCTGGAGATTCCAGCCTTGCCACAAGCTCTGAGTTTTGACACCCCATTCCCAGTCTTCCCAGTCTTTCCTATTTTACTGTTACTGCATTTTTCCACCATCCCCTCTGTGCCTGTGTGTTGCACCGTTGCCAAAAAACTGAGCCAGCACCCCCAGCTTCCAGGGAATGGGATTTTTGGTCCCACACACAAAACCTCCAAGGATCTGTAATTAAATGACTGAGATCTATGTCATGCAGGGAAGGATCTGGAGCCAGGATTTAACGAACTGTGAGGGACACATGGCTTGGAACCCGTTAATCACACATCCCCCAGTGACAGGGGACACATCCTGCTCCTCCTGCATCCTCATCTTCAAGCCCCAGGGGAAGGGAAAGCTGCCCCATGGAATGAAGGGGTTGAGTGAGCACTGAGGAAAACCAAATTTGCTGTGGAGACTCTCATCCCCCACGTGGTGCTTTTTCCCCCCAGAAAGTTAATCCCTCTCCCCCAGTGTTAATCTGTGAGGAGCTCCCTCCCTCGTGCCCATCCCTGTTAATCACCCCTGCTCCTCATCCCTGGAGGAGGGCAGGATAAGACCCCTTGTCTGCATCTTGTTTTAATTACACCAAGAGCAACATAAAGCCCTGAATCTGCAGCTCTGGGGCAGGGGCTGCTCGGAGCAAACTCCTTTTTCCTTCCCAAAGGAAAGGGGAGCGCACAGGGAGGGCTCCAGGGCTCTCACACCCACCTCACCTTGAACCCAGCGCGGGTGGGAACACATTGCAAAGTGCTCTTCCTTTTTGTCCCCCAAAAAACCAAACTGGTCCTTGCTCACAAAGCAAAGACAAGATAAATATGCTGGGCCGTGCCCCAGCTGCCCCGTGGCCACTGGGAAGTGTTTTAGCTGGATAAAGCTTGGATGGGATCCATGTAGGGACGTCCCCACGGCACAGGTCACACCATCCGGCCCCATCCCTGTGCTGGCAGGGAGTTGGCACCGTCTCAGTCCCAGCCTCTCCCTATTTTTGGAGCCCCTGGACACACTTTGAGGTTGCTAAGGCAACGTCAGCAGTGAGAGCTGAAGCTCTGAAGGGAAAAGAGGACACCTTTGGGATTTGGCACTGCTTTGGCTTCCCTCCAGAAGGCTCCTAAAACACATCCCTAAAAACCCTTGGCTTCCCTCCAGAAGGCTCCTAAAACACATCCCTCCTGCCTCTCTTGTCGTGTGCTGAGTGGGACAGTCTCCTGCTGGTTGTCCCCATCCCAGTCCATGGACAACCAGGCTCCAAAAGGCTTTCCCGTGCTCTCTCCACATCCAACACTCATGGAAGGAAGGATACATGTCCTGACAGCACTTCCTTTCCCTGCAACAGCCCCATCCTTAAAATTTGGGTGCTGTGTTGGCTCCTTCTATCCCCTCCTTGACCTGCACCCAAATCCCTGCTGGCCATGGTTCCATCACAGGGGCATCCACGTGCCTGCCCAGGGGTGTGCAGAGCTCCAAAGCCCCAGCAGGGCTATGGTGGGATCACAGACGGAAAAGGGATCTCTCCAGGATGGGATTTAGTGCCATTTTTTACCTCCAAGACTCTTTCAGCCAACAAGGGAAGACATTTCACACCACTGGTGCATCTCACCAGGTTGTGACCTGCAGCCTTGGGTTTCCCTTGGGATGCAAAAGCAGATCAACAGCCTGGAAAACACCCAACAGAGAGGTCAGGCTTCCTGGAGAAGGAGGGATGTGGTAGGGGAAAGGACACAACATCAACCATTGTTCCTGCTCCCCGTCTTCCTGAGCTTCCCCATCCCACTATTGTTCCGTGTTTTCAGGGCTGCAGAAGCTGAATGAAATCCACAACAATTCCCAAAGAAAAGAAGAGGAAAGCAGAGTGATTTGGAAAAGGGGGAAAGCCAGGGATGGTGTGTTCCTTGGTGGGTCCTCCTGACCTAGACCTGGTCCAACATTAACCACCAAATCTGGGTTAAATCTCTGCTCCCGTGACCTGGTGGGGCTGTTTCTTGCTCTGTTTTCGGCTTGGGCACCTCCACGTTGGCACCTGCCCATGGGAGCAGCTGCCTTCACACCCTCTTCCCTGGATACCTGTTTATTTTTAGTAAATCCCTGCTGCATCCATGGAGAAAACAATGTGGATACACAGGGGCCCAAAATAGCTGTGGTTCACCCCAAGATGTGCACCTGGAGAGATCCCTCATTCCCCCACCCACGAGGAATTTCTAAACTTCTCACCCTGGGCTGATGGTTGCTCAGAGAGGCTGAACTTTATTAAAAATTCAATTAATTTTATTTAAAAAAAAAAATCACTGGATACATCCCATGCCACTGGCACGTGCCCAGCCCTTCCCCACGGAAAACATTGGCTGCTGGGCTTGTCGGCTGTGGGAGGGCTTTGAGGTCCTGGTGCCACCCATGAGCCATCCTACAGGGCTTCCCAGGATGTTGGGACTCCTGGAAGACCTGTCTCCATCCCTGGTGTTCAACTGGGCCACAATGCAGCTGGTAACTGGTACCAGTGGCAGCACAAGGGCTCCCAATAAAACCCAACACAGAAGCTTCATGGCTCACACAAATCCCACTGTCAGACTCCTAAGATCCACCCATCCTTTGGGGCTTCCAATTCATTTTTTCCTTATCCCTACAAAGCCGTTTTTCCACCCTAACAGCTCTTTTAAGGGAATAATTCAGATTTCTTGGAGAGCAAACACAAAGTACACTGTGCTTGTGGGGTAAACAAACAAGGTGATCCCCTGTTGTGCTTCCCAAGAATTGTTTTTCCTCCTTTTTGTTCAGATTTATGGGATCCTGTTGCATTTATGGGATCCCATAAATGTTTCAGAGGAGTCCACCCTCCAGGCAGTGGATGTTCATGCCAAGAATAAACTTGCTGCCCACGGAGCTCTTAATGAAATATTTATGAATGGCACCAGAAAGGGATAAAACCAGGCTGCAAGAAAAGTCTCCCACTTTTACCTGAGGAGGGGAAATTAAATAATAAATGATGATGGTGATAAAAAACCTCCTACTCCATTTATCCAAGTCCTTCAGGCTAAAAGATCTTAACTCTTCTCAAGTGCTATTTTGGGAGGAGAGATATTAAAATTTCCTCTGCCCTTAAATTATTGTTTCGTTTTCGCTGCAAAAAGCAGCCCCCCGGGTCAAAGGAAATGAAAAAGGTGAGTTAGTTCTCCAACAAGCTGAGATCTGCACGTTTATACCACCGTGGATCTGGCCCCACGTGCCCATCAAACACAGGGTGGAGGTGCAGGAATCGAGGGAGACACAACACCCCAGGATCCTGCAGGCACAGGAAACCTGTCACAAAACCAGCGGTGCTGACCCCGAGTCACCCCGAGCTGTTTTGTTACAGCCACGGCTCCCTGGAGATGGAGGGTTTGGCTGAAGGAGACACAGGGCTGAGGGTGACCAAGAGCCAGGAGGAGGTTGTGAGATGTTGTGTTTGTGTTTGCAAAGCTGATTCCATGAAAGGAGGGAATTTGGTGCTGTTGTTGAAGTTGCTGAAGTTGCCTTTGGCTTCTCCAGCAGCGGTTGGAGCAGAGAGATGTTTAATTCAGTGTCGTGGCTTCTTCATCCCAATGTGGTCTGGGACATTTCCAGCTGCTATAGGATCATAGAGCCAAAAAATTGGATTGGAAGAGACCTTAAAGAGTGTGCAATTCCAACCCCTGACATGGGCAGGGATGCCTTCCACTAGCCCAGGTTGCTCCAACCTGGCCTTGGACACTTGCAGGGATCCAGGAGCAGCCACAGCTTCTCTGGGCAACCTGTGCCAGGGCCTCACCACCCTCACAGGAAAGAATTTCTTCCCAATATCCCATCTAACCCTGCCCTCTGGCAGTGGGAAGCCATTCCCCCTTGTCCTGTCACTCCAGGCCCTTGTCAATAATCTCTCTCCATCTTTTCTTTTTGGCTCCTTCAAGCACTGCAAGGCCACAGTTAGGTCACCCCAGGGCCTTCCCTTCTCCAGGCTGAACAATCCCAACTCTCCCAGCCTTTCCTCCCAGAGCTGCTCCATCCCTCTGATCATCTTGGTGCCTCCTCTGGTCTCGCTCCAACAGCTCCACGTCCTTCCTGTGCTGGGACCCCAGAGCTGGAGGCAGCTCTGCAGGGAGGGTCTCACCTGAGCGGGGCAGAGAGGCAAAAAAAGAAGTATTATTGTTTTCCAAATCTCTGCCAACCATCATTTCCACCGAATTGTTCTGCCTGGCTCCGTGGGGTCAAGCTCAGTTCTCCTCTGCCCACCCCCTGTGTGACTCTGGAGGCTCAAGGCAGCATTTTCCAAAGCTGTTTGGCCGTGTCAGATTTACCAGTGTGGGACTTGTCAGGAAATTCCTGTCTGGAGTGGTGTTCTGGCTTCTCTTCCCCAACACCCTGGATGCTCTGGAAAGGCTCTGAAAAAGAGGAACAGTCTGGATATGTCTTGGGATTGTGGGGAAATTCGGGTTGGAAGGGACCTCAGGATGTCTCTAGTCCAACCTGCTGCTCAGAGCAGGGTCACCCATGAGGGCAGACCAGGCTGTGTTGAGTTTGCTCCTGGGAATCCCCCAGGATGGGGACAGTGCAGCCTCCCTGGGATCCTGTGCCTCTCTGGGTGCCTCCCTGGTACCCCAAACTTTAAAGATTTCCCTGGGACCTGCCCCTTTTCCACTGCTTTTCCACAGCCACCACCTGCCCCACCTCAGCTGTGCTCGAGGTGTGTGGCCACCAGCTCTTGGATCCAACCAGCCCTGCACTCATCCTTTTGTTCCCCTTTCTTTTGAGCCTCAGCTGAAGGGAGGAAGGCAGGACCCACAGAACTTGCTGTGTGGCCTCCCCTGCACCTCGTTATCTCCAGGAACAGCTTCCCACCTCTCCCATCCCACTTCCTCCGGGGCTCAAATCCCTCCCCTTCTCATGCTTCGCCCTTCCAGGATCCTCCTCTCAACACTGCCTGGGGATAATCACTGCTTAAAACCTGATTTAAGCCCAGAGCATCTGATTTTACAGCTCTCAAGTCTCTGCCTGTTGGCCTTGGGTTGGGAGAGGCTGCGACTTCAGGCAGAGCAGCTTCTTCAAAGGCTGGATGTGTGAGGGAAGAGCATCTCCACGTTGGGCAGAGCTCCTCAGCTGGTGGTCCTGGAGAGCTCTGGGCTCCTCCTGAGGGGCCCACTGAAGGTGATTAACAAAATTAATTCATGTAACTCCATGGCATGACACTGGAAATCTGTTAGGGGATGTATGAAGATATAGATGATAGAATGCCTGAATGGTTTGGGTTGGAAAGGATCTTAAAGATCACCCAGTTCCACCCCCTGCCATGGGCAGGGACACCTTCCACTAGCCCAGGTTGCTCCAACCTGGCCTTGGACACTTCCAGGGATCCAGGGGCAGCCACAGCTTCTCTGCCCAACTTGGGACAGGGCCTCACCACCCTCCCAGCCAGGAATTCCTTCCCAATATCCCATCTAACCCTGCCCTCTGGCATTGGGAAGCAATTCCCTCTTGTCCTATCACTCCATCCCTTGTAATAATGAGCCATGAGTGATCCATGCTGTGCTGGTGCACCTTTCCTCTTGGTTTTCCTCTCCTAAACACATCCCCAGAAGCTCTTTCTCTCTCTCTCTCTGAGAACATTTCCCTCCATCTTTCACCCACCACTTTTCCCAGAAAACAGCCAGAATTCCTCCTTGCCGGGAGCTTCCCACTCCTGCTCTCCCTGTCTCCAGCTTGCGACGGTTTCTGGCTCAGAAATGTCGTGAGCTGTGAAGGCCAGGGACGTCAGGGAGGGGAAACCCACCTAAGCTTTTCATCTCCTTTTGCCAATGTTTAATTTAAATAAGAATTTTCACGCTGCTGATGCATCTTTAACATGCTCAGTCCATGTCCTGTCCCTCTGCTTTGCAGGAGGAGGGAACCACCAGCCAGTGGGAATTCAACTCCTCTGGACCCCTTTCTCTTCATTTTCTCCAAAAGGCATTTATCCCCTTGGATTCCATCCCTAATTCCCATCCTGCAGAGTCACTCTGCCTTTCAATCTCCTTTGGAGCCTCTTCCATGGAGAAAAGCATCCCCTGGGCAGGTTCCCTGTGGTGTTTCCCGGATATCCGATGGAGTGGTGCCTCGCTGACCACTTCACTGAGCACTTTGTTGGCTCCAGGGGGAAGGAAACAACAATGAGATCACTTGGAAAGCTGTTTTTTTTTTTTTTTTCAGATTTGTCTTGCCCAGAGGAAATCCGGGAGCCTGGCAAATACTGAGCACCTTCGCCCTCTGTGGAAATCGAAATTAAACTCGTTTTCCCTCATTCGTGAAAACAAGGTGATGATAAATTCCAACCAGCAGCTCTCCATCCTTTTCCAGAGGGAGGAAGGCTGAGCTCACAGCCTGGTGGAGGGGCTGTGGGAACCAGCAGGAGCAGAGCTGGGACAAAGCCAGGAGCTGGAGCACCACGCCAGGCTCAGCTCCCGGGTTTTGTTCAGCGATGGATGGGGACGAACCCGTTGTGTCCCCCTGAGCCATTTAATCATGGATTTGATGGATCCTGGAGCTCTGCTGGAGGCAGACAGGGATGTGCTCCTCAAGCACCTCAGCGTGGCAGCATTCCAGGCTCTGGAGCCGCCACATCCCTCCAAAACCAGGACAAATTAGAGGAACACGGCTCATTTTATGACTTACTCCAAGCAGGTCAAACTTTGAGGCCGCTGCAAAAAGATCCTTTGCAAATCAAACACGTGAATATGGAGATTTGGAAAGGAAAATTGGGGAAATTGTGGTGTTTGGTCAGTTTGCCACCCTTGGGCCCAGGGCTTTTTTGCAGCTGCAAGACAGAAAAACAGAACTAGTCATTTAATGAAACAATAACCAGAGCCTAAAACCCAGCCTTGGGAAGGAAAGCTGTGCAGAGCTTCCCCCTTCCCATTTGTTCTTGGGAAATAGGCAGCTTGGGAAAGCACAAGGCTGTAAATCTTGAGTTGCTAATAAACTCTCCCAATCCAGGACAGCTGGAAAGGGAAATGCTCCGAGCCTTTCTTAACATGCCAGGGAAATTGCCAGTGGAAAGGAGGGTTGGGGGCTCCACCACTGCCCTGGGCAGCTGTGCCAGGGCTGGACAACCCCTTTTCATGAAGAGATTTTCCCAATATCCAACCTAAACCTCCCCTGGCACAATTTGAGGCTGTTTCCTCTTGTCCTGTCTCTTATTACCTGGAAGATTTCAGATTACTTCACCAACCTCACCGTGCTGTCACACACACCTCGGGCTGAGTTCAGAGCTCAAACCCGAGTTTTCCACCAGAAAAAAAAAAAAAATCCTGATTCCATAAGGACGAGCATCCCTGATTTCTCATCCCTGGGATCGAGTCACTCCAACCCGCAGCACAAAAGCCTTCGTGGGCTCTTTATCCCTCGCACTAAACCAGCACCAGCCTCTACAAGACCGTGATTTACAACTCTCCGTCTCCCGCGGGAGCTGTCCCAGCCGGCACGGCAGCAATTCCAGCGGGAATGGCTTTCCCAGCGGGAGGGGTGTAAAGTGCTTGTCGCAACGGGGCGATATCTCAGCGGGGAATCCCACAGCCCTTAATTTATTGATTACCATTAGCAGCAATGATACTAATACAGCGGCAGAGATTAAAATTCCCGGTGCGCGGGCACAGGGAGATCCCCAGAGCTCTGCACCAGCTGGGAAAAGGCGGAGGGAAGCGGGGAATTTCTGGGAATTGCTGGGAATTGGTGCCACGGCGATGTCCTTTTTTTGTGTTTCAGCCCAAAGACAGGATCCGTCCCAGGGATTGTCGCTGTCACCCGAGGTCACTCGGCGTGACGGGAATGGAATGTGCGGCCGGCCGGTTTTCCCCCCCGTTCCCTGAGAAACGCAGCGCCCGAGCCAGCTGGGCAGCCCCTTCCCCAGGGGGTTTTCCCAAGCCCTGCCGGCTTTCCTGGGGAAAAGGGGGCATTGTGAGCCCTTTGCCGGGAGTCGCGTGTGACACCCGGCGGCGGCAGCTGGGCTGTTTGTGCCAACAACAATGCACAAAGTGGGCTCCGGAGCACTCGAGCAATCACCGCTCTCATGGAAGCAAAGGCTCTCTGAGTGTCTCCGAGTACCAGGAGGAGAGAGAAAAAAAAAAAACAAAACAAAAAAAACAAACAAAACCCTCTTTAAATAAATTACACGCTTTTCTCCCCGGCTCCTTATGAACCTCCTCGAATGGGAGAGTGCAGTGAGTCAGCTGAGGCTGTTGGAATCTTTCCTCACATAAAAACACTCCTTCCTGCAGATGTTTAAAATGAAAACGCAGAACTAATGCACCAGTCTTTTCTTCCCCACCATCCAGCGCAGCTGTATCTGATGTGCAACTGGCCACTGTGTGTCCACCTCCTAAAGTCATCCCAAGACAGGGAATACAGCATTTATTAGTTGTTTTAGGATGGGAGCTGCCTGTGCATGTACTGAACATGTCAGGGAGATCTGTGGTGTCAAAGCATCAGAGAAGCTGTGGCTGCCCCATCCTTGGGAGTGTCCAAGGCCAGGTTGGATG
>NW_016690336.1:662573-665457 GCF_001604755.1 Lepidothrix coronata | reverse complement strand
AAAAAAAAAGGAAGGAAAAATTATGTCCGAGAAATGCACACAAATGTCGAGCACAACCCCCACCCTGCTGGGGGATGCACCTTTCAAATAGAGTTTGAAAGGAGAGTTAGAGGAGTTTTAGAGCTGGTGGCTGGTCAGTTCTTGACCACATTTATGATCCAAAGAGGATGCAGCCAAAGCACAGGAAAGGGCAGATGACAAGTCAGCAGAGTGAGACTTCACTTCAGCAAAACCTTCGCTTGAGCTGGGTCTGTTTTCTCCCTACATGGTCTATGAAAAGCTTCTGGAATTAACATCCTTGAGGAAACGGCTGGAGCTGTGCCAGGGCAGGCTCAGGTTGGATCTCAGGCAAAGGTTCTTCCCCCAGAGGCTGTTTGGGCACTGCCCAGGCTCCCCAGGGCAGTGGGCACAGCACCAAGGCTGCCAGAGCTCCGGGAGGGTTTGGACAACGCTCTGAGGGACAGGGTGGGATTGTTGGGGTGTCTGGGCAGGGCCAAGGGTTGGACTGGATGATCCTGGTGGGTCCCTTCCAGCTCGGGGTATTCTCTGATTAAATATATCACGTTGTTATTAGCTTAAATAACACTCAGGAATATTAACACCCCTGACAAAACTTTGCTGGCGCAGGAAACTCTCCGCCCCAGGAAAGTTTTTACCTCCCACCGTCTGAATTTATTAAAAAATCCTTTCTCCACCGGCGCACCCCGATGGGCTTTACAAGAGCATCGACAACGGATGTCCCAAATTTGCTGCCGAGCAACAAAATATTTAAAGCTGGGCGTGTTTTGGGTCGTGAGCTGATTTTTCCTCCCCTGCGCGGAGCTGCGCTCTCCAGCTCCTGCTCTGCCGGCACCAGGAGGCAGCAAATCCACAACAAAGGTGCAAAGCCAGGCATGGAAACACATCCTGGCTGTTGCTTTGCCTCCTGTGGCTGTCGCTGGGCGGGGGGAAGTAGCAAATATTGCCGTCGTGTTCCCGGTTTTAATTGCGGCAGATTCCTCCTCTGGGTCTGCGAGGCTTTGCCGGCTCCCGCTGTCCCCTCTCATTTGCCTCCAGGCAAAACCTGGAATTTGCTGTCACCCGCAGCAGGAGATGCAGAAAGGAGCCCTGTGTGCTGGTGTTGGGGGGCTGGAAGCTCTGCAGGAATGGAATGTCCCTCCTGGAAATTCCGTGGACATGGAGCTTGCTACTGGAGGAGGGAGGTGCAGTGGCTGTCGTGTCACTCGGTGCCTTAAATTTGGGGAATTTGGGAATTTGGTGTGTGATTGACTCCTAGGAATGCAAGAACAGCTGCAGTGGAAGGACAGACACCTCTGTGGCCTCCTCTGGCTCAGCTCCAGCAGCTCCATGTCCTTCTGATGTTGGGGATTCCAGAGGTGGAGGCAGCTCTGCAGGTGGGGTCTGACCAGAGCGAAGGATTCTTTCCTTATGGAAGGGCCATACAGTGATGCCTCAGCCCTGCAACAGGAATTCCCACACTCCAGGGATGGTGCCAGGATCTCTGGGAGCACAACATCTGGGACAGGACTCTCCAGCTGCACGAAAACTGCAGAAAAAAATGGCATTTCTGACCAAAAATGCAGAGTCACAAACCTGGAAGAGAAGCTTTAAGTGCAGTGTCTGGTGAGAAGGGACCACTGCTCCATCCTGGCCCGTGGGATTGCTCCTTCCCCCAGCTCTCAGCACCAACAGGAAGGGTTATAACATCAGGGGTTTATTTTGCCTCCAGGAGGCCCTTGCTCAGGTCCCTTTTGAAAATCACACATCCCCTGGAAGTGTTCAAGGCCGGGTTGGAGCAACCTGGGTTAGTGGAAGGTGTCCCTGCCCATGGCAGGGGGTGGAACAAGATGATCTTTAGGGTCCCTTCCAACCCAAACCATTCTGGAGTTCTCTGGAAACACTCACCTGAGCTCTCTGGGGGTCTGCAGAGGTTTGCTCTGAGCTCTTTCTCCACCTCCCTCCCTCAGGAGGTACCTTAAAAACTATCAGCTCAGCAAAGCACAAAATGAACTCCCCAGCAGTGCTGTGGCATAAAGAGGCTTCTTCTTGTATTTAGGTTTGGTCTCACTGGGGACCTTGAGTGATTCCAACTGCAAACAGAGGATTGGAACAACGTGTGCTCGCTCCCAGAGCTCCTGCAGCTCCCTGAGGAACCAATCCTGTTTTTATCCTAATTTATATTAGGAAAAACTCCTATTCTCTCCCCCCCATGAAGATTATTATCCTCCAGCTCAGCTCTAGGGATCCCATCAGGATGGCTGAGCCCGTGGCCTGAGTTAAGTGGGATGGAAATGCAGGAACTCTTTAGGATTCTGCCCAAATTCTCCCACCGTGTAATTCAGGCTGTCAGCACAGGATAAAACGAGCTCCACTAAGTTGATGAATGTCTCAGATCATCTGCAGCCTAAACAGATGCTGTGCTGAATAAATACACCTGCAGCTTATGCATTTCTGAGTGCTGAGTGACATCCTCAGGGCAGCCAGGGAGGAGGGAAGTGGAGAGTCAATGGAAGAGCTGCTGGGAGAGGAATGGGCTGGTATTGGTGCTGGATAGTGTAGGGAAAAAAACAGTTATAATAATAGAATCATGGAATGGTTTGGGTGGGAAAGGACCTTGAAGACCTTCTTGTTCCACCTCCTGCCGTGGGCAGGGACACCTTCCACTAGCCCAGGTTGCTCCAACCTGGCCTTGGGCACTTCCAGGGGTCCAGGGGCAGCCACAGCTTCTCTGCCCAACCTGGGAGAGGACCTCAACACCCTCCCAGACAGCAATTCCTTCCCAATATCCCACCTATCCCATCTAACCCTGCCCTGGGCAACCTGTGCCAGGGCCTTCTCACCTTCCCAGCCAGGAATTCCTTCCCAATATCCCACCTATCCCATC
>NW_016690336.1:634440-661542 GCF_001604755.1 Lepidothrix coronata | reverse complement strand
AGAAAAAAAAAAAAAAACGAAGAAAAAAAAAAAAAAAAACAAGGACAACACGGGGGCAGCTTCTCCACTGGTGTGGTGGGATAAAGAAATCCAGCAGGGGAGAGCAGTGGGGTGTGTGTCTGACAGGGCTCAGGGCTGCTGGTTTTCCAAGGGAGAGGAATCACAGAACCCCAGTGTCACAGGATCACTGAGGCTGGAAAAGACCTCCAGGACCATCCAGTCCCCTCTGTGCCCGATCCCACCTTGTCCCCCAGCCCAGAGCACTCAGTGCCACGTCCCATCCTTCCTGGGACACCTCCAGAGGTGGGGACTCCACCACCTCCCTGGGCAGCCCCTGTCAAGGCCTGACCACCCTTTCCATGAGGAAATTCCTCCTGATATCCAAACTGACCCTCCCCTAGCACAGCTGGAGGCCGTTCCCTCTCCTCCTGTCCCTTGTTCCCTGGGAGCAGAGCCCGACCCATCCTGGCTCTCCCCTCCTGTCAGGGAGTTTAGGGAAGCACAAACACCTGAGCAGCAAACAATCCACCACTGCATGGCCAAAACTGGGATCTTCAGCCTGATTTTGGGTACCTGCAGGTAGAAACCCCCCAAATCCCCTCCGTGCAACAAAATATCCCCTGATCCCACCTTGCTCCGCCGTGAGCCAGGTGCATGTCCCAGCCTGTGAGTCTGATTTAGGCTCCTCAGGGTGGTTATTGAGCATGGCCATCCTCCTCTGTTGCCTCTTGCCTCCTCCTCAGGCACCTCTGATCCCTATCTCACCTCCTGGGAGCTTGGCAATTCCTCATGAGCTCTCTAAAAGTTCGTGGTTGGCTCGTGCCAAAATCTTCAGCTTCTGCCGGTGACACCTGGATCCTGAGGGAAGGTTTGGTTTCTTCTGGACCCACAGAGAAGGGATTCACGGAACAGCTTCCTCCTGCAGGCTCAGACAGTTTTTCTGCTTGGTTTTTGTCACCTGTCCATGCATTTCCCTTCTCCTCTGCTGCCAGGCCCTGCACACCAATTCCCCCCAGGCTGCTGCAGGCAGGGACCACAACTGCCAAAACCAACTCTAGGAAAACAAAAGTCATTAAAATTAATAATTTTAGTGCCAAGAACTCAGTGAATGCAGCATTTAAATACAGTGAATCAGCATTTAAACCCAGACCTACAGCCTGGCCTTGTAGGGCTTGGGAGCCGGAGGAAACAAGTTTCAAGTAATTGTGTGTCCGTGCTTGGATTTTAATTATATCCACAGGCAGACACCATCTGACATTTTATAGCGTTGCTCTTAAAGGCATGAGTGTGGGATAACCACAAAAGCCAGGGGAGGCAGTGAGTGAATCCACCCATCCATCCGTCCATGAATTAGGTTTGAATGTGATTCCAAGACCCTCTGTCTCGTTATTGGTCCCAGCCCAGCCCAGCCTAGTAAATCCTGTGTAAAGGCAGTGGGAGTTAAGCCAGCCCTGAACTGCAGGGGCTGGGAGGAGCTCCCAGGCGGCTGCTCTGTAAATCAGGGACCTGCCTGGTCCCGTAAATCACGACCCCAGTGGGGGTCAGAGGCTGCACGTGCTGCACAAAGCCCTGCCCAGCACTCTGGGAAGACCAGGCTCTCACGGGAGCGAAGCCAGAGTTTCTCTCCACGGCAAATGGCAAATTACTGGAGTGTGCAAAGTCCTCGTCTCCGAGGAGCCCGGCACTGAGCGAGATAAATCCTGCTCTTTTAGGGATTCTGCTCTCACCTGGGTGTCTGTCTCTGGGGGAGGGAGCAAAGCAGTTGTGGCTGCCAGAGTTAATATCTTGTAAAGCCTCCGCTTGGAAGCCGCTCAGGGCTTTGCAGCGGAACAAGGGACGCGCTGGAGAGGGATTAGCAGGCGGAGTGCAGGTGGAGGGGGGTCAGCCATGCAACAGAGAAGCAGTTTATCCAATTTCTGAGGCCCAGTGGATACCCAGGGACATAAACCAGGGCAGCTTCCACGCCAGGGTCACTCTCAGCAAGTCACCCACGCGTGTCCCCTCGGTCTGTCAGGCAAAAATCCCTCGGCTTGTTTGAAGCCAAGGAAATGGGAATAGCACAGGATTAAGCCAACTTCAGTCACCTGCTCATCAAAAACCAGCGTGGCTTTGTTTCCACATCACTGTTTCTCCACAAGGCACCAAACACATCCACCCCCCAGCAGGAGGCTGGGGGACACAGACACCCAGGGATGCTGATATTCCAGTGGGAAAGGGAACATGTGGTTTATTTGATCTGGCACAGGTTATACATTCTGGTTGTATTCATCTGCAGGGTTATCATCCTTGAGCCAGGCCAAACGTGCTGCCTGGGAACCAGAAGTGCGCTGCCTGCTTAATATCTTTATTTTCCCGTTTGTTTTCTTCTTTATTTTCTTGTTCCTCTCCCAGGGAGAGTTGGAATTCCCAGCATTTAATGCAGGGCAGGTAACATCCCGTGGTGTAATTCCATTAGCTCCTCCAGGTACGTGGAGCATGAAGTTGATGGTTCAGAGCTGCTCTGTGTCAGCCAAGCACGAAAACAAGGAGGGAAAAATCGATCCAGAAAGGTGAATTCACTGTGGCTGAACACAAACAGCCTCTTAATTAGCTACAGGGATAATGAAATCACTTGGGCATGGAAGCATGAACATGTACACACACACAGATATAGCACAGAATCCCAGAATGGTTTGGGTTGGAAGGATTTTAAAGCTCGTCCAGTTCCAACCCCCTGCCATGGGCAGGGACACCTTCCACTAGCCCAGGTTGCTCCAAGCCTTGTCCAGCCTGGCCTTGGACACTTCCAGGGATCCAGGGGCAGCCACAGCTTCTCTGGGAAACCTGTGCCAGGACCTCACCACGCTCACAGGGAAGAATTCCTTCCTAATATATACACAGTTTTTCTTTGGGAAGCTCTGCCCAGGGCCACCAGTGGAAAACATGTGGGATCCTACAGTTATGCCCTGTGGGGGACTAATAATTTAGGAGGAAGAAAGGGCCCCCAGGTGGGGTTTAACCCCTTCCAGTGCTTTCCAGGAGCAGTGACTGGTGCTCTGGTCTTCACTGAGCACGTGAGACCAAACCAGGGCTTTGCAGGGAGCTGAGAGCAGCAGGAACCTCACCCAGAGTATCAGGATTCCTTGCTTCAATGATTCCCTCCCTCCCTGGGATTTCATTTTCTCTGGTTGTACCTCAGGATCTGCAGCCTCACCAGACAGAGCTGTATCCCTGCACATCTGAGCTGTCACCTGGTCCCATTGTGCCATCTGTCCCCTCCCAGCATTCCCAGTGCCCCCCAGCCATTCCCACCTGGCACCAGTGTCAGCTGGGAGCTGGTGGAGGCAGCTCTGCCCCATCCCCCTCCAACAGCTCCTCACCAGCTTTCAGATTGACACACAAGAGAATTTACTTACAATCCAACCCTAAAATGAAAGTCAAAATCCCCTAAAAATGAAAATCAAAATCGCCTACAACTGCTTGGGTCCATCCCACAGCTACTCTGGGGATGGAATCCCACCCCAGGTCCTGCTCCCACAGAGCTTGGGATGAACAGCTCGTGGGTCTGATGCTTGTGGGAGGCCACTGAACACTGCAAATGTAATCAGGGGCCTGGGGAACAAGCAGAAATTCCCGATGTTTTTCCATGGAAAAAATATAGATTCGTTTTCTAATTAAAATTAAGCACTGGAAAAATGGACTCGTGGTTGGAGGGTGAGTTTTTACGGGGGAGGACAGTGATAGGATGGGGGGAGTGGTTCTAAACTGAAAGAGGGGAGATTTAGATGGGATATTAGGAAGCAATTCTTCCCTGTGAGGGGGACGAGGCCCTGGCAGCTCCATTTTGCCACTTCAGAGCTCACTGGTGAGAAAATGAGAAAAGCACTGGTTGCACAGAGATAAAAAAAGTATTACACAGTCATTCGTGGTCACAGTGAAGAGGTCTGGGTCCAGATGAAGCCAAAAATGTGATTTATATCAAAGGTTTTCGGGATTCAAAGTCTAAATTTAACATCTTAAACCAACAAATTGGAGGCCCTGCGGTTTTCCAGGCTGAGAGCTGAGATTTGTCCCCAACCTCAGGCAGACTCAGGTTATCCCAAGGTGGACAGGGCTGATGATGAGGGCTGGGGTGCAGGGGGTGAGAGGAGGAGGAGGAGGAGGAGGGGGGTCCACAGGCTGCTTCCCGAGAGGATGATGGAAATGCCAGCACAAATGTTGGTAGAAGTGCACAACAGGAAAAAAAACCAGCCTAAATCAGTCATTTTTAAGGAGAAAGAGAAGGCTCTGGGGTGACCTAATTGTGGCCTGAAGGCAGGAGACAAGAAACATGGAGAGAGACAAGAAACATGGACAAGGGATGGAGGGACAGGACACGGGGAATGGCTTCCCACTGCCAGAGGGCAGGGTTAGGTGGGATATTGGGAAGGAATTCCTGGCTGGGGGGGTGTTGAGCCCTGGCACAAGTTGGGCAGAGAAATTGTGGCTGCCCCTGGATCCCTGGAAGTGTCCAAGGCCAGGTTGGAGCAACCTGGGCTAGTGGAAGGTGTCCCTGCCCATGGCAGGGGGTGGAAGACCTTTAAAGTTCCTTCCAACCCAAACCATTCCACGGATCTATAATTCTGTTAAAAACATCACTAGTCCCCAAGGTTTCAGGTGATGGGATCCCTTCAGATCCCGCTGATATTCCTCACAGCCCAGACTCTGGCATTCCACAGCTCCTTGCTTCTTTAGGCAGAAAGAAGCCTCTACTGGGCTGCACTGCCCGTGGGATCAGTGGTTGGATCCAGTCTGAGAGGGGATGGAGGGGAAGAACAGAGGAGGGAGGGATTTTTGGAGCAACTGCGTCTTTTGCCACAGAATCATGGAATCATTGAGGTTGGAAAAGCCCTCCAAGACCATCCAGTCCCCCCTGTGCCCACCTTGTCCCCCAGCCCAGAGCACTGAGTGCCACATCCTGTCATTCCTTGGACACCTCCAGGGGTGGGGACCCCACCACCTCCCTGGGCAGCCCCATTCCAATATCCAATCACCTTTTCTGGGAAAAATTCCTTCCTAACGCCAAAAGCACCACAAGAGACACAAAATCCATTAGATCTCCCATTCCAAGGCTGGTGATTTTGGAAAAACCCGTTGTCTGGGGAGGGGAAAAACACTGATTGTCCGGTTTGAGTCCCTCCAGGACCATTTGGGACCTGCTCCACCACCCCTCTCCCACCTCCGGCGACTCCGGAGACAGGTTGTTCCCGTGGGGATGAAAGCACTGGCAAACTGGGACAGCGGCCGAGCAGCCTGTGCTTCCGAGGGGAAAATAACCTCCAACAGTCCTGACGGGGGACGAGAGAGGGAAAGGAGAAGGAAAACTGGCTTTTCCAGGCACCCGGAGCTGGATTTGCAGCGCCGTGGCCAAGGAGGTTTGAGCGAGAGGGAAGTGCTGGGCAGGTTTAGTGAGGAGCAGAGGAGCAGCTGTTCCTCACTCTCCTGACCCTCAGGGACAAATCCACCCTCCAGTCAGGTTTATTCCTGGCCTTTTACGTTCCCGTTTTGGGATGGTGTCATTCCCTGTATTTTGTTGCATTTTTGGGAGGTGTCATCCCCTGCATTTTTGCGGGAACGAGAACAATCTTGAGGAGGCATCAAATAACGAATTGCCCCAAATGACAGCCCTAATGACTAGAAATCCTGCCATTTGTCATTCAAAGAGGTTTGCTCCTCGCTCTTTTGAACACACGTCTGGAAGTCGAAGGCAGCGATTAAACAAACCATCTTTTAGGGGGATGGTTTTAGAGAGTTACTGCCTCGGTAAATAACCCACAGAGACAAAATAATGTGACACAAATAAAGGTATTTAATCTTTTTTTATAGCTACGGATAATTTGAGAAATAGTATTTATGGTTAAATTTATTTTTCGGGTTTGTGTTCATTTGTATGTGGTATTTTGGTTGTGATGATTTGAAGTATTATGGGTTTGTTGAGTCAGGAATAACTTTTTTTTTGTTGTTAGTTTAGGTTTATTTGTGATACCTTGATCTTGTGTAGTTTGGTGTGTTTGTTTGTTATTAGTATGTTTTTTTATTAGTTTGACTTTTGGGTATATGGGTATTTATATGGCGGACTTTTATATTGAATTTTTTTATTTTGGTAGTGATGTTTCGTTATAAATTAGTAGTTTAGATTTTTTTTAATGTTTTTAATTTTTTTATTGGTTTAGTTATTTTTATAGGGTATTGGTTATTATTTATGAATTGGTGTAGAGATAGAGTTTTGGTTATTTTTTTTTTTCTGTGATGTTTAGGGTTAATTGGATAGTTTTGAGTTCTGGTTTTTTTTCTCTGTCTCCTCACTAGGTGGCATCTGCAAAAGCAAAAGTGCAATATTTTTTACTTTTTTTTGTGTTCTCCCATTAATAACAGAGCATAAAACACAAAGGGGAAAATCATTCCAGTACCAGCTGGGTACGGAGGGACCGATGCCAGGGTGGAATCTGGGTCGATTTACATGTACTGAGATTTTCAAGTGACAGATTAATTGGCTTGGTGATAATTCACTGAAAGCAGAGAGAGCTGGGGATGTCACATTCCCCATAATCTCATACACACGAGAGCCAAGGGCTCGGATATTCCTGGGGTTGTCCCACCAGCTTTGGGGAAATGAGAGGTTTTCACATCACCTGAGCACAGCCCACCCGGTTTTTCTCCCCACAACAGAAAGAATAATTCCAAATTACACAGAATAAACACCGGTTGCAATCATAAAAAATATATATATTAAAAAAATACAAGGAATCAGTGAAGAAACTGTGAAATTAAAATCAATTTGGGGTTTGGTTTTTGGTGGGTTTTTTTGTTGTTTGTTTGTTTGTTTTTTTTATTTACATTTGCAGAGGCCAAAACTAAATTCGTGTCTGGTTAAGAAGATCCATCACAGAGCTGCTGTCACCAAATGGTGACGTTGAAATGCAGGTCAGAGGGTGACAGCAGCAGGATAAAGGGGACATAAATAATGCGGTGCCCTATAAATAATCCACAGGAAGCCTGGCTTCCCCTCCCCTCCATGGGAGGTGCAGGAGATCAGCCCTGGAGGCATCAATCAAACCAAAATTCCAGGGAAACAGGTTCTGGCTGGTGGAGACAGCGGCTTGTGGTCCAGCAGATGCCAACCCTGGGCATCATCCCAGGCAGATGTGGGCACCAGGTGGATTTGGGGGTACAGGGGTGAGGCCTGCAGCCCCCACAGCTCCTATTCCCCCTCCTGGGAAATCCTGGGAGTGTCCCCTGAGGACAGTCTGGTGGCTCTTGTGGAAAACAACTCCCCAGTGCGGCGTCACTTCCAACCACATCGATGGGAACGACGGGAAAAACGGAACAAAGGAGGAGTCTGTGGAATTCCAAGTCGATGTCTGGGATGTTCAGTTATTGGGATGGGTTTTAATAGAAATCCCTTAGTTTTGGTTGGGTCTCTAAATCATTTTTTGGTGGATTATTACACATTTACCTTCTGCTTCCCCGGGGGTGCTGCAGGACAGGGGAGGTTGGGCTGGTCCCAGCGGAGTGTCCTGGAGAGCCCTTCCCTGGGACCTCCAAGGGCCTCCAAGGTGGGAAGCAGAAAGTGCACAAACATCTCTACTGCAGCTCCTGTAGAGACTGGGAGAGCTGGGGGGGTTCCCCTGGAGAAGAAAAGGCTCCAGGGAGAGCTGAGAGCCCCTGGCAGGGCCTAAAGGGGCACCAGGAGAGCTGGAGAGGGACTGGGGACAAGGGATGGAGGGACAGGACACAGGGAATGGCTTCCCAGTGCCAGAGGGTAGGGTTAGATGGGATATTGGGAAGGAATTTTTGGGTGTGAGGGTGTTGAGGCCCTGTCCCAGGTTGCCCAGAGAAGCTGTGGCTGCCCCTGGATCCCTGGAATTGTCCAAGGCCAGGCTGGACAGGGCTTGGAGCAACCTGGTCTAGTGGAAGGTGTCCCTGCCCATGGCAGTGAGTGGAACAAGATCATCTTTAAGGTCCCTCCCAACCCCAGCAATTTATGATTCCATGTTATCAGCCTTTGGGCACCACTTGGCTGAATTTTTCCTGCCTTTATTGCATTGTCTGCAGGCATTTATTCCTTACATGTTTCTTTTTCCATTCCATTCTCTGACCTTTAAATCCCAGAGATCCGCGACCACCTTCCCAGCCCTGTTTCTCGGGTTCCTCCCCACATACCCTTTCCCCACCACCATCACGATAAAAGATCCCTGCCATTCTTCCCTGTGCCTCCAAAAAAAAAAAAAAAGGACATCAATCCATCCTTTTCCTTCCCTTTGGTGTCACTCCACACATTCCCTTTCTCCGGGAGATCAATATCCAAAGGTCTGTGTGATTATTGCGGCTCCGCGGGTCCGGAGGTCACCTCCAGCCCTGTTCATAAACAAATCATAAAATGTTATTATTTATATAGTGTCGACAGCGTGAGAAGTGCAACATGAGGCAAAGTCACTGCAGCAGCCAAATTCCAATCTGGTTTTTTTTCCCCTGCTGCTGATTTGGGATCCCGGGAACGCGGAGCTCTCCCTGCATTCCCTCAGCTCCTCTGGGAAGGGAGATTTAACCCCTCGCAGCGACTGGGGTCTTGCTGTTGATTTGCAGCCCGTCCAAGATTCACCCCTTGTGTCTCCCCTCCCATGGGAATGGGCTGGGAGCACCTCTGCCATCCCATTTTCCCCCTTCCAGCCTGAATCCTGCTGCCTCCAGTTGATTTTCCCGGCTCACAGACCACCCTGCTGCAGCCACGAGGATGTGTCAGGGATGGGAATGAGAGCTGGAAATACCTTCAGACAGGGATAGTTTTCCTGTTTCTTGCCAGTCTGCCAAGAAATGCAGGCTTCAGGCAGCTCCTTGCCTCCAGCACTGCCTGGGAATGCCCAAACCCTCCGGAGCAGCCCTGGAGAACCGGAGTTCAGGAAAGCATTTTGCTCCCACTGCATCCCAAATGTCAGTGCAAACACAGACTCCAATTAGGCAGAGCCTCAGCTGGCCAATTAGACACTTCCAAGGAGCTTTTCCTCCTGGATAAGTCCTTTCCATTGCTGGACAGTCTCCTGTGAGAGGCCAGGGCAGCAGATTGCTTTTTTAAATTGCTTCATTTGGCCTCTGCAAATATTATCAGCAAGTGACCTTTAGCACTGACCAGCACGGGATGAAGTCCTTCCCTGCCCCAAAAAGCTGTTTCCCAGAGCCTCTGAACCACTCACCTTATATTTAACTCACCCAGGAGGTGTTTCAGTCCCAAAGGGCAAACTGGGAACTTGGGAATAACTCACGAACCAAACATGGGATTTAGAGGAGAGGGGGCCGAGCTTCTCCCCCAGGAGAAAGGATGAACCCAAAGAGCAGCTGCAGCCCCAATTTCATGACTTCATTGCCTCCTCCAGGGCCTAAAGGGGCTCCAGGAGAGCTGGAGAGGGACTGGGGACAAGGGATGGAGGGACAGGACAAGGGGGAATGGCTTCCCAGTGCCAGAGGGCAGGGATATATGGGATATTGGGAAGGAATTCCTGGCTGGGAGGGTGGGGAGGCCCTGGCCCAGGTTGGGCAGAGAAGCTGTGGCTGCTCCTGGATCCCTGGAAGTGTCCAAGGCCAGGTTGGAACTACCTGGTCTAGTGGAAGGTGTCCCTGCCCATGGCAGGGGGTGGAACTGGATGATGTTTAATGTCCCTTCCAACCCAAACCATTCTCTGTTTCTACAATTCTCTTTGCTGAGGCAAATCAAAGAGTTGACCCTCCCTGAGACTGAAGATTTAATCAAAACACAGCTCGAAAAAGAATCTAAAGGGCTCACAACTGTTTTAAAGGTATCAAACCAAAATATTTTAACATTCGGGAGCGAAGCCTTTTCATTTCTCATTTCAGAAGGGGCTTTTTATTTCGGTCTCTTACGTACTGGAAAAGAAAACAGTCAAAATAGAAGCAGAACATTTTGATTGACCAGAAGGTTTGGGGGATTTTCAGTGGTTCTCTCCAGGAGAGGTTGCAATGTTTTCTCTGACTCAGAGCAAGGACCTGATTTGGGATTGTGGTGTATTTTCATGCTGAAATTGTGCCCTCCCTGCAGCCCACCAGTGATTAGAGATGATTTGACGTGGTGGAGGAACAACACTCAGTCATTTAAGGCAGGAAACTGAGAATATTTTATCTCTTCTCTGTGAGAACCAGGGACAGGACCCAGGGAATGGCTGGAGCTTTGTCAGGGCAGGGTTAGGCTGGATTTTAGGAACAGCTTCTTCCCCCAGAGGGTGGTTGGGCACTGCCCAGGCTCCCCAGGGCAGTTGGCACAGCCCCAAGGCTGCCAGAGCTCCAGGAGGGTTTGGATGATCCTCTGGGGCACTTGGGTGGGATTGTTGGGGTGTCTATGCAGGGTCAGGAGCTGGATTGGATGATCCTTGTGGGTCCCTTCTAACTGGGATATTCTGTGACTCTGTGGCTTATGATTCTGTGATTAGTTTTATCTAAACAAGACAAAAAATTTGGCTGGAAAATTTGGCTTCTCATCTCCAGCTTTCAGAAACAATGTGGGGATCTCTCAGCACTGTCCAACCATCAGAGAAACACAGACTGGTTTGGTTTAGAAGGGACTTGAAAGCCCATCCAGTGCCACCCCCTGCCATGGGCAGGGACAACTTCCACTAGCCCAGGTTGCTCCAACCTGGCCTTGGACACTTCCAGGGATCCAGGAGCAGCCACAGCTTCTCTGCCCAACCTGGGTCAGGGCCTCCCCACCCTCCCAGCCAGGAATTCCTTCCCAATATCCCATCTAACCCTGCCCTCTGTCAGTTTAAGCCCAGCTTTAACCTGAAGGTTCAAACTGAGCCCTCAGAAGAAGCAGAGCCGCCCACAACGACCCCTGACAAAATGCTGAAGGGATGAACCTGGACGAGCTCAGGGGGGTCACAGTTTCTTCANTCAGTTTGGTGTCCCAGACTTGGTTCATGGGACAACAAATTTCCTCCCCTTTTCTCCCCACTGACTGTCTCCTCAGGCTGTTGGCCACGGCGTGGTCCTCATGCATTTTCTTCCTGTTAAGATCGAGCTGGGAAGAAAAACAATCCTACAGATCCGATTTTCTTTTTTTTTTTCTTATTTTTTTTTTTTTCTTTTGGACAAGCTCAGTCCTCCCTGCATTGCAGTTCTGTAAATTAATCCTGTGGATGCTCCTGCACACGTAGACTCGGTATCATCACAGGAACACCAGCCCAGAGCAGACAGGAGGGAGCTCAGGGGGGGAAACACAGCCAGAGATCAATTGGCTCGAGCTGGTGGATGAAAAAGCACTGGAGAGAATCCCATCAATAAGGAATGAACCACAGAACACCTCTGGCTCCCTCCCTCCTCAAACATTTGATCAGGGAATACAAAATACACAAAGGTCACGGGAAGAAAAGCAGCTCCACAAAGCTGGTTGGTAAACTGGGAAGAGAAGCAGCAACGGGGGAAGAAAACAGGGATATCAAAGGAAATTCAGAGAGAATCATGGAATTGTTTGGGTTGGAAAAGGCCTGTACGGTCTTTGGGTCCAGCACTGCCAAGGCCACCCCTGCCCCCTGTCCCCAAGTGCCACATCCACAGGGATTTGAAATCCCTCCAGGGATGGGGATCCACCACTGCCCTGGGCAGCTGTGCCAGGGCTGGACAACCCTTTCCAGGAAGGAATTTTCTCTGATAACCAACCTTGTACAGCTTGAGGCCATTTCCTCCAGAGAGGATAAAAGAGAACCTCCTCAGCATCCCGAATAATGAAGGTTTAATGTTCACACTATGGGGGTGAGCAGGCACCTCCACCACTCCTGCTCCAGCTTTGTGCCTCCTGCAAACCAGGACAACGACCTTTCCAAACTGTGGGGTGCCACAAAGAAGCCACAAACGTGGGGGATGTGAAGTGCAGGGTGGGCAGAGAAGGAAAAAGCTGAAGGGCAGCAAGGGAGAATTATTCCCACCTCCTCATCTCAACCACCACCCAACAGAGGGTGGCTGGGTTGAAACCTGGGGAATTTGAAACCTGTGGGGTTTGAAACCTGGGGAATTTGCCTGTGGAGCTGATTACAGCCAATGTGAATTAAAATCCAGTTACTTTCCAGTGTGGTTGATGGTCCCAGCATAAAAAGACCTTTGAGCCTTGTTGCCTCTCCATCAGCACTTGCAGGAGGATTTGAGCACGGACACAACTCCTTGGATGAGGTTTAATGTGGAGAAACAGCCCTTGGATGCCACAAACAATATTCACATCAAGCAAGACTGGGAAAGGGATGATCTGAGGAGTGACAGGAGGCAAAGAATGAGGAAGAAATAACGAAAGTGATAAACAAAGAAGGAAAAGCTGATGAGCCTGGTGACATATTTGGGTGAAAACCACAGCAACAATCCCCTGCCTGCACGTCAGACACTTCCTAGGTGAGAAAAGAGGGATGGAAATGGAACCTGAACCAAGTAATTGCATATTTTATCTCCCGTTTTCACCCTTGTTAGCTCAAAAAGAAAAAAAAAAAACAACAAAAAAAAGCACCTAAAAGCAACAGCAACCTCCTTTGTCTTACCCTGCTACATATTCTGCCCTCACAAATCAATGACAAGAAAATTTCTTCCTCTCCCTCAGTTCTCCACCAGGTATTTTGTCCTCTGGGCAGGAGAGGGCTGCTGGAGCAATTATCATTTCACAGGTCTGGGAGATGGGAAAATTGGCCTGGGAAGTGAAAAAAAAAAAAGGAGATGAAGAAAAACAGATCTGTGTCTTGGAGGCAGCTGGGTGATGGCTCTCAGTGGACATGGAATAAAGGTTCCCTGGATTTCAGCTCTACCCTCCACACCCCTCCAGAGGCGAGGGAGAAGATCAGAGCAGGGAAATTCAGTGCACACTTGGTGTTGTCCAGCTGGGGTTTTGTGTCTCCTGGGGGCTTGGGACTGGGGGATTTTCCTACTCAGGTGGTTAAAGCAGAGTGTCTCAGGTTTGGCTGTGCTTTTTTTAAAGGTGCTTTTTTTAAAGGTGTCTTGTATCTGTGGTGACTTGCTTTTCTTCCCACCAGGCTCCAGGAGAGCTGGAGAGGGACTGGGGACAAGGGATGGAGGGACAGGACACAGGGAATGGCTTCCCAGTGCCAGAGGGCAGGGAGAGGTGGGATATTGGGAAGGAATTCTTCCCTGTGAGGGTGGGGAGGCCCTGGCCCAGGTTGGGCAGAGAAGCTGTGGCTGCCCCTGGATCCCTGGAAGTGCCCAAGGCCAGGTTGGAGCAACCTGGGCTAGTGGAAGTTGTCCCTGCCCATGGCAGGGGGTGGAACTGGATGGCCTTTAAGATGATCATTATTCTAAACCAGATAATTTGGGGATTCTGTGATTCACCAAGGGCATCACCAGGTGGAACACGTATTTTTGCAAGATCCCTGTTCATTTTCTGCTCATTTTTTTTTTAATTTGTTTTTGGTTTTATTTTGTTGTTGTCAGGTCTTTTCTTGGGGTTTTTTTTGGCTTTTTTTTCCTCATTAATTTAGGGGAGCTGTATGAGGTGAGAAGAACCCACCCCCTTCCTGCAGCCCCTGATGTCTGCAGGCTGCCTGGTTCCTTTATGGTGGGGCCAAGGCTTGCCCAGGAGGATCCCTGCTCCACCTGAGATGCTCATCCCCCCCCACAGCCTGCACACAGGCAGCACAGATGCCTTTCCCATCCCCTCTGTGGGGGAATTTGGCAGCCTGGGCAGGATCTGTCACTCACTGACTCACTGTTTCCATCTCTTAAAAGCCAATAAAGCTCCTACAGGGAGGGAAAACCACCCCACTCGCTGTCAGTGCCACGTGGCTCCTCAGCCACATCCCGAGGGTGCATCCCTGCTGCCAGGACTGTGGCCAGAGGAGCAGGGAGGCCACAGGGACCTTGTCCTGCCCCCCTGTCCCCTCTCCATCCCTTCCCCTCCTTGGCTCAGCAGAGCTTTGTCCATGACCAGCAGCCCTGAGATGTTCCAGCACCTCCTCACGTCCTTGCTGGGTGAGGGTTCAGCTTTCAGCCCGCACTAGGGGGGTTTTCAGGAGAGGAAAATCAGGGAAATAACCAAAAAACCCAAATGAAAATAAGAAAACAAATGTATTTTTTTACCTTTCCTGTCCCAGCACAGGTAATGCTGAGGGAGTTTGCAGGTCTGGACTGCAAAAAAGAGGGAGCTTTAAAGAAAAACTGAGCAGGAACAGCCTCTGTTTTAATGATTAGGCTTCAGAGGCGCTGCAAAATCAGACTAATTAATCAAACTAATTAAATGACTGCAAGATAGACACGGCTTGGTGAAATGAAGGGGAAGGGTAGAGGTTGGAAACTGTGTGTCCTCTCTCCAGAAAGATGCTGACTTTTGTTTCCCAGGCAGGTTTTAGCTGCAACCTGCTCAGAAATCCTTGCTGTTGTACAGACAGAGCAGCCTCTCTTTATTCACCCTGGAATTCCAAACCCTTTGGGGCAAACCCTTCCTTAGGATTTAAGCTGTGTTCTTCATGGGTGTTGGAATGGGAGACATCACCCCGATTTCGCCTTCCCTCATGGAAACAAGCAGGGCAGTGTGTCATAAATTTAGTTAATCTCCCTTCACAAAGGGGACATTTACTATTTACTGTCCCTGTTAACATCTTGCACTGCCTGGTGATGAAATATTTAATGCCAAGGTCTTTATGCCACCCTCTGACGTGCCAAGACCACGAGGGTGTGAATGAGGGTATTAATTACAGCAGAAGAAAGGAAAGGCCTGGAGAGAGGTCAGGGAAGTGTCTCTGGAGGAGCCCAGGAGCAGCAACAGCAAAACATTTGTGATGAACACGTTATTTCCATGGAAATGAGGCAGCTCAGCGGAGCAGGGAGCACTTTCACAGCCTGGATTTCAGTGGCAAGGACTGGCCTTGCTGGGGAAAAGGGATGTGCTGAGAATCACTGAATGGTTTGGGTGGGAAGGGACCTTAAAGATCATCCAGTCCCACCCCCTGCCATGGGCAGGGACACCTTCCCCTAGCCCAGGTTGCTCCAACCTGGCCTTGGACACTTCCAGGGATCCAGGGGCAACCACAGCTTCTCTGCCCAACCTGGGACAGGGCCTCCCCACCCTCACAGCCAGGAATTCCTTCCCAATATCCCATCTAACCCTGCCCTCTGGCACTGGGAAGCCATTCCCTGTGTCCTGTCCCTCCATCCCTTGTCCCCAGTCCCTCTCCAGCTCTCCTGGAGCCCCTTCAGGCCCTGCCAGGGGCTCTCAGCTCTTCTTGGAGCCTTCTCTTCTCCAGGGGAACCCCCCCAGCTCTCCCAGCCTTTCCTCACAGGAGAAATGTTCCACCCCTGGACAAGGCTGTGCTTCGGGAGCAACGCCTAAGGATTATCCTTCCTAGAGGTTTCTGCCCATGGAAGGAATGGTATTTTTTTTTTCCCATTGGTCTAATCCATCTGCTTTTCCTCTCAATCAACTGAGCTTCTGAGCCATGGCCAACAAGTCCAGCTTCAAAATGAACCTGACCTGACCCTCCTCCCAGACACTCCAACCTCCCGTCACTAAGAGGATCCCTGCTCTCTGCCTCTTCCACTGTCAGGGGGGATTGAAGGGGGAAAAAAAATCATCTTCCCTCTGTGTCCTGTCTAGTTCTATAAATTATTCATATAATTCCTGGCTCCTCTGAGCTGAGCAGGCTGAGTTTAAAGCAGTTTTTATCCTCCGTGGGCCAGATCTGCCACAGATAAAAGGACGGGCCTTGTTCTCTTTATTCCCAGATTTTGAGGCTGAAAGGGATCATTGTGTTTGTGTAATTGGCCCCCCAGAATAACTCAGGGCCTGGGATTTGGCGGGATGGATTTGCACTTCAAATGGGGAGGTTTCAGAATGGAGGATCCTGCAGATGATCAGTCCTGGATCCCGGCTGGCCCTGGACAACAGCAAATCCCGGACAATTCCCAACATTCAGCTCTCCATGGATCACCAGATCCCTCCTCTGTGCTGCTTTGGAACCAGTCAGCTTAGAGTCCCACTCGGTGATCCCAAATGGCTGCACCACGACACTGTTGCCTGCCCCTTTTTGGGAACACAATCCCTAGGGACAAAACCCTCCAGTCTTGACTTTGACCTTGGGAGAATTCATCACAACTATGTTAGGAAGTATTTACAGAGTATATATGTGTTTATATATATATATATATGTGTGTGTGTGTGTGTGTGTTTTATATATATATATAAAAACTATATATGCATTATATGCTATAAATTATATAGTATATTATATAATATATGTGTGTGTGTGTGTGTGTTTTATATATATATATAAAAACTATATATGCATTATATGCTATAAATTATATAGTATATTATATAATATATAGTGTATATAATATATACTATAGTATGGAGCATACATTATATAGAGTATATATAATTTATAGAGTTTATATATTATATTAATATAAATATAATATATAATTATATATTTATATATATATTTATATAATGTATTCATATATAATATATTTATATAATATAAATATAAATATTATATATTGTGTAAATATAAATATATATTATATAAATATTATATGTATTATATATATAATACTGTATTATATTATAGTGTATATCTATAATATATATGGTATACCTACTATAGATTATAGCTATATTATAGATAATATTATATATGTTATAGATAACATATAGTATATATAATATAATAACATATAGATTATATATATTATAGATAACATATGGTATATATAATATAATAACACATAGTATATATTTTATATATTATATGTAATATAATAGATAAAATATATGATCTATATGATATGTAATATATTGTATGGAATATATATTATCTATATATTATGTATTTCTATTTGGAGTTAAAACTAGGTGATCTTTAAGGTCCCTCCCAACCTAAACCATTCTGGTATTTTACAGCTGGTGGTGGGAGGACACAGGTTCTCCCTCTCCCCTGCAAACCTGGATCCATGACCCCTCCCCAGCCCAAATCCTGGAGGTCCATCCTGCCTGGATGTTGGTGTGGTCTCCTCCTCACCCCGTGCCTGGTCCTGCTCTGCTGCCTCCCGGAGTCCGGGGTGTCCCTGGGTTCCCCAACTTCCACCCCTGGTGATGGGAGGGGTCCCTGGGGCACCCTGGGCATCCCCACTGCCTCCAGAGCGTCCCTCCCACAGCCCCTCTGGGCCAGGGGACCCCTTCACCCCCCAGCTGGCACCAAACTGGGCAAAACGTGGGAGCGGGACCTGATGGTCAGCGTGGAAACTGCTCCCATCTCCGGGAATGATGCTCAGCTCCTCCAAACCAAACCTTGGGTTAGGTTGGATATTAGGAGAAGGTTCTCCTCCCAGAGGGTGGTCAGGCACTGGAACAGTCTCCCCAGGGAACCAGGCACAGCCCCAAGGCTGCCAGAGCTCCACCAAGCCCTCGGCCTTCACAGCCCTTCCTGCTTCTCCTCAGTTTTAATTCCGTCAAATTTCTCCTGAAAAGAGAAGGGCAAAAGATCCCATTTCCCTGCTCTGCACCTGCTTCTCCTGAGGGCAATCCCAGACATCCAGCAGCACTTCCCAAATCCCTCAGTACCCAACCAAACCCCACCTGCAGACCCCCTGCACACGAGGGCTGTGGCAGCTGAGCCGGGATAACCACCCACACCAGGCACATTCCAGCCAAACCCATTCCTTCACAGCCATATCCTGCTCTCCACTTCCCAACCAGGATCATATTTTTGAAGGAAATGCCTCTAAATATAATAAACTACCAAAAAAAAATCGGAAATTAAGGTGCTCCAGGCTTGTTCTTAGGTCACTTCTCTTTGTCTTCCCACCTTTTCAGCACAGTGTTTTCCCTTCCCACTCCTCCATCCTTCTGGGAAAAATTTTCTTGTCTCTTTTGGCCTCCATCCTTCTAGGAAAGTTTTCCTTTTCTCCTTCTGCCTGATCATGAGTTTTATGGCCAGAACTGAATGGGGTCATATGGAAGAAACCAACCATCCCGTTGCAGGAATCCAGAGGGATTCCCAGACAGCTCTTCCCTCTTCCTGGTGCCAAAGGATGTGGAGCTCTGCAGCAAAGGAGAGTCCTGCAACGCTGCATTTTGGGCTGTATTTCAGGAAATCCCTTAGGTTTATACTTAATTTTAAGGACAGGCTTAACTCCCTCCCCTGGGCAGCTTTTCTTTCTCCGGTGGGAGCCGAGGAAAATCTTCGATTTCCAGGTTATCCATCCGGAATTTTTCATGAGCCCTGAACTCGGTAGAAGTGCTTTTAATTTCTTACCAGCCAACAAGTTTTCTGTGGTTAATAAAACATGACTCCACCTAGAAAGAGCCAAGGCATCCTTTGATTCGTGCTCCTGGAGCAGGAATTGAGCTGCCCTGGGTCGTCCTTGAGGAGGAGCGGTGGAAGAGGACAAAATAACTTCATGCAGCTGCTGGCAATAAATTATTAAAACCTTTATGAATGCAACATATTATCTGTCCCAGTGCCTTCAGGCATTTTCTGTTCCTTTTGTGCTTTCAAAGCAATTAATCTTGCAAGTGCTCTTCACTTCCAGAGCCAGTCTTACAAGTCTGGGGGATGTGTGAAAATCGGAGGAATTGGAGCGAGCCCGGAGTGGAGGAGCTGAGGATCCCCAAAGTGGGGGCTTGCAGGATGGGACCATCCCCAGCAGGATGTTTTTATGGAGTTTTCTATAGGAAACTGCAAGTTCCCCATGCTGGGACTCTCACCCCTTTCTTGGAAAGCCGCTCCTGGCTGCTAAAAATGCGTCTTCCTTGCCAGCCCATTCCTCCTCACATTAATCCCCTCACTCCCAGCTCTCTCATCTGTGCCACCCCTGAATCACTTATTTCCTGCTCTCACTCCTTGCCTACTTCCCAAGTGCCAAGCAGAAAATTGTGCTGCTTTTTCCTTTCTTGTCACAACCCCAAAAAAACCACTCGAAATCTTCATTTATTTCGGCGCTTGACAGAAATGTCTCAGTTGACGTGAAGCCACGTGGGCCCCTGTAAAGCACAGAAACAGCTCAGCTCTTTGTAGCTTCCTGATTATTAATCTCCCAGCAGGAGACATGGATCAGGATGCTGCCCTAGAGCCCTGTCCAGGGAGATCCCAAACTCCCAGGCAGAGGTTGGAGCTGGGGAATGCTCTTCTCCATCTCTCCACTGACACCAGGGCAGCTTTGTGTGAGTGATGAAAGAGAAAAGAGCAGGATGCTCCAATTTTTTCCCCTTTCTGGGAGAATGTTCTGCTCCATCAGCTCAGGCTGTTCCCAGCATCATTTTGGTGAAGACTTAAGTGCTTCACACTTGAACAGCTCGATCAGGACGGACCACGAGGGAGCCCTGATCCGTGTCCAGATCCAGCCAGCCTCGTTGCCATGGCAAGGGAGAAGGGGTGGAAATTTAAACAGTGATTTTAGGGACCCTCAGATTTTCCTTGTAGGCCTCAGTGTGGGTTTGAAGGGATCCTATGGATCCACAGGGTCAGTTTGGTGCAGCCACCTCCAACATTCCCGGTAAAACAAGGCTTCACCAGTTCCCCCAACAATCCCTCTGCCTTTGCCTGCCAAAAATAATTTGGCTCAAATCTGTAAATAGTCTGAGATCTTAATTTTGGCAATTTGGCAATTTTCTCCTTGCTGAATAAGCTCCTCCTGGCTCCAGCACAGCCTGGGGGAGCTGGGCTGCTCCAAAAGCTGGGATGGTGGGCTCCAAAGTGTCCTCTGAGCAGCCCAGGAGAACCCATGGCTTGGGAAGAGCTTCTCCCCATGGGGAGGTTGGAGCCATATTCCAGCCAAATTCCTTGGAGAGATGAAGTTCTGCTCAGCTGGAAGGTGCAGATCCAACCTGAGGAGTGATGTGTGGAGTGTCCGAGCTCTGAAGGGAAGGTCAGGAGGGGATGAGATGGAGACACCAAGAAGGCCAATGGCCCCTGGTCTGTGCCAGCCCTGGTGTGTCCCAGCCCCAGGGCAGTGCCTGTCCCTGTGCTGGCACTGCTGAGGCACCTCCAGCCCTGGGGGCACTTCTGGGACCCTCAGACAGGAGAGACACGGAGGGGCTGGAGCGTGTGCAGGGAAGGGAACGGAGCTGGGAAGGGGCTGGAGCAGCAGGAGCAGCTGAGGGAGCTGGGGGGGCTCAGCCTGGAGAAAAGGAGGCTCAGGGGGGACCTTCTGGCTCTGCCACTCCCTGACAGGAGGGGGGAGCTGGGGAGGGTTGGGCTCTGCTCCCAGGGAACAAGGGACAGGAGGAGAGGAAATGGCCTTAAACTGCACCAGAAGAGGTTTACTTTGGATATTGGGAAAAGTTTCTTCATGGAAAGGGTTGTTCAGCCCTGGCACAGCTGCCCAGGGCAGGGGTGGAGTCCCCATCCCTGGAGGGATTTCAAATCCCTGTGGATGTGGCACTTGGGGACACGGGTCAGTGGTGGCCTTGGCAGTGCTGGGGGATGGTGGGACTGATGATCTCAGAGGGCTTTTCCAACCTGAAAGATTCTGTGATTCCCTGGCTTGTGACAGGAGCACATCCTGGGGAAACCCCGGGCAACTGGGATGTGGTTCCACAGCTCCTTAGGAGAAGGACAGGCTGCGTGGGAGGTGTCTGGGAGGGAGCAGAGGTGGTGGTGGTGGCAGTGCCAGCCCGGCTGGCGCTGCCCCTGCTGGGAACCAGCCCGAGCAGAGCAGCAGGGCCGGGGCACTGGGGTTTGCAGAGCAGCCAGGAGGTGGAGCCCACATCCAAGGCATCACAGCTTCCACCCCTTGCCATGGCCAGGGACACCTTCCACTAGACCAGGTTGCTCCAACCTGGCCTTGGACACTTCCAGGGATCCAGGGGCAGCCACAGCTTCTCTGACCAATCTATGCCAGGGCCTCCCCACCCTCCCAGCCAATAATTCCTTCCCGATATCCCATCTATCCCTGCCCTCTGGCAGTGGGAAGCCATTCCCTGTGTCTTATCCCTCCATCCCCTGTCCCAAGTCCCTCTCCAGCTCTCTTGTAATCTCTGGAGTAAAGGGACAGATGTGCAGCTCTCGTGTCCAAATAGAGGGTCCCCCACTGTGGGGTCACATCCCACCTGTGCTGTGACAGGAGAGTTGGATTTGGGGAAGTTTGTCACGACACCAAGGGGAAAAGGAGGAAGAGCACCATTCCCAGAGTGCCTGGGGGGGTTTGAGGCCTCACCCTGCAGGGTTTGTGGCCCAGCAGGACCAGAAGGTTCCAGCTGCTGTCCCTCTCCATCAAATACACCCAGGGTTGCACTGGCCTGGTTTTATTTCCTGGTGGATCAGTAGGAGTGTCTGTGCCTGTGCTCTGCCTGCAGCAGCAGCAGCCCTGGCTGTGGCTGTCACACAAACCAGCCTCCTCCTCCTCCTCCTCTTCCTCCTCCTCCTCCTCCTGAAAGGCTGGTTTGCTCACACCACGGGCAAGGTGATGTGTCCTGCTGTGACAAGCACACAGACAGGATTTGGGAGCTTCCTCATCATTATCTCCCGGCTCAACAAGACACTCCAAGACACGGAGACAGGAAAGCACCCTGGTTTTTAGCCCAGCCTTTCTGAGGAAGGCTGGAGGTGCCCCTTGCCCTGTGTCAGCACCTCAAGGCACGTGGTTCTCCAGCCACAGAACCAACAAAGGGAGACCCACCCCATGGGAGACCACGTGTGGAAGGCTGGGATGAAGCCAACTTTATTTTATCCTCCTTAGCACACTCGTGCCTCCCTCCAGAGAGCACTTTGTCATGGCTATTCGATCTTCCTCATGCTGCCAAGTGACCAAAGGTAAGGAAAATCCTTTCCAGAGCCCAAGGAGCTGATTTAGGGTTGGGATACAATCAATAATATCCCATGAAGCAACTAGGACTGGATTTCACCGGGTGTTGTTTTACCATTTCCACAGGAAAGCAGGATTTTCTTGGTCCAGGACATTTGCCCAGGACCCAAATTCACCCCCATTCCAGCCATCCCTTTGTGGCTGTCAGTCCAGCTGGTGGAGTCAGATCATCCCCCTCTCCTGCTCAGCTTCCCAAACAACTTCTCCCTTCACCTCACCCGTCCCGAGCAGGGAGGTGGGAGGAATCCAGCCCACAGGAGCTTGGATCCACCCCAGCTCCAGCATAAAACATCTCCTGGAGATTCCTGCTTCCCGCGGCTCCCCCTGGGGAGGATCACCCGGCACATCCCTCCCGGGGGGCCCCCTGCTCATAATGCCCCTTTATGAGGCCTCACAAAGCCCTCCTTGGTTCATCTCCAGGCTGCTCCGAGGGGTTGCCAAGGGTGTCCCTGCGAACAATGAGGGGCCTCTGTTTGGGAGGCGGCTGCAGCCACGGCCACAAATGCCTTTTTCTGTGACCTGGGAGTGCAAACACCTCCTCCTCTCCCAGCAGATCTCCTTCCCTCGTGTCTCCAAGTCCCTCTGATGGCTGGAGAGCTGCTGGTGGAGAGTGAATCCTTTCCCTTTGCTGACATCCTTCCAGCTGAGTCCTGCCAGGAGGAGCTTTTTTTCTTGCTTGTGCAGTCCGAGAGGCTTCAAAGGACACTTGGCATCACCTGGAAATGCTGCTGGTGATGTAATTCCATCAAGTGACTCAGCAAGCTGGATGGAAATCCAGCTGGATTCCTGGGCACGTGGGTCTTTCCCAACCACGCCACCAGACCACGAAAGGTCCCAGTGAAAGGATCTTGGAGGAGGTTTGGAAACATCCCCAGGGCCGCACAGGCATGTCCCAGGTGGCATTTCTGCTCCAAAAATCAAGGCTCTGAGCGGTGGAAAATCGATGCCACCAAAAGGATTTGGGGTCTCCAGGGTGCTGCAGCGCTGGGGGGGTGTCAGAAGGAGAGGATTTACTGTGCAAATGAATATATTAATTATATTCAATAAATGAAACATTCACTATGAAATTCTCCCCCGTGAGGGTGGGGAGGCCCTGGCACAGGTTGGGCAGAGAAGCTGTGGCTGCCCCTGGATCCCTGGAAGTGTCCAAGGCCAGGTTGGAGCAACCTGGGCTAGTGGAAGGTGTCCCTGCCCATGGCAGGGGTTGGAATTGCATGCTCTTTAAGGTCCCTTCCAACCCAAACCAGTCTGTGATTCCATGATTTCCTGAGCTCTGCCTCCCAGAGACCAGAAGAAAAAGAGTCTCACGAAAGTCACATTTCTCCTTCCAACTCCAGCAGCTACGTGTGGATCAAATACTGAAAACTCACCACTATTTAACTTTTTAAGCCCAAAGACACTTTTGGGGTGAGGCAGGAGGGGACTTGGCGTTGGACCAGACTTAAAAGCCCTCCCAGCACAGCCAGGCCACCTTAAGAGCACGGAGAGTGTGGGCAAAGCCTGCCCAGACACAGATTCCTCTGTAACCACAGCCTGCACTGACACTTCCTCCCTAATCACTGCCCTGCTTCGAAGGAGCTCAGTTTGCAAATATTAAGCACCTTCCTGGGGGCAGGTACCTGAAACAGGAGCTCCTCCCAGAGCTCAAAGCACCCGGGCTGGTATTCCTTGGAAGTGAAGGTCTGTATGTGCCCACCAAGGAGTGATTTGGGGAAGAGGCAGCCAGAGAAATGAGGGATATGTGGCTCCAGGGAGGAGCTGAGGGACGTGGGGACAGTTTGTGTGACTCACCACGGGGGCAAGGCTGAGTTAAGGTCTGGTGAGTTCAAACCATCCCGGGCATCCTCAGGCTGGAGGGTGGAGGACACGGAGAGGTGCAGGCAGAGCGTGGGCAGCTCATCCACACAAAACACGCTCTGGCTTCCCAGACTTCCAGGATCCCAAACAAACCCCGCAGCCTGAAGCTGACAGAGCAGAGAAATGGGCCTCAATGCACAAAATAAATGTAAATAAAAGAGTTGCAAGGTGGTTCTGTAGGATAAAACCATCCCCTCAAGGGCTCCTCAGGACAAACCTGCCCCTGCTCTGTGCTCCTTCCCAGGAGCCAGCTGAGCTCTGCTCTTTCCCCAGGAATTCCTACGTGGCCAGCACATCAATTCCTTATTTTCAGATCTCCAGATTGAAGGAAAGCAGAGATGTTTCAGAGAACTTGTCTAGAACTGGCCATATACAATTAAATTTTAAAGGGATCCCGTAGATCCTCCTACTATCTTGGCAGTGGTTGGGGAGGTCACAGGGAGGACAGATAGAGGAGGGACAGACTTCCTAGAGATTCACATCAAAGGGACAAGGTGCAATTTGCAGGAAAAAGAAACCCAGCTGGACATAAGGAAGGAAAAACGCCCCGTGAGGGTGATTGGACGGAGGAATAGAAGCACAGCGAGGTGCAATCACCACCTTCCTGCTCAAAACCCTGGAGAACCCTGGCCTGACTTGGAGGTCAGCTCTGCTTTGGGCAGGGCTTGGAATGGAGACCTCAGAGGTACCTCCCAGCCCCAGGAATTTTATGGATCTGTGTGAGGAGGTGAAACCACGGATGGGTGTTTTCCAGGCAGACCCACCCTCACCTCCAGCCTGCCTTGAGTTGTTATTTCCACTGCACAGGTGGAAGTGTTGGGTTTGTGGTTGCATTCCATCGTCTTAGAGCTCTTTTCCAACCTAAATAATTCCATGATCCTGGATCTGACCCCAATACAACCTGTCTGATCACCGAACCAGCAGAGAAAACTTGACCGAGGAGCTTTGCAGCTTCTGGAAGCCACCTCCAGCCAGAGCAGCACTTTATGTTAATTTGCTAAACTCACAACAGCTCAGACAAGGCTGGAATTTCCTGCCTGGTTGCAGAGGACCTTCCCACCAGTGTCTTTCCACCCTGTGGTCTATCCAAGGCCATTCCAGAGGACACCACCACAACCTCTGGTGTGTGGGGACAGCAGAGAGTCCCCCAGCCCTGAGAGGGGGATCCTGCTGAGGAAATCCCAGCTCTGCAGCAGGAAGGGGTTTCCCGGGAGGAGGGAAGAGTTTCACCCTCGAGGCTTTGAGGGATCGGTGTCAGGGCTGCTCAGACATGGAAAAGGCACCGCTTGGAGCAGGAAATGTGCAGTTACTGTGCTGACTTTCTGCCAGCACATGGACTCCCAGGGTGGATTTGAGATAAACCCAGCCTTTGGTTTCCTTGGCTGAACTGCTAAAGCCTGGGAGAGCTGAGAACTCCACTTTGCAGGCAGAGAGATGCAGGGATTTAAAATTTATGAGCACATGTTGCTGCACACTCTGTGCCTGACCAACACTTCTCATCCCAGGGTGTGTTTTCCCTGTGTCTGACTCCCTGAAGAGCAATATCATCTATTAATTAACCCAAATGGCCAAACATTCTCCCCTCTTAGGGACAAAAAACAAAACCAGATGACCCGTGAATGAAAAACAAGGTGGTGACAAGCTCTGGGCAGCACTCAGATAAGGAGATACCCTCACAGCAGGAAGGATTGTCCTGCAGTCAAAGATCAGGCCCAGGACTGATGGGCTGGGCTTGCAGACCCAGCTCTTGAGCAACCCTGATATGGGCTTAATTAATTAAATCACTGCAAGGAATCATCGGGGCTGAGGATGGACCCACAAGGGCTGGAGATCATTCCCACCAGGTGATCATCAGCTTGGTGTGACGGGTTTGTGGCCCCCCTGGACTGGACAGGCTGCTTTGGCAAAGCTGTTGGGAGTAATTGCCTCCTTTCCTGGTAATATCAGGAGGATTTGGAACCCCTCCCTCCCCACGAAGTGCAGAACGGTGGTGGAAAAGCCGGGTGTGGGATGAACTTCTCCGACAGGGAATTGTTCTGCTGGCAAGTCCTCCAGGGCCTCATTTATATATAATATAAACTCATTTATATTGGGATGGTTCCCTCCTGACCCACGGCAAGGGGTGGCTGGTTTTTGGCAAGGAGAAGAGAGCTCGGATGTGCCATCAATCCATAACCCTCCACCTCGGGCTGCTCTGGCAGAGAGAACTCACAGAGGAATTGGAAAGATTTGTCTTCAGATCGTGCTGAATCCATCATTTTCCTCCATTACTTTCTTAATTGCTGCACCTGAAGATTCTGGAGGAAAAAGGAACATCAGTGGATTTATATTCCAGCCCTGCCTGCAGACGTGCTGCTCCTTCCTCTCTGCTCTCCGGGGTTATTGAGACTGGAATATTTCACTCAGGATTCAGGATAGGTGGTCAGCAGGAGGGGGACTGGGATGGTGTGACTGCTGGTCCTAAATATTGAGCCATTTCTGGTTCAGGGTGGGAGGTCGTGGCTGATCCCAGTGACCCAAAAGGTGCAGCTTTGGCTGCTCAGCCCCACAGGAGGGATGGTCCTGTCTGGGGTGGCACAGCCAGGATGTCCCCTGTGGTTGGGACCTGAGATGCTGCTGCAAAACCAGCCAGTGCTATTAATCATGGAATGGTTTGGGTTGGAAGGGATCTTAAGGATCATCTCATTCCACGCCCCTGCCATGGGCAGGGACACCTTCCACTAGCCCAGGTTGCTCCAAGCCCCGTCCAGCCTGGCCTTGGACACTTGCAGGGATCCAGGGGCAGCCACAGCTTCTCTGCCCAACCTGTGCCAGGGCCTCCCCACCCTCACAGACAGCAATTCCTTCCCAATATCCCATCTAACCCTGTGTCAGTGGGAAGCCATTCCCTGTGTCCTGTCCCTCCATGCCTTGTCCCCAGTCCCTCTCCAGCTCTCCTGGAGCCCCTTCAGGCCCTGCCAGGGGCTCTCAGCTCTCCCTGGAGCCTTCTCTTCTCCAGGGGAACCCCCCCAGCTCTCCCAGCCTGTTAATAATAATGTAGTTATTACAGTTATTACTAATAACTAGTAAGAGATGTCGAGCTGCCGTCATATAAAGAAATGTGTTCTTCCAGGGTAAGGATCCCCTTCCACAGTAAACTACAACCATTTGCTTTCAAGATGATGGTCCCCTCTGGCCACCTCACTAATGGGGAGTCTTTTTTAACTCCCTGAAAATACCAGCCCCTGACTCCCACACTATTCTCTACAGTCATGTCCTAAATCTGGGCTTCCAGCACCTTCCAGTGCCTAAAGGGGCTTCAGGAGAGCTGGAGAAGCATTTTGGAGAAGGGCCTGGAGTGACAGGAAAAGGGAGAGTGGCTTCCCACTGCCAGAGGGCAGGGCTAGATGGGATATTGGGAAGGAATTCCTGGCTGGGAGGGTGGGGAGG
>NW_016690336.1:615745-632896 GCF_001604755.1 Lepidothrix coronata | reverse complement strand
AGGGGAGGAAAGGTTGGTGCAACCTGGAGTGGCCTTCGGAGTGTTGCTGCTGGCATCAGGGAGCTGGGATGCTCCTCTCAGGAGGAGATGGGAAAGCACAGGGCTTTATCCTGTCTCTGCCAGAGTTCTGTTACCTGAGAGTCACACACCAGGAATACATTTATAGGAGAGGCCACAGAACTGGGACGTGCTGTGCCAAGGGCAGGTGAGCTGCGGCCTTCGTAAAATCATGGAATGGTTTGGGTTGGAAGGGACCTTGAAGCTCATCCAATCCCACCCCCTGCCATGGGCAGGGACACCTTCCACTAGCCCAGGTTGCTCCAACCTGGCCTTGGACAATTCCAAGGATCCAGGGGCAACCACAGCTTCTCTGGGCAACCCAGGCCAGGGCCTCCCCACCATCACAGGGAACAATTTCTTCCTAAAAACTAATCCTGGATAAAACTGCTTGTGGGATTGATCCAGGGACTCAGGACAGAAAGAGAGCAATGCTGGTGAGATGGACAAGTCCTCTGGGTAGTTACAGAAGATGTGAGGGACACAGAAGATGCCAGGGGGGTACTTCTGGGTGCTGGCAGAACCAGTGGGATGCTCTCCATGTATCGGCTCCCACACAGCTTGGGTAACTCAGCAGTGGAGAAGCTGGAAAGCAGAGAACTTCACAGGGCAGTTTCTGGCCACTTGCATGTTCTTGGTCCTGGTTGTGTCACCCTGCAGTGGGGACAGAACAAAACTGTGGTGACCTGAACTGCCTGGGCTGGATGATCCCAGCTCCGTGGCCGGTGTACAGGGGCTCGAGGCAGCAAACACACGGGTCAGGGCCCCCCGGGGGTGAGGGGCTCGAGACTCACACATTAAAAACACGTCCTCTGCTGCAGCACTGATTTTCAGACCTGGTGAGGAAGACCACTGGCACAGGGAAGGGATTTTCCAGCTCACACTTTGAGCCTTCCCTACCAAGGTTGTGGCTGCCCCTGGATCCCTGGAATCATCCAAGGCCGGGTTGGACGAGGCTTGGAGCAACCTGGGCTAGTGGAAGGTGTCCCTGCCCATGGCAGGGGGATTGAAGGATTGAACTGGTTGATCTTTAAGTCCCTTCCAACCCAAGCCATTCCATGATTCTGTGATCTCTCCCATTCTGTGATGGTTGTCATTCCTGCACTGGGTCATCTCCACTGATGTTGCTTTGGTGGATTCTCCGCCCTCCTGGTGTCAGAACTTCATTATCTGACCAGAAATTCTCCTTCACTTGGAGCTCCTTAAATCTGTGTTTGCCCTGTTGACTGGGGCATGGAGGACAGCTTCTCCATGGAGGAGACAAGAGGTGGCCAATGATCCATGAAATCCCTTGGCTTCACCCCAAGGACCGTGTCCACCACTGTCTCCTAAGTGCTGTTTGCACTCCTGTAACAGAACTAAGTCCTGGGTGGCAGAGATTCAGACAAGTTCATGATCTCAGTGTCTCCAAAGAGAGGGAACTTCCCTGGAAGCACCTGAGTCACCCCATCCACCCTCCTGCCTTCCCTTTTATCAGCTCATCAGCACTTTCCAGGCAGGCAGGGGACTTTTACAGCACCACCTCCCACAAGGCAAATCCTCTAAAAACAGTCAGTGGAGCATTTAATCACCGTCTCCACAGCGATTCCCGTCCAAACACAAGACCTGCTCCCCTCTCTAAGCCTTTTTAATCCCTTTTTCTCTAACGTGAGATATCAGGCTGAGGGAAATAACACCGGCAGTCATAAGGATTGGATTAGGTGTTCCTCAGCAGCTCCTGCAACTCTTCTCTAACCATCAGGCAGGACTTTGTCACGCTCTGTGGGCTTGGGCACAAGAAGGTGAAGGTGTTTTCACACCAGGAGAAAAAGAATATAGCAATGGGAGGGAGATATTGAGGTCCCCCACGGAACAGCTCTTGCAGAAATTGGGGCAACCTGGTCTAGTGAGTGACATCCCTGCTCGTGGCAGGGGGTGGAACTGGGTGGTCCTTAAGGTCCCTTCCAACCCAAAGCACTCTGTTGATTCTGTGATTCCATGAAATAACCCCTCTCCAGGGCAGAGGACTCTCTAAAATTATATCAGGCGTGCCCTGATCACACCGTGGTACCCGCGGGCAAATTGAGGAGTTTGGGATGTCCAATCTACAGCAAAGGAAGTGGAAAACAGGTTTCTTAGTGGCTGTTTGCTGTAAAATACTTCCTCTTCACCTCTACTCTGACGTTTTTATAGGACAATGTAAAAATTTTTATATTCAGCAGCCCTTCTGTTTGTTTAAGTAACAACAATCGAGGTCAAAGGCATTTCCTGGAGACGACCTTGTGGCGAGGAGCTCTCCTGTTTTAAGTGCTCATTAATCCCCCCGGGGAATATCCTGGGCTGGCACCACTATTGAGGCTTCTCCACCATCACAGTTGAGACTTTAATGTGATCACTTAATGGTAGGTTGTTATTTTTCAGCACTTAATTATGACAAGGTGCTTGTTGTGTGTCGTTTAAATCACTCCAGTGTGAAAATCCCCGTTTTTAAACCCCTCTGTTCCCACTCAGACCTCCCTACATCCCCAGGGGAGTTATTTTCCCTTTGTGCCCCCTCAATCCTTGACCCGAGTTCTCTGTGCAGGTGCATCATTCAGATTTTGCTGGATTTTCCCCCAAAGTAATCCATTCGTTTCTGAGCTAAGGGAGAGCGAAAAAAAAATAGTAAAAATAAAAATCAGACGGGGGCTCGTGGTGAAAAAGAGACACTTTCCATGGTCATGGGGTTTCTGTGTGAGCTGAGGGGATGAAAGCTGCCCTGAGGGGTTGGGTTGTTTATGACACCTCTCCAGGAGCACTGGAGACTTGGGACAGAGCATTGGGACTCCTCTGTTGCTGCTGGGATCATCTTCCCAGCTCATCCCTCAGACACACAGCCCTTGTGACTCCAGCCTTCCCCTGCCTCACAGTCTGAGCCTGCACCAAACAAAGCTCCTTCTTTTCGACTTTAACTCCCTTCTCTGTGTAGCTGCAGACTTTTGCAGCCCCCTGGAGTTTGACATTTTTGTCTGCTTTTTCCTTAATTCTCTCCTTGGTCTTCCCTTTGGAAATGCCCCCCAGTGCCTGGAATTCACCTCTTGCTCAAGTCTGCAAACTCCCAGCTCTTCAGTTTTATGCTCATCATCCTTCTCCCCTCCTTTGCTTGGCTCCTCCACTGGCTGAGTCCTTCCTGCCCCTTGGTTCTGAGCTTCCTGCAGGGGAGATATTTTGCTTTGCTTAAAATCCACCCCCCACCAAAGCTCTGATTCTCACCTGAGGCTCTGACAGCGCACCCATGGTGTGTCTGAGGAGGTCTGACGGGCACAGGCTGGAGCCTCTCTGCTCTGGAGCCAGGCTGGGAGAGCTGGGGGGGTTCCCCTGGAGAAGAGAAGGCTCCAGGGAGAGCTGAGAGCCCCTGGCAGGGCCTGAAGGGGCTCCAGGAGAGCTGGAGAGGGACTGGGGACAAGGGATGGAGGGACAGCACACAGGGAATGGCTTCCCACTGACACAGGGATAGATGGGATATTGGGAAGGAATTCCTGGGTGTGAGGGTGGTGAGGCCCTGTCCCAGGTTGGGCAGAGAAGCTGTGGCTGCCCCTGGATCCTTGGAAGTGTCCAAGGCCACGTTGGAGCAACCTGGGCTAGTGGAAGGTGTCCCTGCCCATGGCAGGGCATGGAATGAGATGATCCTTAAGATCCCTTCCAACCCAACCCATTCCATGATTAATAGCACTGGCTGGTTTAGCAGCAGCATCTCAGATCCCAACTACAGAGGACATCCTGGCTGTGCCACCCCAGACAGGATCATCCCTCCTGTGGGGCTGAGCAGCCAAAGCTGCACCTTTTGGGTCACTGGGATCAGCCACAACCTCGCAGCCTGAACCAGAAATGGCTCAATATTTAGGACCAGCAGTCACACCATCCCAGTCCAGGAGAGCTGGAGAGGGACTGGGGACAAGGGATGGAAGGACAGGACACAGGGAATGGCTTCCCACTGCCAGAGGGCAGGGATAGATGGGATATTGGGAAGAGATTCTTCCCTGTGAAGGTGGTGTGGCCCTGGCATGGGTTGCCCAGAGATGCCTGGATCCCACTCACACCCATCTGCACACCAAAGCATGGCAGAGTTTTGCTTTCCTGTTTCAAAGACAAACTTTGCTTTTGAAGTTCATCCCAGTCTTTCTTGGAGCCTCCCTTCGAGTACTGAAAGGCTGCAATAAGGTCTCCCTGGAGACTCCTCCAGGCTGAACCATCCCAGTTCTCTCAGCCTTTCCTCATAGGAGAGGTGCTCCAGCTTCTCATCAGTTCTCTGCAGCAAAATCCTCTGGGATGGGCTCACATGGAGACATGGAATCACAGTATAGTCTGGGTTGGAAAAGATCTTAAAGCCCATCCAGTTCCACCCCTGCCAGGAGCAGGGACACCTTCCACTAGCCCAGGTTGCTCCAAGCCCCGTCCAACCTGGCCTTGGACACTTCCAGGGCTCCAGGGGCAGCCACAGCTTCTCTGGGCAACCTGTGTCAGGGCCTCCCCACCCTCCACAGGGAATAATTTCTTTATTAACATCTAATCTAAACATCTGCATTGCCAGTGTCTCAGGCCAGCTGAGGTGAGTCCCACCCTTTGGGAAGAGGCAGTGCTATCCACAGGATATCAAACAACCCGGAGTCAGTGCAGCAGTCCTGGGCTGGAGCAAGGACAGCATTCATGGCTCCACAAAGGCCATCCCCACTTCCTCGTGGCTGGAGCACAGTTCAGCCAAGGAATGCTGAATTTCTTGGCTCTCCCTGAGTGTTCAGGGCCGAACCACAATGATCTCTCCACGTTCCCAAAGGTGCTGCTCGGATCATGGCTGAGGCTCAGAGCTCCTCCTTGCAGAAGGGCATTATCCCAGGTGCTCAAATAGCAGATTTATCTGCCAGTCCCCAAGCCAGGCTGACTCACAGATCCCCAGATAACACCTCCATCCAGTGTTAGTTCTAAAACACACAATCCTGCTCTAAAGACACCTCTGGGGAGTGCCTGGTTGCCGAAGAACCTGCTCTGTTTTCTGTCGGCAGCCACCTCTGTGTGCTCAGGGTAGATCCTTTCAGCAAACAGAGCCTGCACAAGGCAGTCCTGCTCTCTCCAAACCAACCTTTCTTGTTTTGGCAGGTGTCTCATCACCTCCCAATAGTCCTGAAGCTGCACTTGCACTTGTGCTGAATGGGGGTTGTTCTTTTTTCCCCATTCCTTTGCCTCCCACTTTTCCTCCTCGGCTGCCTTTGCTCAGGCTCACACCACGATGCTGAGGAGAGCTCGAAGCAGCAGCAGAAAAGTCAAAAAACCTTTCATTATTATTATTATTTCTTTTATAAATTACGAAGTTTTACTTTTTAAAAATATTTATTTATTTAAACAGGAAAAAATTAAAAACCAAACCCAGCTCCCCAGGCCTTTCTGAGTTATAATGAAACAGTTTCCTCCAAAGGAGCCCAAGGGATTCCACAGCAATATCCCTCTTGAGCCAAACATTCTGCCTCCTTGGACAGCTGCACAGGGCTGAGACTGCAGTGCCATCACCCCAAATTGTGCCACAGACCCGAGCTTGCCCAGCAGCACCCGGGAGCCCGGAGATGTGAGACCCTCTGGGGCCGTGGATGGGGTGGGAGTAACATTTACAGCCCAGGCAGGGGCAGCAGGATGGAACCAAAAGCTGTGGGTGCAGGAAATCACCCTCCCCGAGTTCACAGTCCCTCCCTGCCTCCAGCTGCGTGACCTGTCATAAATCCCACACCAGACAGCCACGTTATCCCATCTCCTTCCTTCTCTCCTCGCTCCCCTCTCCCTTCCTGCCCCCTCACCCCCCAGGATTTTGCAGCGACTCACCCCACGGAGCCAAGGCTGCTGCAGGTCTGCTCCAAACAGTTTATTCCTCCGCCCTGTGCCTCCCAAAAAACCATGCCCTGGTGTTACTGCTCCCCATGGAGTTACACCATGGAGCAACAAACAGGCTTCCGAGGTTCTTTGCCTCCTAAGACTGGTTTAATCCCCTGCTAAGCCCTGTAATGTGTAGGTATCTGCAGCTCTGCTGCAGTTAAGTTGCATGAAACCATTAATCTTGATTTAGTGGTCAGAAGTGTTGATTAGTCACTTATTTTCAAGCCCCAAATATTTCTCTGAGGTGGTCTGAGCTGCTTGGAGGAAGTGGGGGAGGGTTGGACCTGGAGGTTTCTCCCACCCTCGTTTTTTAATGTGATTCCACAATCCTGCTTGCTCTATCCATAAGAATTCACCCTTGTATTTTGAGTGTATTCTGTGTGTTTATCCCCCTCTTTTAAGCATTTCTTACTCTCCAGTGCAACCCCTAGCAAAATACCTGTTCCAGTGCTATTATTAAGCTGGGCTTTATTATCCTGATTATACTTTGCCCGACTATTTTGTGCTGAGGTGCAAGAGGCGTTTGGGGGAACTGGTTTCAGTTTAAAACCAGTAACTCTTTACTGGTTTGTCCCGTCACGACAGGAGGAAGCAAAATGATATAATCTAAACCCACAGTTCCTTCTGTGCTGTTTCAACAGGGCACAGACCAGCCCATGGGGAAGTTCCACTCACCTTAGGCTCCAGGCACCAGTTGAACTCCACATCCAGCCCCTCCCACGGAAGTCACCCGGACCATTCATCCTCTTAATTACAAGTCCACGTGTAAAAGTTTGGATAAAGAGGAGTTTCATAAACTTTCTATAAACGTGCGGCTCCGGATCCCGGAGGATCTGTGGTCGAGGAAACTCAATTAGCCCGAGGTGGCTCAACAACAGGGTTTGCATCTGTTCTGCCAACACAGTCCCCAGCCAGGTATTAAGTTGATTTAAACCAGCATAACTTCACCCAGGGAAGCCAACAGCCTGCCCAGGTCATGCTCAGTGCTAAATGCTGCTGCCCCAGTGCTAATTTGGTTTATAGAATCATGGAATTGTGGATGGTTTTGGGTTGGAAGGGACTTTAAAGACCACTCAGTTCCACCCCCTGCCATGGGACACCTTCCACTGTCCCAGATTGCTGCAACCTGGCCTTGGACACTTGCAGGGATCCAGGGGCAGCCACAGCTTCTCTGCCCAACCTGGGCCAGGGCCCCACTGCCCTCACAGGGAAGAATTGCTTCCTAATATTCAATTTAAATCCACCCTCTTTCAGCTTAAAAGCATCCTCCTTTGTCCTGTCACTTGTCCCAGGTCCCTCTCCAGCTCTCCTGGAGCCCCTTTATTCACAGAATGTTCCCAGAATGAGGCAGGTTGGAAGGCACCACAGCGGGTCAACTGGTCCAACCTCCCTGCTCAGGCAGGATCATCCCAGAGCACACGGCACAGGATTGCATCCAGAGGGCTCTGGAATATCTCCAGGCACTGGAAGGGGCTCTGTGATCTCCCTGGAGTTGAACAATCCCAACTCTCTCAGCCTGTCTCCATAGAAGAGGTGGAATATTATCCTATGAAAAAGGAGCAGCTCTCCTGTAGCTGTTGGTGTGAAGCTCTTCCAGAGCTGCCCGTCCTGGAGCCTCCCGGTGCCGCTGTGCAGTTTGTGACACGTCTCAGTTTGTGACGCCTGGGAAGTGCAAGACAAGATAATTGAAGATAATTTAACTCAGTTCCTCGACCATGAACTTACAGATCCAGTGCATTCCTGCTCCAACAGCCTCCAGTGCGAGTCTGGCTGTGAGTAAGCAACGTGTAAGGTGCTCCAGGGGCATCCCCACTGATGGGGAGCATCAAAAACAGGGAACAGGCTTCGAAAAGAAAGGGGATACAGAGGGAGAAGAGCCCAAATGTTGGACTGAGGCATTTCTCTTCTTGTAAATGTCAGGATGAGGGCCTTTGTGCTTCCACAGGCTCACAGTCATGAAGGTTGGAAAAGCCCTCTGAGATCATCAGTCCAACCATCCCCCAGCACTGCCAAGGCCACCACTGACCCCTGTCCCCAAGTGCCACATCCACAGGGATTTGAAATCCCTCCAGGGATGGGGATTCCACCCCTGCCCTGGGCAGCTGTGCCAGGGCTGGACAACCCTTTCCAGGAAGGAATTGTTCTCAATATCCAAACTACACATGGTGCAAGCTGTGACTGTTTCCACTTGTCCTCTCCCTTGTTCCCTGGGAGCAGAGCCCGACCCCCCCTCAGCTCCCCCCTCCTGTCAGGGAGTTGCAGAGCCAGAAGGTCCCCCCTGAGCCTCCTTTTCTCCAGGCTGAGCCCCCCCAGCTCCCTCAGCTGCTCCTGCTGCTCCAGCCCCTTCCCAGCTCCATTCCCTTCCCTGCACACGCTTTCAGAATCATTACTTTTTTAATGGTCTCTCTTTCCTCCAGCATGAAGCCAAGTTCCCAGTAGATCCTTCCAGCCGTGCCTGAGAGCTCATGGAGAGCAGGTGGACCAGCAGCCCCGTGTGGCACTAAAAGGCCACCGTCCCAAGCACAGCAGGATCCAAGAGGTGGAACCCTGGGGCTGTTTTTGTCGGGAACACCGAGGAGGACTCAGCTGCAGAAAGGACTTTGCACCGAGTGGCTTTTTAACAGGGTGTTTTCGTGGGGAGCCACAGCAGATCCTTGGCAGGAGTGGCTCTCCTGGAAGCTGCTAATGAAGGTGCTGCCTCAGCCCTTCAGCCAAGGGGGCCAAACCACCTCAGCCAGCCCTGCTCCGTCCCCCAGGGAGCCCACAGGGAGAAGTGGGTGTGTAAGAGGTGTGTTCGTGCTGGGATTTTTGACAGGGAGTCACCAAAACAGCCCTGAAGCCCAAGGCTGGTGTCTCCTGCCACTACTGCTTTCCTGGTCGTGCCCAGGGAAGGTCGTTAAGGCTTCAAGCAGCTGAGAAGATGGAGCTCGTATCTTCTCCCATTCCAATGTCTTTCTCAAGAGCTGGAAGGAGTCAACTTCCAGTGTGAGCCAGAAGGAGAGAGAGAACTGGTGGTGGGATTGCACCCAGCAGAGGTTGGGGACTGTACAGGGTCTGTCTGTGCAGCAGCCAAAATCACACCGGCACCCCTGGAGCGGTGCCTGACCTCCCTGTGACCCCTCTGACTGCTCTGGTGGCAGTGAAAGCCACCACGGGCACGGCGGTGCCAGGGGCTGATTAGGGAAGGTGTTTCCATCCCAGGAACATGAGTCAGGCAGTGCCAGGCACATGGCAAGGGCAGCAGTCACGTTTCCTGGTCGCTGCATTGGCGAGGGTTGGGCGACAGGCAGGGCAGAGCTGAGGAAGCCAAAGAAGGCAAGGTGGGCACTGGAGCCTCTACAAGTGAGCAGGGAAAAGATAAAGATTGGGAAAGCATCTCATAGAATCATAGAATCAGCTGGGTTGGAAGGGACCTCTGAGATCATCAGGTCCAACCCCTGATCCAACTCCGCTGTGGTTCCCAGCCCATGGCACTGATGCCACATCCAGTCTTGTCTTAAAAACCTCCAGGGATGGAGAATCCACCACTTCCCTGGGCAGCCCATTCCAATAGCTGAGCACCCTCTCTAGAGAGAAATTCTTTCTAATGTCTAACCTAAACCTCCCCTGGCACAGCTCAAGACCCAGCCCTCTTGTCTTGCTGATGGTTGCCTGGGAAAAGAGCCCAACCCCCCCTGGCTCCCCCCTCCTGTCAGGGAGTTGCAGAGAGTGAGGAGGTCTCCCCTGAGCCTCCTCTTCTCCAGGCTGAACAGCCCCAGCTCCCTCAGCCTCTCCTCATGGCAATTGTGCTCCAGTCCCTTCCCCAGCCTCGTTGCTCCCCTCCTTTCCCCTTCTTCCTCTCCGTGGGAGGCGAGACCTCCTCCAGCACACCCAGCACCATCTGCCCGCCTGTCGATGGGTGCGAGCGGGCTGAGAGTCTGGCACCCAGCACGGGGCTGCCAAGGCTCCCCCTCCACCCAACCCCGGGCCCCAGCTGCTCCCCCAGCCCCACGTCAGAGCAGGAGTCACCGAGGTCAGACACGGCAGAGCCGCTGCTCCGTCTGGCGCAGCCCCGAACAAAGCGCGGCCTGTCTCGGCCGCTCTGTTTGGGTTTTTGTTTCGAGCCCACAAAACTGCCTTGCCTCCCTTTATTCCTCCCAAGAATACCCTGGATAATGCCAGCAGCTCCTCTCTTTTCAGCCCCTTCCCTCAGCTGAATGTCTGAGGGGAGGGTCACACTCTCTGAATGCCTCTCGTTATCCTCTCGCTCCCTGTCGGGAGGAAGGAGGGAGGCCGGGGCTGTTTCTGCAGCATCCAAGCTCTGCCCAGACTTCATCTAAACTTGCTATTGTTGGTCAATGATCTTTCAATTACTTTGCTCTGTGCTTGATGTATTCATCACACACTCCTTCCTAAGCCAGGCTGCAACTGGACAATTGGGCTATGCACAGGATTTGCTCCCAAACAAAACCTTTCTTTTCATAAATATCACGGTTTGAAAGTGTAGTTGGCTTTTTTTTTTTTTTCCCTGCAGCAAATTTACCAGCCTGTTGTAATTTTAAAAAAATATCTGTCTGGTGAAGTGATTTTTCCGTTCCCACCTCAAGTTACTTTCTTTTGACTTTTCTTCTCCCTTTCCCCTCCTTATTCTTTATACAACGCTTTGATTTTTCTTATGAAGCTGGAGGTTATCTCAAAATATGCCAGGACTTTGGAGGGGTGGCTTTTCAGAGATTATGGCTCGGGGCTGGGAGCCACAATTTCCAGGTTTGGCCCTACCTTAGTCCCTGCTTTACACAAATCAACGTTTTCCCAAAACAGACACTTTGATTTCGTAGTTACCCAACTTGAGGCCATCAAGATGCTGCTCTTCAGAGCCTGCACATCTTCCCCCTGAAATCAGAGGGAGATAAATGGGTCGCATCTTTTCGTAAAGCTCTTTCTAAGACACGACCTGAAAATAGAAAATCTGCAAGAAAACCAGAAGCAGAGCAGATACACCGCGGGCAACTCGGCCACTGAGATGCTTTTTGCTGAACCTGCGTGGATCCAGATGCCTTTGTGGTGCTACAGAATCACACAGCTGATCTTTAAGGTCCCTTCCAACCCAAACCATCCTATGGTTCTCTGAAATAGTGTTTATTTTTAATTAGACAGAAGTGCAAAGTCCCAACTTTAGTAGTTGCAGGGCTCTGCACAGGTGACATGACCCAAGCCCAGGTGAGGTTGTCACCGACTCACAAACCACCACCTCCACCACAGCTTTGGAAGGGTGTCAGATTCTTCATTTTCTCTCCTGATTTCTGTGCTTCAACAAAGTTTTAATTACTAATTTTCCCCTATCCTAACACTCCAAAGCAGCTGTGCAGCTGCAGGTATTTTCCAGCTATTCATCATTATCGTGCCTGCGAATCTCTCAGACCTTTGTTCCTGGCAGCACTTTAGTTATTATATTTCTTCCCTTATTAAGCACATTTAGGAGGACCTTTGGTCATTACGTCCCCATCTAAATAAAGGGAAAAAAGAGAGATCAAACTAGACTTTAGTAAACTCCAAATTTATACTTGAATGTCCTTAATGATTGGATGTGTGTGTCAAACACGCTCACAGCAGGATTTTCAGGTGGGTGGGTGGAAAATAGATGGTTTCTGTGCTTAGTCCTGCTGTTCTGACACTGGTGTCAGCTGGGGAAGGAGCTCCTGGTTGGCACAGGTAGGACTTGTGCCAACGTGAGGGCTGGGGCAGGATCAAGGAAACCGAAACAAAACAAGGGTGAGTTGTTTGCAGGAAGTCTGGGGAGGAAAAACAAATATTAAACAAGCCCTTCAAATGACCCAGAGAGTGTTCTGAAGGAAGAGTCAGGGTTGTTCAGCCTGGAGAAGAGAAGGCTCTGAGGAGACCTGAGAGCACCTTCCAGTGCCTAAAGGGGCTCCAGGAGAGCTGGAGAGGGACAAGGGATGGAAGGACAGGACAAGGGGGAATGGCTTCCCACTGCCAGAGGGCAGGGATAGATGGGATATTGGGAAGGAATTCTTGGCTGGGAGGGTGGTGAGGCCCTGTCCCAGGTTGGGCAGAGAAGCTGTGGCTGCCCCTGGATCCCTGGAAGTGTCCAAGGCCAGGTTGGAGCAACCTGGGCTAGTGGAAGGTGTCCCTGCCCATGGCAGGGGGTGGAACTGGATTGAGTTCCCTTCCAACCCAAACCATTCTGTGACTCTACAATGAGGCCACGTGGCAGCTGTTAAATGTAGGGTTGGCCCACACACCTCCCCAGGCAGCAAATGAGCATCTCCAGGGAAGATATTTTGGTCTGGGCACGACCCTGGTGCAGCTCAGACTTCACTGGTGCTGCAGAGGTGAAGCACCAAGGGAAGAAGAGCTCTGGGGAAAACCGGAGTTTGTTTTGAGTCACCTCAGTTACTTGGGCATTTAATGAGTTGCATTTACTGAGAAAAGCTTTAGTGCTTCATGATAGCAGGAATTTCTTGCTTTTTTTGTCAGCCTGGGAAGGCGAGGAATTCCTGTTGGGGCGCGAGGGATGACCTCAGTGCTGGATGGCAGAATGTCCTTCTCCTGCTGCTGGTAGAGCAAGGAAGGTGCTTTGGACAGGGAGCAGGGACATGCTGCTGGAGCCAGCCTGGCCTGTGTCATCTGGACACACACAGGGCAGCTGGAAGGACCTTCAACAGAAGGGACTGGGCTGGAAGATGCTGAGGATTTGGGAACGTGGGCAGAGGTTGCAATGGGTGGAAAGAGCAGGCCGGGTGAGGAACAGAAAAGCTGTTGATGCTGGGTTATGAGCTAATTGGAAAGAGCTGATCCCAGGCCCTTGGGAGGGGAGTTATTTCTGGAGTTCAGGGCTCCTGCGAGCTCATCTCCATGGAAGGAGAAAAGCCTGTACAGTGCAGCGTTATGGTTATGGCTCCATGTGATTTTTGCCCCCAGATATCACCGTGACTTGATCCATTTTGATAAACAGACCACGGAACCAGCTTCCCAGGGCAGCTCCACTGTTTACACATCCGTGATATCCAGCTCAGCAGTGACTCAGCCACCAGCAATGATGTTCTGACCTTATTAATATCAATGGGAGTCTTCTTAACGAGGACATAATTTCACCCCAGAGGCCAATTCATTAATTAGCATCTCCGGCTCTCCTGTCATTGGCCATAGGAAGTGGGGAGTCACTTGGCTTCTATACTGAGCAAATATGTGCTGAGTAAATATGGATTCAGCTGCACATGGAACAAACAGATGGGGCCATAAAGGATTGGCAGCAAGAGAGGACAGAGGTGAGTGTGGCTCCTCATCCCAACAAACTGAGTGCTGCTGGTACCTCCTCACTGTGGGGTTGTCTAACATCAGTGTCTGAGGAAACGCCCATGGAATCAGTTGTTTATTTCATATCCTGCATGAGGGTCATAAAATATCGTGGGATGGAGTATCCTGAGCTGAAAGGGACCCACCAGGATCATCCAGTCCAACCCTTGACCCTGCCCAGACACTCCAACGATCCCACCCTGTCCCTGAGAGCGTTGTCCAAACCCTCCTGGAGCTCTGGCAGCCTTGGGGCTGTGCCCACTGCCCTGGGGAGCCTGGGCAGTGCCCAACCACCCTCTGGGAACAGAACCTTTTCCTAATATCCAGCCTAACCCTGCCCTGACACAGCTCCAGCCGTTCCCTGTGTCCTGTCAGTGGTCACAGCGAGCAGAGATCTCGTTCAGCAGTCACTGAAGAGCTGCTCTGATGATGGTATATTTTCAGCTGTGATACCCTCAGTGCAATCCCCTCCCTCTGTGTGGTTGTGAAAACACCATTGTCCTGCTGTGCCTGTTGCCAGGAAAGAGTGTTTTAATCATCCTCGTATGTCTATTATGAAATATTTTTGTTTTCTGAGATAAAAATAGCCCAGCCAGCACTCTGGGCATACCTCACTCCTCCCCTTCCAAACCGTATTTCACATCAGAAAGTTGCCTGCTAATAATAGGGGAAAAAATAAAAAAAAAAGGCAGCATTTTGGAACATTTTTTGCATGTTAAAATTGGACAGATTAAAGTTAATTTAACAATAATGACCTCCCACAGTTAATATTTGATGCAGACAGCGCCAGGGCACAGTGTGATCACTAACAAGGTCAGGAAAGGATTCCTTCTCTTGTGCAACACTCAGGGATGTTACTCTTCTCCCAGGTATTTGAGATTGGCCACGGGCAGCTGGTGAACCCTCTGTTAGCTGGGCTGTGTTCTCAGAACTCTCTCTCCCTGGTCTGCTCTCATTTGCTGGATGATCTTCCTTAACTCTTCATTTAAGGGAGTTAAAGTTGCTTGGTAAAAACTAACCATCAACCCCCGCATAAATCTAATAATTTTAGTTATTTGGTAGAAAACCCTTTGATGCCCTTTTGAATTCCCAATTTTCCAGGTTGCCCAGAGAAGCTGTGGCTGCTCCTGGATCCCTGGGAAGTGTTCAAGGCCATGCTGGACAGGGCTTGGAGCAACCTGGGCTAGTGGAAGGTGTCCCTGCCCATGGCAGGGGGTGGCACTGGATGATCTTTAAGGTCCCTTCCAACCCAAACCATTCCATGATTTTATGATTTTTAAGGAACTACAATCAGAAAAAGGGTGGGGAAAGATCTAAGGAGAGATGGCATCTTGTGCTTTTTCCACATAGCTGGAAAAAACCCCCACATAAACTCTTGAGCACAGAAGCAGTTTGCCAAGCCCGACACCAAAACTGATATCCAGGATGGGAGCAATTGCTCCACGTTTATTTTCATGTATTTTCACACTTAACCAGTGTCTTCCCTTCCCATCTCTTGTGCAACAGTGAGCTGTGTTTGGCAAGAGAGGGGGGAGGAGATGCTGTGAAAATATGAGTATTGTTACTGCTGATAACTGCAAGTGAACCCCAACAGATGTGGGGAGGGACAACACAGAGGATGGGGGGGGATATCTCAGGGCAGATGCCAAACCCAGCCCTGAGCTGGTGGTATCTGACCAATCCATGTGGTGCTGGAGCTGTGCCAGGGACGCTTCCTCTGGTGGGAACCCTCTGGCATCAGCTGGTGGGAGCACCTCGTGCTGGCAGCACCTCTGTGGCTGTGCTGGGTTTGGGTGACAAGGTTTTGGTACAGGGGGTGGCTGCTGTGAGAAGCTTCTGGAAGCTTCCCCCGTGTCCGTGGAGCCAATGCCAGCTTGCTCCAAGATGGATCTGCTGCTGGGCAAGGCCAAGCCCATCAGCAATGGTGGTGGAGCCTCTGGGATAACGTATTTAAGGGGAAAAAAGCCCTGCAGGAGAGCTGCTGGAGAGAGGAGTGAGAACGTGTGAGGGGAAAACCCTGCAGACCCCCAGGCCAGTGCAGAAGGAAGGGAAGGAGGTGCTCCGGGCACCAGAGCTGAGATTCCCTTGCAGCCCCTGGAGGACTCCACATTGGAGCAGGGGGATGCTCGAAGGAGGCTGTGGGCCCATGGGAAGCCCAGGCTGGAGCAGGATCCTGGCAGGACCTGTGGGCCCATGGAGAAGGAGCCACTCTGGAGCAGGTTGCTGGTAGGACCTGTGACCCAGTAGAGAACTCTCACTGGAGCAGCCTGTTCCTGGACTGTCTCCCACAGGAAGAGTGTGAGGAATCCTTGCCCGGAGGAGGAAGGAGCAGCAGAGACCACGTGTGACAGACTGAGCACAGCCCCCATTCCCCATCCCACTGCACCACTTCCAGGGAGGGAGTAGAGAAAATCAGGAGGGGAGTTGAGCCCAGAAAGAAGGGAAGGATGGAGGGAAGGTGTTTTAAGATTTGGATTTATTTCCCATTGACCTACTTTGATTTGATTGGTAATAAATTAAACTGTTTTCTCCAAATGGAATCAGTGAGTGAGCTCTCCCTGCCCTGAGCTCGACCCACAAGCCTTTTGTTGTATTTTCTCTCCCTGCCCAGCTGAGGAGGGAGCAAGAGCAGCTTTGGGGGGCACCCAGTGCCCATCCAGGGTCACCCTACCACAGTGGCACAGTGACAATCCAGACACCAACATCACTCCCTGGCTGTGTCCTGGGCTGGGTGGCTCCCAGAGCCAGACTGGCTTCTCTGGCAGCACCTTGGATCATGGCAGTGGTTGGAATCCGACTCCACAGATTCAGGGCATGCTGGCAGTTGTTTGTGTCCCAGGAATACAGATGTGTGCAGAAATAACCTCTCTGTGCCTCCATCTCTGGATAGCCTAGAAGGAATTTGTAACCTGTTTGTCATCTCTCACACCTTTTTTTGGGCTTGTATCTCCTTTGGATACCAGGCCAGCCCAGCTCTGCAGTTTTAAACTAAGCCCAGGATTTCATCCTCCTTCTTGAGGCCTCAAGCAGAAAAGGCAAAATATCTGAGCAAAGGTTTTGTTGGAGAGATACTTGACTGACAAGACACAAACCACTCTTTAGACTGTTTTCTTTCCTATCTGCTCAACACCCTTCATTACCCCAGCTGGAAGCCACCAAGGCTCCCACTGAGAACCTCCCTCAGCTCACACAAGAAATAATAATTGGCTTTCTAAGTACAAGTGAACTAGTTAAATATGATGAGTTGGCTATTTTCACAACTGCTGTACCTAGACTGTCTTTGCACTGCTGTACTTAGACCCTGGTCCCCTTTTTGTAGGGGAAAAATAAGAATAGTATCTTTTTTTGCATTTCTTAAAAAAATAATTCTCAGTTGTTGACGTATTTCCATGTTTGAAACATGGCATTAACTACATGAGCAAATCCAGATATAATCAGATTAATGGAGACAGACCAAAAGCAACATTTACCCAAGAACTCCAAACACTGTCAACTTTCTCACTCCTTTTTCACTCTGCCAGAAATGAAAGGTCTGAAATTTTCACGCAGCATCTCTGCTTCTGCTCCACCCTTCCTGTCACAAAGGGCATCCTTGCTGCATGTACAGCAGAGTCTGCTGCTTTGCCTCATAAGAGGAGGAGGTTTAAGTGCTTTATTTCTTCCTCCATCCATCCAGTCCTTTGCTGTTGCAAGTTAAGGCCTAGCTGTTGGAGAGCATTAGCTTCTTTTCCAGAGTAGGAGGGCATCTTTTTGCAGATCCTATTTTTCTTGCTTACACAGTTAAATAATAAAATGACAGAATGGTTTGGGTTGGAAGGGACCTTAAAGATCATCTCGTTCCATCCCCTGCCATGGGCACAGACACCCTCCACTCTCCCAGGTTGTTCCAACCTGGACTTGGACATTTCCAGGGATCCAGGG
>NW_016690336.1:595166-613758 GCF_001604755.1 Lepidothrix coronata | reverse complement strand
GGGTTGGTTTGGGGTCTGGGTTGGTTTGGGGTCTGGGTTGGTTTGGGGTCTGGGTTGGTTTGGGATGCGGGGTTGGTTTGGGGTGCGAGGTTGGTTTGGGGTGCGAGGTTGGTTTGGGATACAGGGGTGATGGATTGTTTTGGGACTGGGGCTGGTTTGGGATGCTGTGTTGGTTTGGGGTATGGGGTTGGTTTGGGGTTGGAACTGGTTTATGGTCAGGACTGGTTTAGGGTATGGGTTTAGTTTGGGATCTGGGGGTAAGAGATTGGTTTGGGGTCACGGTTGGTTTGGGGTATAGGATTGGTTTGGGGTCACGGTTGGTTTGGGGTATGGGATTGGTTTGGGGTACGGGGATAAGGGCCTGGTTTGGTGTGAGAGTTCGGTTTGGGGTACGGGAGAGCTGGTTAAGGGTACAGGGGTAAGGGCTGCTTTGGGGTATGGGGATGAAGGGTTTGTTTGGAATATGGGGGTGAGAGATTGATTCGGGGTATCAGGGTGAGGGGCTGACTTGGGGTGAGAGCCTGGTTTGGGGTACCAGAGTGAGGGGCTGGTTTGGGGTATGGAGGGGAGTGCGCAGGAGCCACACCGGGGCTGAGGGTGAGGGACAGGGCAGGGGGCAATCAAGGGGACAGCAGCAGCCTCATGGCACCAGGTCAGGCTGCCCAGGAGGACACCTGGGGGAAATAGGTGGGAGAAGTGGGTTTAGGGACTCTAAAGAGGTGGGAGGTGACACGAGGTCCAGGGGTGAGTGTGGGGGCAGTGGGGTCGTGGGTGTGAGGGGCACGACCAGGAGAGAGTAAGGGTGAGGGGCACGACCAGGTGAGAGTAAAGGTGAAGGGCAGATCTAGGTGACAGTAAGGGTGAGGGGCACGACCAGGTGACAATAAAGGTGAGGGGCAGGACCAGGTGACAGTAAAGGTGAGGAGCAGGTCCAGGTGATGATGAAGGTGAGAGGCAGATGGACGTGTCAATAAAAGTGAGGGGCAGATCCCGGTGACAACGAGGGCAAAGGACAGATCCAGGTGACAACGAGGGCAAGGGGCAGATCCAGGTGACAACGAGGGCAAGGGGCAGATCCAAGTGACAACAAGGGCAAAGGACAGACCCAGGTGACAGAGATAAGAGGCTGGCCCAGGTGACAATAAAGGTGCAGGTGTTGGGACAGGGTAGGAGCGTGTTGAGGGGACAGCAGGCACTGGGGTGACCCTGGTTGAGCCTCAGGGCAGTGCAGGGGTGAGTGTGAGGGGCTGATCCAGGGGGATGTGGGTGCAAAGGGCTGGGCAGGAGCCGAGCGGGGGCACAGCAGGGATTTGGGTGCAGGGAGGGAGGTCTGGGGGATGTGGCTGTGAGGGGACACAGGGTGACAAGAGCATGAGTGTGATGGGTGACAGGGTGGAAGGTCAGGTCTGGGGGTCCCTGGGGTGGTTGGGGCTGCGTGGGGGAGGTCTGGGAGCGATGGGATGTGGGTGTCGGGTGCCCTGGTTGGTGGGTACGGGGTGTTTGTACCACAGAGGCAGCTCTGAGGGGACCCTGTTTTGGGTGTTGGTGACGGGGGGGGGGTCACTGAGGGTCAGTTGTCAGTCTCAGAAGCTGTGTAAGAGCAGGGATGTGGGGGTAGGACGCTGGGTCAGTGGGGTCTGGGTGTGAGGGATTGCTGAGCCTGGAAAATGTTGGGTTTAAGTTGTTGTAGGTCTGGAGAGAAAGGGAGAATGGGGGGGGGTGGGCAGGGGGACATTTTGGGTCTGTTTGAGTGGTGGGCTAAGGATGGTGGGTGGTTGCATGGGCGTGGATGGAGGTGGGAACAGTGAGGAGCCGGTGCTGTGGCTGGAGGACAGTGTGGATGTGGGGCCAGTTCCTGGGCTGGGGCACACAGAGAAGAAGGACCAATGTGGAGATTAATGTGGATCAGGTTTGGAGGAGAAGGGCTGTGAGTCACTATTAGGGCTGGGTGGGGCCAACAGGAGGGTTTGGGGGGGTTAAAGAAGCTCCTCTTGGCAGATAAGCAGGTGCTGGTTAAAGGTGAGGTGCGGGAGAGGTGTGTGCAGGGGGGAGAAGCAGCATCCTAAAGGGAGTATCTGGAGTTTGGGAGGCTCAGCTTTTGGAGCAGGAATGCTGCTGGCTCTTGGGGAGGGACAGCCTGGTGGAAGGAAGCTCCTGGGCTTGTGGGGGGACAAGGCTGGGCAAGGGGTGGAGTGGGACAGAGGGTGGTGGGAGGGTTCTACCACTGCAGGGGCGTTTTGTTTGGAGGAAAAAGGCTAAAGGAGGGTGCTGGGAAGCAGGAGGGAAACCCACTGGGTTCCACACTGGTCCAGGCCATGTGCCCGTGGGAATGAGGAGTGCCCGTGGGAATGAGGGGTGCCTGCAGAGCACAGAGGTGACTTTTGGGCTGTGTGATGCTGGAAAGTCCATTGCTGCAGTGCCAGGGCCAGTTCTGGTGGTGTTGGGACACTCAGTGGGGTTGTGTGTCCGAAGTCTATCCCATAGGGCGAGAAAATGGAAATCTTCCTGGGAATAGGCTGGGAATGCAGCCTGGATTGTGTGTTGTGGGCAGGGTTTGTGTAAGATGGTTACCTGCCTTGGATCCATCAGCTGTGGCAGTGACAGAGGCACTGTGTGTGTGTGTGTGTGTGTGTGTGAATTCCCTGGGCATGGCTGATTCCTGGAAAAGAAGGAATTGAGGAGAGGATGATTATCCTGGGCAGTGATTGCTTTCTCAGGGAGCTGCTGAGAGTACCAAGCACCCTTGGATGATGCTCCCTGTGGATTTGGGAGAAGGGGAGCTGTCTGTGTGAGCTGAACTCATGGAGGAAAAAGACTTTTATTATTTATTTGGGGTTTTTTGACGGTCTGTAGATGGGAGTATGATGCAGCCAATTTAAAAGGGATTTTTATAAAAATGATTCCAGGCCAGGCAAGTCCAAAGCTGCCTTTTTAAGGTCTTTTTGCCACTCTCATGAGAAGAATTTCTCTCTAGTTGAGTTTTATGAAATAGCCACTTACCTGTTACTTTCCTGGAGAGCTTTAGGATGTTGGTCATTTAAGGGGGACTGGATTTAAGTAAAAGCAGAGGCTCCTTTGCTGAACGATGCCACATAAAAAAAGAATTGTTATGTATCCACTGATAATACAACCTCAATTTTTTATCCTCTTGCCCATTTTCATAAAGCTTCTTGTTTCTTTCTCATGTGGAATCCCAGCCTAAAAGTTTGCTTGAACGAATAGGTTCAAAAATACAATGAATCTCTTTCTCTCGAGGTGGTTTATTTGCCTGTTTATTTCTTTATGAAGGAGTTGAAGTTCCCAGTAATGTTTTTAAACTTTGAGCCCCAAGCAAGTGCTTTTAGCAGCGTTTAGAGCTTTGCAGTCATGTGCCACCTTCCACATGCCTCGAGTTTGCTCTGTCTCCTGTCAGAAACGGCCCTGCAGGAGGTATATTTTTATTTTTTATTTATTTATTTTTTTTTTTTTTGGTTTATGGCTGTCGAGGGCTTGGCTTTAAAGGGCCTGACGTGTCATGAGATGCTGGAGGTACAGCTGGGAAGTGGAAGGGGCAGGTGAAAATTATTTCCTAAGTGTGGTGGTATATTCCACGTGCTTATCTGGTTGGCTGAGAGATGTAATTAAATTTGGCACGATAATCACCCCGTCTTATCTCGACGTACGTGATAACTGTATTTATTGCCTCCACTGCTTTTTATTTACATTGAACACTGGGGCTGTAAAGACACGACTTGTGCCTCATTAACCTGTTAATTCCTCCCATCTTCCGGGTTGGCAGCGAGGGGTGAATGTTGGAGCAACGAGTTGCAGTCTGATCATATTCCAGTTCCCTTTTTCCTTGGGAAATCTGTTTATTTAGGCTGCGGTTGGATGTATAAATAACACACCAGCCATCTGTGGTGCTCTTGGGGGTGGAGAAGGTTGACTTGGGAAGGGCTTCAGGTGACCTTCAGCGTTTTCGAGGTGTGGAACCAGCGGCTTGAGCTGTTCAGAGATAAAGATCTCGGCGGTAACAGAAGCTGAAGTAGAAAACAGGGCCCGTGCCTGATGCTCTGGTGTTTTCTGTTTCTGTGCAAACCTCCTGGGCTGGGCTGTGGGATCTGGGCAGGAGAGGAGCTGCTGCTGGGAGGGATGAGAGATTCCCCCAGTCCCAGAGCTGCAGCAGCATCCTGGGATAACGTTTGGAGGGGTGGGAGCTCCAGACTCCGGAGTTCAGTTGGCGGCGCTGGGTGTGCAATCACAGAGGTGCCGCAGGCTCAGAGAACAGGCTCCTCCAGGCTCTGTGTGCAGCTCAGGGACGGCCTCTAGTCCTGCCTAAACTGAATTCTGTCAGCCTGCTGCCTGATCAACATGTGGAATTAAGGCTGGGAACGCTCTAATGTCATCCAGTCCAACCATTCTCCACCACTGACCCGTGTCCCCAAATCCCACATCCACAGGGATTTTAAATCCCTCCAGGGATGGGGACTCCACCACTGCCCTGGGCAGCTGTGCCAGGGCTGGACACCCCTTTCCAGGAAGAAATTTTCCCTGTTGTCCAACCTAAACCTCCCCTGGCACAGCTTGAGGCTGTTCCCTCTCCTCCCGTCCCTTGTTCCCTGGGAGCAGAGCCCGACCCCCCCCCCCCCCCCCCCCCCCCCCCCCCCCCCGGCTCCCCCCTCCTGTCAGGGAGTTGCAGAGCCAGAAGGTCCCCCCTGAGCCTCCTTTTCTCCAGGCTGAGCCCCCCCAGCTCCCTCAGCTGCCTCATCTGCCAAGGGAGGTAAAGCACAGGGTGAGAAATGACCTCTGGTTCACACGGCTTTATTGTCCCGAGATGGTAAAGGATTGGATTAAGGAATTCAGGATAAGGATTGACTCCTGGAACAGTCACTGTGGATTGTGCCTGTAGGCTCAGGGATGGGCAGTTTGATGCTTGACTGTAGCTGAAAATATTATTTTGGCTGAATAATGGCAGATGATTCCAGGAATCTGGATTTTGTGTGTCGAGGCACTTGGTTCTCCTTTCCTGGTAACACTTACTTTTCTGGAGGTGGGAGATGGAAAATACTCAAGCAGGGCTTAACCAACCGGCCTGACAGAGAAGGCAAAAAAAGATCAGTGTGTATCCTTTAACTCCCTTTTTATTAATTTAATGGGAGCAGTTATGTGTTGCTGATGGAACATTATGAAGGAGTTGGTGTGTCCTTGGCCAAGGAATATTACGGGGAAGAGGAATTTTATCTCTAGATTTGGGTAAATCTCGACCTGAGAGAGTTGGGAGCTGGAAAAGAACTATCACAGTTCCCAGGAAAAGAACTATGACAAGTTCCCATTGTTAAATAAATGGCAGCTTTTGGTGAAAAGCTTATTATCCAGAGCCATTGTCTTTAAAAAGCCACCTGAGGCAGTTCAGAGCTTTGGGAAAAGTCAGGGAACTGCTCTGGAGATCCAAGGATGCTGGAGATTTGAATCAAATCAGTTTAAGTGCTCAAATTAGATTTGGGGGCAGCATTTGTGCCTGATCCCCATTCTGTTACTCCCTTTTCATTAGGGTATTATTGTGCTTTAAAATGATTTTCTCTTCCATGCTGCTGCTGGAAGGGCTCACTCAAACATTGTGCCCTGGTAATAAGAGAATAAGCTATTCAAGTAGGAAATACTTAAACATAATCAATTTTAATGAATACACTGGGGGGGGAAAAAAAAAGAGCATTTCTGTGCTTTTATTTAGTTCCTGGAGGCATTATTTCCAACTGTGGTTTATAATTTTGTTAGGAGGTGGATGTGGATATCTTTATGTATTCATTGTATATATTTCTGTCTGTCCATACATGTTAATAATATATAAATATTATATATTTTGGGACTTGGAGCAATCTGGGATAGTGGAAGGTGTCCCTGCCCATGGCAGGGGGTATGAACTGGGTGATCTTAAAGGCCCCTTCCAACAGAAACTATTCCATGAATTTATTTAAATGGTCTGTTCCTTGTGAGAGAAACCCATGGCTAATATTTAATCTGAATTCTCACTGGTTTATTGTTCCTTTTGCTGGCTTTATTGGATGGTCTGATATTTTACAAGGGCTGCTTTAAGAAGAGAAATTCACCTGTGAAATAATTCCATGTTTTGGAAATATCTGAGATGTTTCGCACTTTTCTCCTTCGCACTGAAGGACCAACATAAATATTTGAGTTGGGGAGGTTTTGTTAATGTTTGCAATAAGCTCCCTGCTTATTTTCAGTCTGCTTTATCCAAGGATTCAGCAGTGGAAAATCCAGAGCAGTGAAACAAAGCAGCTCCCGCTGGATCCTCCCCGTCGCCTCTGCTTCACACGCATCCAACACATTCCCTGCTGGAGCTTGAGTTGTTGGAATTATTGACCAGGAATAAGGCCTGTCCTGCTCCTGTCTTCATGCTGAGTGTTGGGACCTCCTGGAATGGAGCAGGTAGAGGATGACATTGCTCTGCCAGTTCCAGGGACCTACAAACACCTCCTGATCCGCAGCGTCAACGTTCCTGCCTCACTTCTCTAAGTCTGGTTAAATGTCTGGATATCAGGGAACACCTCTCAGGGAATAACCTTCCTTGGCAGTTGTCTGACACTGCTCTGCATCTTTCCATTATTTCCTAATTGCTGCTTTCATTATAGATCCAAAATAACCATAGAGTCATGGACTGGTTTGGATTGGAAGGGACATTAAAGATCACCTGGTTCCACCCCCTGCCCTGGGCAGGGACACCTTCCACTAGCCCAGGTTGCTCCAAGCCCTGTCCAGCCTGGCCTTGGACACTTCCAGGGATCCAGGGGCAGCCACAGCTTCTCTGGGAAACTACTAAAATAATCCCATGTCCAACCAGGTGTTCGTTACCATCTTCATCAATTGACATTTAACGTGAACAGCCTCTATTGAAACACCAACAAACTCCTGGGGCCAGCACCGTTTTCACAAAAAAGACTTGCTTTTTTTTTTTTTTTTAATTAAAAACAAACAAAATAATAGGACCAGCAGTGCTTTTATCACGTCCTGAGAAAGCTAAATAATATTCGGAATGCATGGGATGGACTCGACTCTGCCTGGCTTCTTCCTCTGCAGCTTTTGTGAGCCATCAAGTTGCAAAGCCTGAGCTTCCTGTCTGTGAAATCCATGCTGAAAATCCTCAATATATTGAGATAATGCTGCTGCTGACCAAGCTGTTGTCTCATTGCGTTAATTCAGGATACCCTTGGGTGCTCTTTTCTTAAACAGTTCCCTTGAAGAAATTTTTTTTTGTTTTGTTTTGTTTTTTTCCCAATTCGAAGTTCCAAGTGCAGCACTTGGAATTAGCTCCTCGATCCGGGAGAGCTTCCCCTTTTTTTGTTTTTTTTTTCCCTGCACTCAAGATATTCTCAGCGAGTAGGAACTCTTAAATCACATCTTCTAAAGCCCAGGGAGAAGATACAGCAAAAAAAAAGGCAGGAGATGGGGTTGAGAGTGACGTGATCGTGTAGGTGAAGTGGTTTTGGGGCTGGAATTCACCCTGGGAAGGAGCACAGCGGGTTTTATGCCAGTACTTTGTTCTTGCACGGCCACGTGCTCGCATCTGCCCCTGGAACCGCTGCAGCCACTTGGAAGCGGGGGCTGGAAAATGTGATAATCAATTTTACGGCAGAGAACAGAGCTGATAATTTGCTTTTGTGCAGGGCTTTGAATGAAATAACTCGCTGAGGCGCCCGAAAACGCCGGAGCAATAACGATGTTTGCTTTGTGCTTCCTGCTTTTGTTCCCCTGCTTTGTTTGGGGCTGATCCCTCCTGGAGTTCCCTCAGATCCACTTGAGACTGTCACTTAATGCCCTTCCCTCCCCTGCCTTCAAATGAATATTTATTTGGTGGAGGGGCAGGTTTGCTGCCGGGGTTTTTGGGGGGTGTGCTGCTTGCAGAAGAATTCCGGGCACGGTTTGGGCTTGTGGGACTTGGAATCCTTGGGATTCTGAGAATGGAAGGGCTCTGTGGTGATTGTGACACCATCAGGATTGGGAAGAGCCCTTTAACTGCTCACAGAACAGGCTCCCCGTGGCCATCTGATAAATTTGGGAGTTCAGAATTTGGGACTTTCAAATAGTGGGGAAAATTGGAGGATAATTTAAGGGAAATGGACTCATTGTTTTGGGCTGAAAATCGCCTCAGTGCATCTCGCAGAAGCAATAACAATTTCAATGTTTTCCTGATGAGCTGAGCGATATTCCTGCTAAAGAAGGGCAGCTGATCTCCAAATCTGATCTGGGAAGTACTTCTGGACACCCCAGCATCTGGAAAACATTCCTAGTCCTGGAATGGCTTCGTTTGGTATTTGAGTTTCCTGCGGCATCACCGGCCTCAGAATTTGCAGTTCCCTGAAAAAGCAGAAGTGGCATTAAGCTGGTTTTGGGGACAGAGTTGGTGGTCTGGGCATTCCAACCAAGGGTTTTCCAACGTGTCAAATCCCTTTTTTTCCCCTGCCATGCCTGCAGGAGTAAAGCCTTGCTGTACACAACAACCTGGGCCGCGCTCGGTGCATGTCACGAAATTTAAACAGGGGTTGTTGCTTCTTGTAGGTGCAGAGTGTTACACATCCTCTTTGGGCTGGAAATTATCCATAATATCCTCTCCCATGAGCCAGCCCTGCTCATCTTTGCACAGAAACTCCTGCAGGACGTGCAAATACAGCTGTGAAAAATCCCAGATTTTCCATTATTCGTCTTCCCCCTCCTCTACTCCCTGATTTTTATTTTTTTTTTTCAGAGCCCTTGTTTTATTCTTTGCTGGTTTCTTTGGGCTGAAAGGAAACCAAACCGAGGAAAGCTGCGTTAGGAAAACACCCTCTGGAAGACTTTTCTTTATTAGTCAGTGTTTGTGTTGCATGAAAATTTAATATCCGTCTCCAAGGTGGTGCTCGTCTCCTGGAAGGATAAGAAGCTTGGCACACATGAATTAGCATTTTTTGTCAGCTCCCTTTTTATAAACTTCAAAAGCAGAAGGTGAGAACTGCGTCTTCCATTTAGAAAATTGAGGTTGGGTTTAATATTATTCCGTTGTGAAGGGGAAGAAGAGCTGTGGCTGCAGCTGCTCTGTGATTAAAGCCGTGGCAGTTCCATCCCTGCTGGTTTTCCAGTCATTCCTACGGAATAAAATGACTCCTCCAGTGGATTAGTTGTGTGCTTTCCCCCGTTTTCTTTGTGCTTGTGTCGTTATCCCCTTCCTTCCACGGTTTGTGTGGTGCTCCACGTGTTGCTGTCGTGGCACTGCTGCCGGATATTTTGCATGGAAATTGCCTTATCCCGGGAAAATCCACGCTCCGGGTTCACCCTGGGCACAGTGGGTGGATTTCACGGCTTGTTACGCTCCACGGCATGTTTGAGTTCCTCCAAAATAAACTTTCCAAGGCGGCTTTGTGAAGGTTTTTTTTTTGCAGCACGTTTCCTGTGCACCTGCCTGGTTAAGGATTCATTTCCGTGGCCAATCCCCATTAACGCAGAGCGGAGTGTCCCGGGAATTTTATAGGGATTTCAGAGCTTGGATCTCCGGTGTGACACACTTTGATCTTGTGTGGAATCAGCAAAAACGATGCCAAGAAGATTTCCAGCCTTTGCAAGGATGCAGAGTGGTGTGGGACTGAAGTGCTGACTGGGCAGGGCAGCGCTACAGGAAAGAAAAATCAGGGAAAATTCCGGACTTATTTCCCATCAAGGACTTCTGTGCTGCCAAAAAAAAATATTCTGCTCCGTCCAAATTGTGAGCAGACATCGAAGTTGCTGGTTTGCTGGAAGCAAAGTATTGAATTCCCAGCAATATAGTGGAAAATAATGCGTTCTGAGGTCACTGGTGGCTCTGTAATACTCATTTTTTCCCCGTGGAGCTCGGGAGTTGTGGGGTCAGTTTTTATTTTTTTGCGGAAAAACTTGACATTTATTGTTGTGCAAGATTCACTCTTGTCTTTCCATCTGCATTTATTTATAGTTGCTGCCTGTTTGCTTTGACAGTGTGTTGGTGCTTTTTAGTTTCAGGGATTGATTTATTCCGCCGGAACACGGACCAGCAGCTCTGGAAATCCGGGGCACTCCGTGTCTTTCTCACACGTGCACAGGTTTCAGCCACTTTGAAAGTCCCTGGTTTTCATTTTAGGGACTGGTCATGGGGGTTTAAAAATGCCCTGGTTCAACTTTTGGAGGGTGAATCATTCTGGGGAGGTGTTGCTGTGGCTCAAAGTCAACCCCAGAACTCACCTTCCCGCCTCTGCACGTTCCCTCTGAAACATCCATTCTCACGTTGCTGGGATTTTTTATTTCCTGGTGGATGTCACTGGTAATTTATTAGCTTGTTTTATCTGGATTTATGTGGTGAGCAGCCCAAAAAAAAAACCACCTCAGTTAAAACGTGTTAAAATAGTAATTCCTGGCTCATTTCCAGCTTCCCTCGGTACCTGAGCCGTGGAGGATTTCTGGGACAGCAGGAAAACGTTGTCAGCACCAGCAGAATTCCACAGTAACAGTTTCCATGCAGGTCTGCTGTTTGAATATGAAGGATTTGGATTTCTGGGGGAAACAGGAATGTGTGATCCCAGTTGGAAAAGCTGAAGTGACTTTGTAGCCTGTGACTTTATATTCCCTTGGGAATAAATGACCACAGACTTCAGGAATCAAACAGAAGCACAGTTCATCATCCAGTCCCCTTACTTTCCCTATCTATGCAATTAGGACAAATTATTTATATGTTTTAAAGCTGTTCTGATGATGGTGCAATTTAAATAGGAATTTGGAGGTCTGGAAGCATATTTTCATGGCACTTTTGCATGGCAACTGGGATTCAGTTGTCTATTCTGAGAATAATACTGCCCTACAGAAGAAATGTGGTTAATGTTACTATAAATATGCCTAAATCATCTTCACTGAGGCTGATGAAAAAGGGATATTGTGTGTTAAAAGTGATGGGCTTTAAATGTGATCTTAATTTCCCTGTTCAGCGCTGAGGGGAATTCGTCACGTGGAATTAAAGGACAAAAAAAAAATAAATGTGAAAATGGTGTTATCAGATCAAAGCTGGGGGAGGCATCAGAGCAGCTTCTGGGCCTGAGCTCTGCTTGTTTTTCAAAACAAGATGTGTGTGGATGAGGCTGTGGATGAGATGGGACATCCCATGCCGTGTTCCCACCCTCTGAATCCCACTGGTTTTCCAGCCTCTCAAGGCAGTGGGACGGTGGCTTTCCCTGTGGATTGTGTGCCTGGGCTCCTTCCTGGAGGAGTGACCCTTGGTGAGACAGCTTGGACCATCAGGGCTGGTGAGGTCAGGAACTGAGGGTGGGCTGGAGGTTCTCCCAGGGAAGATGAAGGGAAATCTTTCCCCTTATTTCGTAGGTTGCTGTAACTGCAGGCAGCTCGTTCACGGAATCAGGGAATGGTTTGGGTTGGAAGGGAACTTAAAGGCCATCCAGTCCCACCCCCTGCCATGGGCAGGGACACCTTCCACTAGCTCAGGTTGTTCCAGCCTGGCCTTGGACACTTCCAGGGATCCAGGAGCAGCCACAGCTTCTCTGGGCAACCTGTGCCAGGGCCTCACCACCCTCACAGCCAGGAATTCCTTCCCAATATCCCATCTAACCCTGCCCTCTTTCAGTTTGAAACCATTCCCCCTTGTCCCCAGTCCCTCTCCAGCTCTCCTGGAGCCCCTTTAGGCCCTGCAAGGGGCTCTCAGCTCTCCCTGGAGCCTTCTCTTCTCCAGGTGACCTCTACAGGATTCCTTCCTCTTACCTGTGGATTTGAAGAAGAAATTCTCTGGGAGACACCTGTGTGCATGTGTGTCCATTGATTTCTGTTCACACTTGAATTTTTCATGCATTTCCTATTGATTGAAAGCTATTAATTTGCAAAAATTATGAACTTGCAGCAGCCTGAGCCCTTCCTGGACTTTCTCTGGGTATCAAGGCTCTCTTGCTTTTCCGTAGTAAATAACGAGTGAACTTCTGCCATTCACTGCAGGAAACCCTTCTGTTCAGATTTAGGGAGATTTCCAGGATTCTATAGAACACAACTGGAATTTTTTCATTAGTATCTTGTGACATAAGGATTTTGTGACCACAAGCAGCAAATTCACACCAAAAATTTAAGAGTAGGTGGGTGAGAGTCGCTGCCCTGGAGGAGATGAACCGCTCTGGGTGATCTCTGGGGTAACTCTGTCATACCTGGAGAAGAAAAAAAAAACCATTTTGAGTTGGAGGGTTTTTAAGTTCTCCAAACTTAACAGATCAGAGCAGCAAGAGGTGCTGTGGCATGGGGAGCTTTGGAAGCCCTTTGGGAATCTGGGCTGTGGAGGGGTTAAGGATTAACAGCAGGTCAGGGCTGGGATTTGGCACAAGATGCTTTCCCTTGAAGCTCCAACTAAATAAGAAAACCCACCCAGATAGCTATAATTTAATGGGGTTAAATATATACCCACACATTTCTCTCTCTCTCTCTCTCCCCTGTCTGGCATTTTCAACAGAGGTTCTTCTTTTATGCCTTAGAGTAGCTCAGAGTCTTTTTATCAGCCCTTTCTCTTGGTTGTTCATGTTCATTATTAGGTCTTTTAAAAACAAGCTCTGGGAAAATCTGGCCCTGATAAGTTGTGTGTTGCTGGAACTTCTGCAAGGAGTGAAAACAGTAGGAGTGGTAGTTTCTAAATTTTCCTTTTGGGTTGTTTTTCTTTGGGCAGCAACTTCTGCACCCAGTGAGTGTAAAACACTTGTGGTGTGGGTAAAGCTCTACAGCTACCGAGGTGTGGAGTTAAGATAATTATTGTGCAGGTCACTTGATCTTCCTTAATGTATAATATCCTGTTGAAGTGCTGGAGCTGAGGAGGAAAGAGGACAGGTCAGCATTGTGAAACAGCTGTCCAAGGTAACTCTGATATGTGTAATTTGGAGTGTGTTATGTATCATCTCATCCTGATCTCGGTAGCAAAGGTCTTGCTGATCAGGCAGTAAAATATCTCAGAGGCACATTTGCTGGTGCTGATACTGTTTGAGATGTTCACTGACATGCAGAGTGAACCAAACCCAGGCTTTTCAGGTGTGGGGTTTGGAAATGAAACCCTGCCTGGGGTGTAGATATGGAAATCAGATGTTGTGAACTGCCTTTTGAGGAACCCTCTCCCTGTCCATGGAGTGCACGGGGCACGTCCCTGTTAAACAGGCACTGAGAGTTTTAGGGGACTGAAGGCAGGTGATGGGGATGTGCCACCTGCAGCCTCATCCCAGGTCACCTTCAGGAATATCCCTGCAGGAGGGAAGAGGAGACTGAGGTCGAACCTCACGGGGATCTGCAGATTCCTCCCGAGGGGCAGCTCTGGGTGAGCAGGGACAGGAGCCAGGGGATGGCTGGAGCTGTGCCAGGGCAGGGTCAGGGTGGATTTTAGGGAAAGATTCTTCCCCCAGAGGCTGGTTGGGCACTGCCCAGGCTCCCCAGGGCAGTGGGCACAGCCCCAAGGCTGCCAGAGCTCCAGGAGGGTTTGGACAACGCTCTGAGGGACAGGGTGGGATTGTTGGGGTGTCTGGGCAGGGCCAAGGGTTGGACTGTGTGATCCTGGTGGGTCCCTTCCCACCCAGGATATTCCATGATTCTGTGTGCAGGTGAAGCCAAAGGCAGCTCAGCAATCCTCCCTGCTGTCCTTGCTTTCCAGGGATATCCACAGCAAACTAAGGGCAGCAAATTGCACCAGCAGTGAAAACAGGGAAGGGAGGTGGCTGTGCATCACTTGGTCTAATTTGGGGTGGCGTTTTTTTTTTGGGTTTTGGTGTTTTGTTTTCTTTTTCCCAGTCCTGATGTGTTCCTTGGCTCCTTCCCTGTGTTTTCCCTGAAGTTTCAGTTCCTAAGGGGGATAGCACTTCCCTCTCAGAAAGAATTAACACAGGACAGAATTCCAGGATTGATTTATCAACAGCTTTGATGGGGAGTTGATTCCCAACCCCTACAGACTGAGGTCGAGGTGCCACCAGACTTCTGGGATCAGGGCCTTCCCTGGGTATCTGAATGTGCTCTTGGAAGGCTGTTTTCCACCTGAAGGTTTTGCAGGATGGGGGATCCTTTTCCCAAGCTGACTGTGAAGCTGCAGAGCTGGAAGCCAGGACATGGGACACATGGATACGTATCATGTTACTTATTTGCACCGAGGGAGTCTGGAGGAGTCCCAGTCATAACATTTGGAATGTGTTCCCCCTAAAATAGTCCGTGTTGTGCGTTGTCCTGATTATTTGTGCTGGCAGGATTCACGTTCGCTGATTCAAATCAGATTTTCTGCCTTTTTCATTGTGGCTCTTTTAATCTTAATGCTTTGATTAGATTTCCCCGAAGTTTTATTATGTCCTCTCTACCCTTAATTCACTTTTAAAATCTTTCTTTCATCTAATTGTAATCAAATTTTGCCCTTGGGCAGGTGTGCTCATAATCTTTTAAGAGCAGTTTTAAAAGCAGGGTGAAGAAGGTGAGGAGCTGGTCATAGAAAGTGGCATTAGTTGAGTCTTTGGACTGTAAAATAGTGATTAAAAAAAAAAAAAGAAGTTGAGGGGAAGATGATCTGATATCTACAGGCCCATCAGTGTGACCTTGAGAGCAAACAGGGATTTAAAAGCACATTTCTGAAGGGAAGAGTGGCAGAGACAGGAATTGCCAGTTAGATTTGCCATGTGTGAGCGATGCTGTTTTAAACACAGTATATATGTGTGGGGGGGATGTTTTTCAAGCATCATTTGGGATGAAAGCACCTGTAAGGGATAAATAAATCCTGGCTGGGCTTTGGAAGCCTCTTGGATTCAGTGGCACCACCCGAAGCTGGACTGCAGTAAATGACCTGTGAAGGGCTTTTCACCTTTGCTGTGGGAGCCAGGGAAACTGGGGGGGTTTCTCTTTTATTCTCTCATTTCTATTGATAGAGAATTAATCAGGTGCCTCCTCATGTTGTAGGTATGGAAAGGGAGCAGTTCCTGAGGTGTTAAATGGGTGGAGAAGGGTTAAAACAGGGACAAGGGAGGGGATTCTGCCCCTCTGCCCCTGTCTCAGCTGAGACCCCCCTGGAATGCTGCTCCAGCCCTGGGAACAACAGCACAAGGACGTGGAGCTGCTGGAGAGAGTCCAGAGGAGGCCCCGGAGCTGCTGCCAGGGCTGGAGCCCCTCTGCTCTGGAGCCAGGCTGGGAGAGCTGGGGGGGTTCCCCTGGAGAAGAGAAGGCTCCAGGGAGAGCTGAGAGCCCCTGGCAGGGTCTGAAGGGGCTCCAGGAGAGCTGGAGAGGGACTGGGGACAAGGCATGGAGGGACAGGACACAGGGAATGACTTCCCAGTGCCAGAGGGCAGGGTTAGGTGGGATATTGGGAAGGAATTGCTGTCTGGGAGGGTGGGGAGGCCCTGAGCAGGTTGGGCAGAGAAGCTGTGGCTGTCCCTGGATCCCTGGAAGTGTCCAAGGCCAGGTTGGAGCAACCTGGTCTAGTGGAAGGTGTCCCTGCCCATGGCAGGGGGTGGAATGAGATGGTCTTTAATGTCCCTTCCGACCCAACCCATTCCATGATGCTGCGAAAGAAAGGGAGAAGGTGAGAAGCCGCCCCTGGAACCTGATTCAGTGTTTCCATTCCTGACCTGGGTGCACAGATGTGCTGTGCTGACGTCACTGATGACGTCATCAGGGTGCAGATCTCCCACCCCCACCCTGGCACAGCAGGGCGGGTGAAGTGACAGAAGGGGGCTGAGGCAGCAACTGCTCCCGGGGATTTACACAAAAAAAACCTGCTAAGATGAAGTTTTTACCACGGGGAAAAAAAAACCCCACCCCAGACCCAGAAGCTGTAATTGGGCTTTGAACGGTGGTGGTTTGTCAGTGGGATGACTTTGGGAAGACAAAGGAGAAAGGCAGGGAGGGGAAGGAGGGAAAATGATATTATAGTTGCAAGCACTGGTGGGAGCATCTCCTGGGTGACACCATCCCCCTGGGATCAGGTGGTTCCCTTTTAATCACCTGTTAAGAGAGGTTTGGGGTTGTTTTTAGGGGCTCTGCTTGGTATTTCTCCTCAAGTTCAGCAAATGCTCTTGGCCTGCAGCTCTTTGTGATCAGCCCACGAGTGGGTGGTGCTCCTTCCCCGGGGTGCTAAACCCAAACCATTCTTTCAATTACTGAAGGTAATTTCTGAGGTGGAACAAATCCCGAGGTTTAATCCGGGGAGTTTTGATGATTCACTCCGGGCACCAGTCGTTCCACGAGCCTCTGCATCTCTCCCTGGACAACCCAGATTAGAAACCGCCAGTCAATAATTGCAGGACACTTTGTCCTTGCCTTTAAACACCTGTTAAATGGTTTTAGAAATACTTTATTATTATTATTATTATTATTATTGTTGTTTGTTTGTCACACCTTGCTCTCTGCTCACTGGGAGCAGATCCTGATATTTGGTTTCTTAATTATCACCGGCGTTCTCCCAAACGGGGAAAAAACCACCTTTATGTTAAAATTTAACTGTGTGAAAAGTTATATAAAGGTTGTAACACTCTTAATATAAAACAGCAGCCTGGAATGGAATCGATTAAAGCAAAATAATGTGTTTGTGCTCTGGCTTTTCCTGGTGAGCTGCTGACAGCAGAGCCAGGCTGGGGGTTCTCCCCTCTTGCTTCCCATTCCGAGCTGAAATTCCTCCCAAACCCACTGTTTGAGGAATCCTGACTTTTTGGGAGCCTCACAAGGCGTCTCAGATGTTCTTCTGTATGTAAAATTAACCTGCAGGAAGTCAGGTTTTTGTCATTCCTTACAAAGTTGTGATGTTGGGGGGATTTTTTTGAACCCCAAGGTTTTATATTTCCAGCTTTCCGCTGGAAATTCTCCCAGTTTTGTGTGAGGGACCCAACAGTTCCGTGTAGTCACTGTTGGTGTGATAAAAAGTTTACGTGCTGATAAGATTGAAACATTATTTTCAACCATTTTGGCTTTCAGCGATCCAGAAAATTTAAATAAAGCCTCAGGTGGGAAGTTGTATTTTGGTGTATTTTTGGCAACTGCAAAAGCGATGTTCAAGTTCTTGTGTAAAATTTCAGTAAGGCATGTTTGGAAATTACCCCTTTTTCTCCCTATATTTATTTACATAAATGATTTTTCATTTTGGTTTTGGGGCAGAAGGTGATTATTTTAAATAGAATTCTGAAATGACATTGTCAGTCACCCTGCAAAGGTTTTGCACTAGCACATAATTTGTGCTTAATGCTTCGCTGCCCTGAGACTTCCATAAAATCCTCCTCTTGCCAATGCCCCAGTGTCGGGGAATTGTGGGAATGTGACTGGGAAGGGCAGGATACGAAGTTCTCTGCAGCCAATGAGTGGCTGGAGGAGGCCTGGGAGTCTCCAGGCTGGTCTGGCAGAGCAGCCTGTGCATGTTGACAAGTCACAGGGCTGCTCATGTAGAAATAATTCCGTCTCCGGAGGGAAGAGGACGGAGAGCCCTGGGAAAAAGGCTGCTTTGGGTCAGTCTGGAGCAGTTGGGATCACAGGGAAGGTCAAACAGCTCGGCCTAAACTCCAACAAATGCCTCAGCCTGGCTTTTCCTCCGTGCAGGGGTTATTATTGATCATTGTGGAACCAAAGCATGACTAATTAGAATATCATAATTCATTCGGGTTCCAAAGCAGCAGCAAACTCTGCTGGGTTGGGCTCATTTTTTGTGAGTTTACCTCACGTGTTTTGTCTGAACTCTGCCCACCCGTCCCCGTTGGCTCCCTGCTGTCCAAGGGGGTGTTGTGAAAGGTCCCGTGGGTGAGTTTAATGATTGCCTTTGGTTGTAGAGCCCCGTGTGCTTTCAAGGATCTCCTGTGTTTGCTGTTCGTGGGACACTTTGGGGTTTGGTGTTAGAACTGGTGCCCACACGGTAGGAAACGGTGGCTCAAGTTAATCTTTTAAACTGATGGCTCAGCTCTTAAAAATGAGCATGCAATGTTTATCAATTCTTGCTTTTTCTGCCTTTGAGATACCAAACAGTTCTTTAGGAGAGGGGAAAACAAAAGAAAAATTGTTGTGTGATTTGTGATGTAGTTGATGGCAAAGGTGTGAACTCTGCTGGTGCTCCCTGCTTTGGGGTGTTGGAATTGGCTCAGTGTTGGGCCCAGTCCTGTTTAATATCTTTATATCAATAATATCTCTACTGGTGATCTGGATGAGGGGATTGAGGACACCTTCAGTAAGTTTGTGGATGACACCAGGTTGGGTGGGATGTGGATCTGCTGGAGGGCAGGAAGGCTCTGCAGAGGGATCTGGATGGGCTGGATCCATCCAGTGGTGTGAGGGACAACAAGGCCGGGTCCTACATGGGGGTCACAACATCCCCTGCAGCTCCAGGCTTGGGAAGAGTGGCTGGAAAGCTGGAAAAGGAGTTGGAGTGGCTGAACATGAGCCCAGGGGTGCCAAGAAGGCCAATGGCCCCTGGTCTGTGCCAGCCCTGGTGTGTCCCAGCCCCAGGGCAGGGATTGTCCCCCTGTGCTGGCACTGCTGAGGCACCTCCAGCCCTGGGGGCACTTCTGGGACCCTCAGACAGGAGAGACATGGAGGGGCTGGAGCGTGTGCAGGGAAGGGAACGGAGCTGGGAAGGGGCTGGAGCAGCAGG
>NW_016690336.1:589805-595031 GCF_001604755.1 Lepidothrix coronata | reverse complement strand
TCCAAGGAAGGACTGGCCATGGGACTGAGTGCTCTGGGCTGGGGGACAAGGTGGGATCCAGCAGAGGTTGGACTGAAATATCTGGAGGTCTTTTCCAACCTGAATGATCCCCTGAGTGTGTTCCTGCCCATTAACCCTCCTTTAACTGGCATCAGTGCTGTCCCTGTGCCAGCTGCTGCTCTCTCACCTGGAATATTCAACTAAGGGGGAGCAGTTCGGGGGCTTTAATTTTTACGGCTCAGTTTTAAATTTTAAATTTTCCCAGTTTCCTGGGAAAACACCATTTTATGGTTTGGGAATCGTCGAGTGCCTCAAACTCTGCTTGTTAAACTTGCTGAGATGAGAAACTCACCCCCTAAGTGAAGAGTTGTGCAGCTGGAGGATCCAGCCATGAGCTGCTTCCACTCTCTCTAAAATAGGGATTGTGGAACCGTTTGACTCGGAGCCAGTTTGAACAGCCTGGCTTCGTCTAAATAAAACCCAAACGCTCTGAGCAAGTTTTGTCTCCCTTTTCCCCTATCAGGCTTTAATAAATAAATTAAATAATGAGATGCAAAAAAAGCTCAAAATAGTTCTGCAGAGCTCTTGGCAGGCAGGGAAAAGCAGCTGTTCCTGTGGGCAGGACGGAGGGGAAAAACAAGTTGGGGTCTTCATCCTCTTGCTTGTCCCCACGGTGGTCTGTGCTCTCCTTCTTCCCAGAGCTTTCCCTCTGCTTTCCTGGGAATCATGGTTGCTTTTTTAAGGCTGTGTGTTCAGGTGTGACAGGGCTCTGACATGACCTGGGCTGTGGGAGCCTCACCTCGTGGTCCAGACTCTTGGGAATGCTGTAAGGAGCTTTCAGATTGATGTTGGAATTTTGAAATTTCCCAGAAAACATTGTGCAGGCATCATATTTATTTATTTATTTATTTATTTATTTATTTTAGGTCTTTGAATCCATGAGGTTTTATTTATACCTTTGCATGGATAATTTTAGCACGAGAACAAAATGGTTCCTGAAAACGGGTGCCCGGTGCCTTCGGACTTTTCACGTGTCAGGGAGGAATTTATCACTGTGATGGCTCCACTTCTTATCCCTTGTGCCATAAATTCCCTCTGACAGATTCATTTAAAGCACAGGAGATGAGGGGAAGTTACTGACCTTATGATGCATTGATACATCCGTGGGTAGGTCTGGGAAGGGCTCACCTGGAATTCCCTCCTTTAAACCACCCGGGGTTTGGTGTTTATTGTGTTAAAGAGCAGAAATGAGGGCTGAGACACCAGGATTGCCCTCAATTTGTGTTCCCCAGCCCCACAGCAGCTCAGGGAGCCAGGGATAAAAGTGCATCCAAGAGGAAAAGAGCCTTGTAGACGTCAATAATCCTTGAAATCCTTCCTGTGATGTCCGAGGCGGTTGGAGTGTGCCGGAGGGAAGCACTCCATGTGGAGTGGCCTGTGGAGTTCTGCTCCAGAGGAATCGGCCTAAGTAGTTCTCCTAACCCTTCCTCAGAGAGCACAGCGAAGTATCATGTCTTAATTTCAGGAATTTTAAAGCAGGAATGAACTTTTCCTCGCAGGGTTTGAGGGCGTGGATGGCGGGTTTGTCTTATGAATAATGTTCGGAGCCATCTCAGTTATGAATAGAGGAAACAAAATGAAAGTGTGGGAAGGTAACAGGGAAAGTGGAATGAGGCAAAAGCCTTTTCCCTCCCTGTTTTTCTAAGGCAGACAGAGCAGCATTTTGTGCACANCTGAGACACCAGGATTGCCCTCAATTTGTGTTCCCCAGCCCCACAGCAGCTCAGGGAGCCAGGGATAAAAGTGCATCCAAGAGGAAAAGAGCCTTGTAGACGTCAATAATCCTTGAAATCCTTCCTGTGATGTCCGAGGCGGTTGGAGTGTGCCGGAGGGAAGCACTCCATGTGGAGTGGCCTGTGGAGTTCTGCTCCAGAGGAATCGGCCTAAGTAGTTCTCCTAACCCTTCCTCAGAGAGCACAGCGAAGTATCATGTCTTAATTTCAGGAATTTTAAAGCAGGAATGAACTTTTCCTCGCAGGGTTTGAGGGCGTGGATGGCGGGTTTGTCTTATGAATAATGTTCGGAGCCATCTCAGTTATGAATAGAGGAAACAAAATGAAAGTGTGGGAAGGTAACAGGGAAAGTGGAATGAGGCAAAAGCCTTTTCCCTCCCTGTTTTTCTAAGGCAGACAGAGCAGCATTTTGTGCACAGTTCCTTGTTCCTTTAGAATCATGGAATGCTTTGGGTTGGGAGGGACCTTAAAGATCATCCAGTCCCACCCCCTGCCATGGGCAAGGACACCTTCCACTAGCCCAGGTTGCTCCATCCTGGCCTTGGACACTTCCAGGGATCCAGGGGCAGCCACAGCTTCTCTGGGCACCCTGTGCCAGGGCCTCCCCACCCTCACAGCCAACAATTTCTCCCTGATATCTCATCTAAACCTTCATCTCAAAGCCATTTCCTACGGGTGTTGCCAGAGTGAGGAAAGAATTCCTGCTGGCTGAATCCTAAATTAAGAACCTGGGCTCTTTTTTAGGTGGCCTGTCAGTCATGCTCAGCTTGGAAGCCGAGTGAGGGGTTATTTCAAAACGAACCTTGAGCCACCGGCTTTGTTTTTGTTGTTGTTCCAAATCTGTTGGGAGCAGATGGAATTTTTGTTTTTTTCCTGCTTCTGTCCAAGAATAACTCCTTTGGGAAGCCATAGGAAAGGTGCCTATGGCAGAGGTGGGGATGGGAGCAGGGATTTCTGCAGCCACGCCCTCCCTGGGGGAGTTTGGCTCGAAGGGCGCCCACGATTGGGATATTTTGTGGGTTGATCCATTTCTCTGCTGGATTTCTGGTTCTGTTGCTTTAAATTTTTTAAAGGGAGAGGTTATTTGTGGTGATTACCAAGGGAGCTGCGTGTTAGACACTGCTTTACTACGAGAAAAGAGGAAAAAAAAATCCCCCACCGTGTAGGAACATCCACCTCCACAGCTGAGGAGTTGTTGGGCTGTGGGATGACCTTCCCTGCACCGAGTGTTTCACAGACAAACACTCCAGAGCTACTTATCCTGGCAAGAAATGCTAACAGGTCTGGGATTATAAGGATGTTGTAGCGAGACTGTTGCTAAGGCTGCACTGACACAACCCATGAATTCCGTGTTCTGTGCCAGGGGCTGCGTCGTCTCCGAAATCTCAGCGTTTGTGCCAAAAATAAAATGGTTTCTCATAGTCTTTGCTTGGTTAAAATGTGCTTAAAAAGTCTGTTTTAGAATCACAGACTGGTTCAGGTTGGAAGGGACCTTGAAGATCATCCAGTTCCACCCCCTGCCATGGGCAGGGACACCTTCCACTATCCCAGGTTGCTCCAACCTGGCCTTGGACACTTCCAGGGATCCAGGGGCAGCCACAGCTTCTCTGGGCAACCTGGGACAGGGTCTCCCCACCCTCACAGACAGCAATTCCTTCCCAATATTCCATCTATCCCTGCCCTCTGGCACTGGGAAGCCATTCCCTGTGTCCTGTCCCTCCATCCCTTGTCCCCAGTCCCTCTCCATCTTTCCTGGAGCCCCTTCAGGCCCTGCAAGGGACTCTCAGCTCTCCCTGGAGCCTTCTCTTCTCCAGGGGAACCCCCCCAGCTCTCCCAGCCTGTGTCAATTTTTCTGGAAGGATTTTCTTTTTTAAAAAGCGAATTTTGCTGCTTCTTCTGCCCTGGGAAGGAATCCTGGCTTGGGGTTTTAACAGCCAAGAGTTTCTGTTGGTGGGTTGGGAAACATCTGCTCTGGATTGTCACATTTACTGTGCAGATGCATTTAATGAAGTGCAGCACTTCACAGTGACTAAAACCACCCCTATTCCTTTGGGATTGTGGTCACAGCAAAGCTGACAAACACACTCAGGCATTTGAAAGTCCCTCCAAGCCCTCACCTCCTGGAGTTCGGAGCTGTTGAGTTGCTGGATGACTTTCACATTGGGTTTAATTTTTTCAGGCTCTTAAATAAACACTGGGGTGGTTTGGAGCGCCCTGGGTTTAGTTCATTCTTGCCAGGAGCTGCTGGAAGAGCTCGGACTGGCTGGTGGAGTAATCCCAGTGTGGTTAAACCGAGCTGTGCCAGCAGCAGAAAGTTTTCATTGAAGGGATTAAGATGATTTAACCTAAGCTACGTAAAGTCTGGCCTTTTCTAGGTTTGCTAAGCCAGGATTTTGGGTGTGAAGTGCTCCAGGTGACTTCCCATCCCATAGGTGTGAGTGGGAACAGGCAGCTTGATATTTATATTTCTATGTCAGTGCAGTCCTGCCTACATTGGAGTCGTGGATTATTCTTCATTTTGGAGTTTTATTCTCCTTTACAAAGGGGAGCTTCTCAAGGAAGCCACCTGTGTCCACCTGCCTTCAGGAAATACCTGAAATACTCCTTTATTTGGCTCCCTTTTTGTCTATTTAGTGTGAGGGAAAATACCCCTCGTGCCTTTCTGCAGGGGGTTACAAATCACACTTTTTCCTCCTGTGATTAAGAATTTAACACAACAGTCCGTGGGACAGAGGAACAGCTGCCCTGAGCTGGAAAAGGGAAGGGAGAAGAACTGATTCAGTGTTTAGGGAAGTGTTTGCAATTCTATACCGATGTGGATGAGGAAATTAGTTCCTGTAAAACCAGAAATTAAGAGAGTTTTTTTGTTCCTGTCTTTCTTCCTCCTGGATATTGGCAATCTGTAGTTAAATGCTGATTTAACATCTGATTTAAAATGCTCGTGTTTTGAAGTTTGGTGCCAACTTCCAGTTGGTTCTGCAGGTGCTGAAAGATAAAATTGTAGAATGGTTTGGGTTGGGAGGGACCTTAAGGATCATCCAGTCTCACCCCTTGCCATGGGCAGGGACACCTTCCACTAGCCCAGGTTACTCCAAGCCCCCTCCAACCTGGCCTTGGACACTTCCAGGGATCCAGGGGCAGCCACAGCTTCTCTGCCCAACCTGGGACAGGGCCTCCCCACCCTCACAGGGAAGAATTCCTTCCCAATATCCCATCTATCCCTGCCTCTGGCACTGGGAAGCCATTCCCCCTTGTCCTGTCCCTCCACGCCTTGTCCCCAGTCCCTCTCCAGCTCTCCTGGAGCCCCTTTAGGCCCTGCCAGGGGCTCTCAGCTCTCCCTGGAGCCTTCTCTTCTCCAGGGGAACCCTCCCAGCTCTCCCAGCCTGGCTCCAGAGCAGAGGGGCTCCAACCTTTGGAGCACCAGAAGCTGAGC
>NW_016690336.1:587537-589613 GCF_001604755.1 Lepidothrix coronata | reverse complement strand
CATGGAGGCGTCTGGGTTGGGGCATCTCCAGCCTCTCCCCCACCAACCCCCCCAAATCCTTCTCCCAGGGCTGCTCTCCATCCCTTTATCCCCACCCTGTTCCCACACCAGGCATTGCCCTGACCCAGGAGCAGCACTTTGTCCTTGGCCTTATTGACCTTCCCGAGTTTCCCACATTCCCACCTCTCCAGCCTGTCCAGCTCCCCCTGGATGCCCCATCCCCTCAGGGTACAGTAGGAGGGGACAGAGCTGGGAACTGAACTGGATTTTCTGGCCCAGCCTGGGTGCTGAGCTGGGCTCTCCTCCCTGAGCCAGAGGTGCCATCCCTGCTGGAATGCCTGTCCATGAGCCTTCAGGTGGCACTTCTGGGAGAGCTCACTCATGTGGCTGCAGAGAATCTGTCTGGGAGCTGATTTCACTGAAATGAGGTAGAAAATGGAGCGATTTAAATAGATTTGGGGAGATTGTAGTGATAGAAAGGTTGGTTTATTTTTATTATTGGTGCTTTCTGGGTTTCTCCTTCTCCCCTCAAGGAAATTCTTCTCTGTCCCCTCCCTCAAGCCAAATAATATTAACGTGCCTTTCATTCTTTTCATTGGTACATGTGAGGGGAAGGACATTTTTGGGGCATCATGTTTGTGATATGAACATATAAATTTATTTCTGGGGGTCCACATTCTCTCAGGTTTAATGTTTGATCCTTAAAAGTCTCCTTTGCTGTTATGACTATTTTTAATACTTGTATTATTATTTTTGCAGTTATTTTATTTGCTGTCATTATTTTTTTTTTTACTGCTTGCTGGCATCCTTTAAACATCTCCCTTATTACCACGTTGATCATGGTGTTATTAAATCACTACATTGTCTGAGAATTCGTTTGAAATATAATATTTGAAATACTATTATATACTATATACTATACAGTACATAATATTAAATATTAAATATTATATTAAGTATATAATATATAATTATAATATATAATATTATAATATATATATTTGAAAGAAAATATAATATTTTCTTTATTGATTCCCTGCTTTTCCCATGTCTTTCTTGGTGTTGTTTCAGCCCCAAAACCTCCTGTAAAATGTTAAGGGTTTGTAATTCTGTAGGTTCACAAACCCCTGTCTGGTTTTTGGGATGTACTTTGACTGTTTTAATGATCTGCACCCGAGGATCTGTGTTAAAACCCGTTTTTCAGGTTGGGACCAAACAAAATTTAACCTACATCCCAAGTTTTTTCCTATCTACTTTGTTTTTCAGGGATCAGTTTTCCCAGCAGGTAACGCTGCTACGTAGTAGCTTTAGAAATTTTTGAATGTTAGACAGGAAATAAAAGGAATTATTTCTATCCCCTTTAGGAAAGTGGGTCAGGCCGTGATGTTTATTTATAGAATGTCTCAATATTTTCATTTTTTGCTGCAGCACCGACGGATTTTTTGGCTGGAGCTGGTTTAGAAGTGCTGCTACCGAGTTCTGAGCTCTGCCTTTGGCCTAGAAATGAGCAGGGATGGAGGCTTGGAGCTAAAAACCGGACTCTAAATGTGCTTTTTGAGGGTTCAGGGGTGGATTTTTGGGGGTGGAAGAACTGGGCAGCAGGTTCATACACAGCATTAAATGGGAATTGCTGCTGCTGCTTTTCCTCTTCTCATAGAAAACGGAGGGTTTTGCAGGGTGATGGTTCTCTGGAATGGCCTTAAACTCTATTTATTTCCCGTTCCTGCTGGCTGGAAGGTTAAATCAGCAGCTCAACCCCTTTTCATTCACAACACACGTCCTGCCAGGGAATGATTTTGCCTGGGCTTGAATGTGGATGTGACAACTTGAAAGCTCATCAAAGTGAAGGGCTCCTGGACTGCAGGGGAATGTTGATGTGTCTGTCACTCCTGGGCATGTGGGCTTTAAAAGAATTTCAGTTCCTTGTTTCCAAGGGTCCCAGGTGTGCTGTGCTGCAGCTGAAATGATCCCACAGGGATTTTAAGAGCCATTGAGTAACTGAATATTTCCAATTTTAGGAAAGAAAGGAAGAATCATCTGACGAATCTGGCGGGTTATTTGCGAACGAGCGAGAAT
>NW_016690336.1:583367-586738 GCF_001604755.1 Lepidothrix coronata | reverse complement strand
TGGAAGGAGCTTTAAAGATCTTCCACCCCCTGCCATGGGCAGGGACACCTTCCACTAGCCCAGGTTGCTCCAACCTGGCCTTGGACACTTCCAGGGATCCAGGGGCAGCCACAGCTTCTCTGCCCAACCTGGGCCAGGGCCTCCCCAGCCTCCCAGCCAGGAATCCCTTCCCAATATCCCACCTATCTCTGCCCTTTGGCACTGGGAAGCCATTCCCTGTGTCCTGTGCCTCCATCCCTTGTCCAAAGTCCCTCTCCAGCCTCTTGGAGCCCCCCCTGAATCCCAGTTAACTGCTGAAACAGGAGGGCAGAGTAAGCAATGAACGTTTGTTGACCGCGAGAAAAACGGATTGAAGTTGATAAAATCAGAAATGCTTCTTGAAATGGTCTGAAATAGCTCACTTCTATAAAAAGCTAATTTTTTTTTGTAGATTATTAAGCCTTTGAGCTGGAAAATATGTGGCTGGGTATGTGTTAAGTTGGTTTAAGGTTCTTCCTGGACCAAATACACGTGGAGAGTCTTTTCTTTTAAAGTGACACCGGTTGTGTTTTACCCTAAAACGAGTTGGAAATCTTGCACAGGTGAATGTAAGACAAGCAGAAATTACTGAACTAGGAGGTTGTGGAGAACTTGTTCTAATTTTAGTTTCTAACCAGAATTTTACTGCAACACTTTATTTTTTAAAAAGGGAGTTTCTGACCCTCTGTGACCCTGAATTTAAGCACAGATATCGTGTATGTCTTATATAATATATCTATAATATGTATATACCTAAAGTCAGGCTGGATCACCCACTGCAATGAGTGTTTTGGGTGTTCCAGTGGTCGACCTTGCTGGGCTCTCTGTGGCCCTGGAGATCTTTCATCATGAGCCTTTGATTATTCTCTTTGACCATCCCAGTAGTGTCCTTTCATCTTTCAGGGGGTTGAGTTTTGGGGTAACACATTTGGAAGGGCTCTTGGCCAAAGGTTTTTGGGGGTTCATTGCGTGGCAGGGAAAGAGAGGGGTTGATACATTCCTTTATCTGCTGCAGAGGGAGGTGGTTCATGATGTGTGAGGTGCATTTGCTTCTGCCCTGCAGTGTTGTCTCCTCCTGCCACAAATCCCGGGAGCATTTCAGGACCAGCAGTGAAGAACTGAGTTTTCCTGGGTGTCCATTACAAACACTTGCAGCTAAATTATCTCTGTTTCAAAGAACTAGGCCAAGATATCCAGTGAGTGGATTTGGGAACAGATGGGGAAAAAGCAGAGGGCAACTGTTGGATCAACTAAAGGGACAAGTGGTGCAGCCTCCACCATCTGTGTGGAGGTGTCTCAGGTGTGGGTGGTGGCTCAGGGAGGGCTTCCAGGGGACCTCAGGAAGTGGCCTTTTGTCATGGAAACACCTCTGCATGAAATACAGGCAGTGGGGAAGGTGTTTTGAAGTAATAAAGGAGCGATAAGGTTGGAGCTGTTGCGGTGTGGAGACAGAGATCAAGGATAACACAGAGATAATGGAGCAACACACCACAGAAATCTGTGCTTACCAAATATTCCTTGTGTGAACACCACGCTCCCGAGGCGTAATTATAATAATAATATCTTCTATTCTTTGTTTTCCTCAGTAAATTTGAGTGGGGGGAAGAATTTGCAGTGAAGGTACACGGCAATGTTGACATTCACGGTGCACTCGGCTGGTTTTTTTGGGCAGAGATAAAGCCGAGGTTGTGCAGGGAATAATTCTGCTGTGTGGCCTCTGAGACGGGCTGGGAATAAAGAAATAGGAGGGTAGACAAGGATCTAAATTTGGGATGTTTGCAGTTTGAATTTAATAGCTGGAGGAACTTGGAGGCAAGAACATCAGTGGAGCTCCAGCGTGTTTCTGGTGTGTCCAAACACGATGGTGTTGAAAAGCAGCATCTCTGATGGATGGTTGGGAAGCACTGGGGAAATGCTGGAGCCTTTTGGGATCCAGCACAGTTCTGGTTTGGGGTTTTTTTTCAGTGTTTCTGACACGAGGAAATGGGGTTGGAGGAGGGAAATCGGCTTCTCCCTCAGAGTTTCTGTTGTCTTAGTCTCGAGGTTGGGTGATTTTAATTGTTTTTAGAATTTAAATTAAACATAAAAATTGATTTATTTTAGCTATTAGGAAAAGAATATTTACTATTAGGAAAAAATTCTTTACTTGTTGGGCAGAAATTCCTGGCTGTGAGGGTGGGGAGGCCCTGGCCCAGGTTGGGCAGAGAAGCTGTGGCTCCTCCTGGATCCCTGGAAGTGTCCAAGGCCAGGTTGGAAAAGGCTTGGAGCAACCTGGGCTAGTGGAAGGTGTCCCTGCCCATGGCAGGGGGCTGGAATTAGATGATCCATAAGGTCGCTTCCAACTCAAACCATTCCATGATTCTGTGATTCTAATTTGGTCAAATGATTTCTCCCTGGCTATAATTAGCTGCCTTATAATAATAAGTTTTTGGGTTTGTAGGGTATGAGAGCAATGAGACATGTTCCACAAAGAGGAGCTGAAGTGCATTTTCAGATTAAAATGTCTTTAAAATTCCTCTCCTTCCCCAGCAGGAGAGTTGGTTGGGCAAGCAGAGCATTGAGGGAATAACTAAACAGCCAGGACGTGTTTCAAGGTCTGCTCCCAGCTGCTGCTGGAAGCTCCGGTGGGATAAGGGCAGAGGCACCAGCCCTCCCTGAAAGAGGCCCCTCAGTGTCATCCCTGTTTGGTGACAGCAGAGCAGGAGCTGGGACAGCGTCTCAGGATCAGGAATGTGATGGAGTTACTGGTGACCAACTGGAGAGGGGCAGTATTTGAAAAGATTTGCTTCACGAACTCGATGATTTTGAAAAGGCTGCAGCAGCGTTTATTCCTTGTGAGCTCTCTCAGGCTGCCCATGGCCATTCAGCCACCCTTGATATCCAGCAACTCGTCACATCAAGGCCTGTTTTTCAGGAGCAAAGAGGGATTTTGGAGGTTTTTGGAGCATCAGTGCAGGTTGTGACTGGGAGGTTGCATTGATATGTTTTACCTGCTGTAGTCCTTTCCCAGACCTCCCAGGGCTTCCCAGGCTCTGCCCTTATCTCTGATCAGCAGCTTTCCATATTTTTACATATCTCATGCAAGAGGGAAAGGCTAATCCCTGCCTCTGGAGGAAGTGTTTCCCAGATCCAATTAACTGTGTCAGTCAGGTGACTGTTTTTTGAGACAGCTGTGCCAGGGAAAGTGGGAGGAGGACAGAACATATTGAGCCTGGAGAGGGATTGTCACCCTCCTGTGACCTTTGGCACAGTGGGAATACCTGATTCCCTCTGGGAGGAAACCCCTGGTGAGGGCAGGGCAGGGCAGGGGATGGTTTTCCAGGGCTGGAATAGCAACATGTTGCTGTGAGTGG
>NW_016690336.1:579082-581398 GCF_001604755.1 Lepidothrix coronata | reverse complement strand
GACCTTATGAAGATTGTGGTAAAGGGCTGAGGTTTTTTTTTTTTTAGGGTGTAGCAGCTGCTCCTTGCAGAGTAGGAGATGTAACACCCAGGGAGGGTGGAAGGGCTTCTTGTGGAGCAGCGGCGACTTGTATTTCCAAATTAGCGAGGAAAAATGGGAATTGATGCCTTTCCGTCCTTTCTGATGTCTGATTTCTGCATCTGAGTGATAAAATTATCATGGAATCGGTTTTTTTGGGGGGAAAGCCCTTGAAGGTTATCGAGTCCAACCATCCCCCAGCACTACCAAGGCCACCACTGACCCATGTCCCCAAGTGCCACATCCACAGGGATTTGAAATCCCTCCAGGGATGGGGACTCACCACTGCACTGGGAAGCTGTGCCAGGGCTGGACAACCCTTTCCATGGAGAAATTTTCCCCAATATCCGAACTAAACCTCTCCTGGTGCAGTTTAAGGCCATTCCCTCTCCTCCTGTCCCTTGTTCCCTGGGAGCAGAGCCCGAATCCCCCTCCTCCCCTCCCCAGCACAAGGACAGCACTGATCCCAGTTAAAGGAGGGCTAATGGGCAGGAACACACTCAGGGGATCATTCAGGTTGGAAAAGACCTCCAAATCTTTGAGTCCAACCTCTGCTGGATCCCACCTTATCCCCCAGCCCAGAGCACTGAGTGCCACATCCAGTCCTTCCTTGGACACCTTCAGGGATGGGGAATCCACCACCTCCCTGGGCAGCCCCTGCCAAGGCTTGACCACCCTTTCCAGGGAGAAATTCCTTCTGATGTCCAACCTGATCCTCCCCTGGCACAGCTGGAGGCCGTTCCCTCTCTTCCTGTCCCTTGTTCCCTGGGAGCAGAGCCCAACGCCCCCCCCGGCTCCCCCCTCCTGTCAGGGGGTTGCAGAGCCAGAAGGTCCCCCCTGAGCCTCCTTTTCTCCAGGCTGAGCCCCCCCAGCTCCCTCAGCTGCTCCTGCTGCTCCAGCCCCTTCCCAGCTCCGTTCCCTTCCCTGGACACGCTCCAGCCCCTCCGTGTCTCTCCTGTCTGAGGGTCCCAGAAGTGCCCCCAGGGCTGGAGGTGCCTCCCTGGGATCCCTCTGGTGCCCGTGTGGGAGCAGCCCGATGTGTGCCAGCAAAATGTGCTGCCTCCAAGTCCTTCATTCCTGGTGTGTTTTTCCTCCTTGAGTTACTCTCGTGTTCCCTTCCTGAGGCTTCTCTCCCAGACCAAGCCCAAACACAGTGCAGGACATGTCCCAGTTATCTGTGCCCGCCGGCATGGATGGCACAGGGAGCAGGGGGTGGGAAGGAACAGGGGCTGTTTGCTTTTTTACTGGAGCTGGGAGATGACTTGAGCTTTCTCTGTTGAATGGAAACATAAAATTCCACTTTCGGTCTGCCTTTAGTGCTGAGGATTTATTTCTGTGTGTCCTGGATTGTGTCTCTGGGAGAGTATTTATGGAATAACATGGATGCTGCTTCTCTGCTCATACCCCAGTGCAGGGAGTGAGAACTTATGAGAACTTACTTCCTATTTATTTTCCTCTCAGAGACATCAACTCTGATTTCTCATATTTTTTTTAATATCCTTTATTTGCTCATAATGGCAGTGAGTTAAGTAAGGAGTCTGAGTAACTCACAGATAAGTTTTTAATAACAACATCTCAGAAGTTTGACTGTCCTTATATTTATAAAACTAAATCCCATGTTTTGGTTTTACACTGCTGAAATTTCATTAAATTATGTAACTCTAATTTTTATCCCCCCCCTGAGATGTGACATGGCTGGGGCTACAATATCAGCAGGATTATTTTATTTTTTATATCACTCTTGATAGCATTTCGGTGGAGAGTAATGTAATAATTGTTTCCAGATAAAATTGTTCCAAGAGTTTCGTGAGCAGAGGCTCCCTGGGAGTTTGGCCCATGGAATGAGGCTGTTTTTAACTCAAGACACTTGCTCAGGTTTCCAGAACCTGTTTCTTCTTGGTTGCAGGCAAAGTGCTGTCAGTGTTGATACAGTTGGATTCCTGGCTCTTCCAGGGATATTATTTTCAAAGGGATGAAACAGTCTGGATATTATTGCCTACAACTTGGGATTTGCATCTGGTTTTGTGAATTCCTGCTCAGTAGATAAGTGGTTTGAATTTTCAAAGATGTTGGAGCTTTAAAATAAATATGGATCATGGAATCATGGAATGGTTTGGGTTGGAAGGGACCTTAAAGACCATCCAGTTCCACCCCCTGCCGTGGGCAGGGACACCTTCCACTAGCCCAGGTTGCTCCAAGTCCAACCTGACCTTGGACATTCCAGGGATTCAGGGGCAG
>NW_016690336.1:567362-577879 GCF_001604755.1 Lepidothrix coronata | reverse complement strand
CCAACTGTACTTTCTGCTTCCACATCCTTCTCCAGGGTCTTTTCCTCCTGTCAAGTCCTCACCACCTATTTACAGGAGTGGCAGGAAGGGATGTTGTAGAGCATTCCAGAGTATTCCTGGCACTATCCCAGCAGTGGGGAGCACTCAGCTCTTGGACTTCAGTCCCTTGATCCAGGGATGACCTGGAGATGGGGATGTGCTGTGGGATGACCTGGGGATGGGAATGTGCTGTGGGGTGACCTGGGGAGGGGGATGTGCTGTGGGGTGAGCTGGGGATGGGGACGTGCTGTGGGGTGACCTGGGAATGGGAACGTGCTGTGGGGTGACCTGGGGATGGGAACGTGCTGTGGGGTGACGTGGGGATGGGAATGTGCTGTGGGATGACCTGGGGATGGGGATGTTCTGTGGGGTGACCTGGGGATGGGAATGTTCTGTGGGGTGACCTGGGGATGGGAACATGCTGTGGGGTGACCTGGGGATGGGGATGTGCTGTGGGGTGACCTGGGGATGGGGATATGCTGTGGGGTGACCTGGGGATGGGAACGTGCTGTGGGGTGACCTGTGGATGGGAATGTGCTGTGGGGTGACGTGGGGATGGGAACGTGCTGTGGGGTGACCTGGGAATGGGAACGTGCTGTGGGGTGACCTGGGGATGGGAATGTGCTACCAAAGGTGGGAGATGCCTGGAAATTCCATGCTCTGAGGTTGTCCTGAGTTTTGCAGCTCTTGATGTGTGAGGAATTAAGGTCTTACTTTGCACTCGAGGGTTATCAGAGAATCACAGGCTGGGCTGGGTTGGGAGGGACTTCAAAGACCATCTTGTTCCACCCCCTGCCATGGGCAGGGACACCTTCCACTATCCCAGGTTGCTCCAAGCCCTGTCCAACCTTGAACACTTGCAGGGATGTGCTTTGGGGGTCACTCCTCCATCCAGGAGGTTGTCAAGGAGTTTGTGGAGAGTCAAACACAGAAAGGGTGAGAGGTCACACGGTGGACTTTGTCTGAACTTCATCCAAGAATGGTGCAGTTTGTTTAAATAAATAGCTTGGGACTAATTTTGGCTTTTCTGTTGGGGAATTCCTTTGTGGTTATGTGTGGTGTATCCCTCCAAATGGACTTGGAGCCATGACATCCACCTGATGGAGAAACCATCCCTCCTGAAGTGATGTCCTTCAAGGGGTCAGGAAAATCATCAGAAAACCCGTATAGAGACTTCCACAGGAGTATCCCAGTGGGAGCTTTGTTTGTTTGTAGTGGCTCTTGATTAAATAAAAATCTCATGACGGGTCTTCCAAAAGGTAGGAAATCATCTCTGAATGGAAAACTAACGTTTGCCTTTGTTTTTTCCTTTCCAGACTCACTGAACCTTCGGGGTACGTCACGGATGGGCCTGGGAATTACAAATACAAGACAAAATGCACCTGGCTCATTGAAGGAAGGTGAGTGCTGGGAACAGCCTGGGGTTTCCTCTTGGTTATGGTGGCTTTTAGGTGAGGTTTATCTGCGTTAAATATTTTTATATCTCGTGATTCGTTCTGGCTGTTCCTAAAACTGAATAGGGCAGCGCTCAGTAAATAAGTTTTTGGGGTGTTTTTGTGCAACTGAGCCCTCCAGACTGACTCAGGATTGAGAGGTTTGTGTTGAAACAGCACGTGGTAAACAAAAATCAGTGTGTTTGTTTAAGTAGTGAAGGATTGGGAATTATTGAACTGATATCAGAGGGGAACATTCAGTGTTAGGACTCACAACACATGGGATTTTTTGGCAGCATGAAAAACAAAGAGGAAACTCTCTGAAAGCCCCTGTTTATGAAAAATCAGTTTTTTGAGTGATCCTTTAAATCCTTCTTTGCTCACTGGGCCATGAGGACTTCACAAGGACCACTCACCTTTTTTACAAAGCTTTTCTAAACTGGGATAAATCCCTCAGACCTCACTTCCTGCCCTTCCTGGGTTCGATGCTTGTTTTGCAGAGATTTTTAGGAGCAGCACTTTTGGTGCACATCCTCTGTCACCCCATGGATGGTGCAGCATCTAAACTTGTTGAAATACAATTTTCATAGAACCAAGCTGATGCCAGGTCTGAAAAATCCATTTCTTTTTTGGCTGTTCAGTGGTGGGGTGTGATGCTGTGTGGTGACAGCTCTGTGTTCAGTCACATTCCATGTTGTTCCCTGGATCTGGAAGTGGAGAGGTCAGGGAACTGGAACAAGTCATGTGAGAGCATGGATTTGGACTGGATGCTGTAAACTGAGGCCTCTTGGCATCTTGGAGGATCAGAAATTGGTAAAACCCAGAGCACAGTTTTCCTTGGTCTTCTCCTGTGGGTGGCATGGACAGTGGGATTGAGGCCCCTCAGCAAGTCTGCTGTGACCCCGAGATGTGTGCTGTGGTCACTGAGATGTGTGGTGTGGTCACCAAGATGTGTGGTGTGGTCACCAAGATGTGTGCTGTGGTCACAGGCTGCAGGGAAGGGATGGAATGGCATCCAGGGGGAGCTGGACAGCCTGGAGAGGTGGGAATGTGGGAAACTCATGACGTTCAACAAGGCCAAGTGCAAAGTGCTGCTCCTGGGTGGGGACAATCCCAGCACAAACATAGACTGGGAGAACGGATGGAGAGCAGCCCTGGGAGAAGGATTTGGGGGTGTTGGTGGGAGAGAGGCTGGAGATGCCCCAGCCCAGATCTCTCCATGCCCTGGGCTGATCCCCCAGCATGGACAGCAGGGCAGGGGGGGATTCTACCCCTGTCTCAGCTGAGACCCCCCTGCAGAGCTGCCTCCAACCCTGGGAACAACAGCACAAGGACGTGGAGCTGCTGGAGAGAGTCCAGAGGAGGCCCCGGAGCTGCTGCCAGGGCTGGAGCCCCTCTGCTCTGGAGCCAGGCTGGGAGAGCTGGGGGGGTTCCCCTGGAGAAGAGAAGGCTCCAGGGAGAGCTGAGAGCCCCTGGCAGGGCCTAAAGGGGCTCCAGAAGAGCTGGAGAGGGACTGGGGACAAGGCATGGAGGGACAGGCCAAGAGGGAATGGATTAAGCTGAAGGAGGGGAGATTTGGGTGGGATATTGGGAAGGAATTGTAACTGAGGGTGGGGAGGCCCAGGTTGGGCAGAGAAGCTGTGGCTGCCCCTGGATCCCTGGAAGTGTCCAAGGCCAGGTTGGAGCAACCTGGTCTAGTGGAAGGTGTCCCTGCCCATGGCAGGGGGTGGAACTGGATGTTCTTTAAGGTTCCTTTCCAACCCAAACCATTCCATGATTCCATGTTTGGGAGGTCTGTTGACTGGGGCTTGGGGGAAATGGGTATTCACTGAGTCTACTTCAGCCATTTGTTTGGGATGAGAGAGTTAAGTTCCTAAGCTCCCAAGATACTCCAAGCTGAGGGCTGAGTTTATCCAGAGAGCCATCCAGAACCCTGGAATTGGGAGCCAACCACTCACCATTAACTATGTGAAGGAGCCCCATCCTTTAAGGTGGTTGAGATCAAAAGTTGGCTGCTCCCAGTGGCAACACCTTTTAATTTCTGTAGGTAAGAGGAACCCAACTGCAGAGAGTTGGCAATTAGAAATGATTAAAAAATGTTTCACAAGAATGTTATTCCAGACAAACCAGCCTGAGACATTCCAGCACAGCCAGATGAACCATCCCAACTTCTGTTTTTAAAGGATATCGTGACTCATATTTTTATCAGAAGTCAAGTGCTGCCCCTGAGTCCTCGATAAAGTCACCAAAACTGCTCCTCCAGCCTCGATTGCTTCTGCTTCCTAGAAAACCATCACTTTGTGGGGTTTAAAATGAGATGTTTTGTTGCTGGAGAGGCAGAAAAAAAATGTTCCTCCCTGTTCCATGGCCAGGCTTAGAGGTTGGAATCCTTTTCCTGTTTGTCCCCTGCTGTCAGAGGAGGGTGGTGGAACAGAGAGGAGATAATGGTGCTGATTAGAGCAGCTGGAAAATGCAGCCACCTGAAAAGAGCCCCAGCTCTGCTGCCAAGAGTAAAATTCCCAGACATCTGGAGTTGGGAAGCAGTGCCTGCAAAGCTTTTCAGGTCTGAGTGCTGGCATTGCTGTGCTGGAGGGATTTGGGATTAGCAGGGAAAGGTACAGTCCAGTGTGCCATTGGAGGCACTGAGAAATTCAGTATAAAATAAACCACGTTTTCCTTCCTGTTCTCCTTTCCCTTCTGCACAATTCCTGGCTCTTCCTGGCTGGTGCCTGTGCTGTGCCCTCATCCTGGGGGTGTCCTTGAGTGAGGCATCATCCCCATCCCTCCTCCCTCAGGTCCCTTTTCCCATAAAAACACTCAGTTGATCCAAAGAAAAACCCAAATGGCCCAACCCCCCACCCAAATCCAACTCAGTTTTACATTGTTTCATTCCCCAAAGGAATAATTCCATCATTTCATCATTCCATGATGTTGTTTCTCAGGGTTAAGTCGGGATGGAGTTTGGGAGAGCTCGGAGTGAGGCGTCATCCCCATCCCTCCTCCCTCAGGTCCCTTTTCCCATAAAAACACTCAGTTCATCAAAAAAAAAAGCCCCAAATGGCCCAAACCCCTCTCAAATCCATCTCAATTTTCCATCATTTTATTCCCCAAAGGACTAAATCCATTACTCTCTAATTCCACAGTGTTGCTTTTCAGGGTTCAGTGAGGGGATGGACTTTGGGAGAGCTCGGTGAGGTGAATCGATCCCTCCCAAAATCCCCAATTTGTTCTTCCCTGGGAGTGTGAGACAAGGCAGGTGAAATCCATGGAGCCTGACGATCCCAAGGCACAACCAGGTGCCTGAGATGGTGCAGATGAGGGTCCACTGATGAGTTGTTGGCTGGAGCAAAAAGACTCTTTTTGTTCCCAGCCTGAACCTTTATTGATGGACCCTCTGACTCCATAGTTTTGAGACCATGGCTACTCTTTGTCCCTCTTTTTTTTAAAGCAGGACATTATCCATGAGTTCCACCTGCTGCTCTTTTTCCAAAGGCCTGGAGCAGGTGGTTGTGCCTGTCAAAAAAATAGAATAACTTGCACAATAACTCCCAAAAGAATTCGGCTCCTGTGGGAAGGAACGACTCTGGCACAATGAAAATTATTGATTTATTCCATTAGGATGAACGGGGATTTCATCTGAATCCAAAGGCAGTGCTGATGGAGAGATCCTGATCACTTGGATCTGTCCTTTCCACAGCTTCAGCTGTGGGTGGGAACAAGCAGTGCTGACACAGATTCACTTTTATTTATCTCGGTTCCAAGCACAGTGTAGGGTTGTTTCCACCCTCCTGGAGCTGAGCCCTAATTCGGGTGTTTGCTGTGGCTTCTCTGGGATGTTCTTTAGGTGGATCTTTGCACATTAACCATGAAACAAATGGTGTCTTACCATGAGGAGAAGCTCCACGTGGCACCCAGAACCCCCCCCTGCCCTGGGCTGATCCCCCAGCCTGGGCAGAGGGCAGGGGGGGATTCTGCCCCTCAACCCCTGTCTGAGGTGAGACCCCCCTGCAGAACTGCTCCAGCCCTGGGAACAACAGCACAAGGACGTGGAGCTGCTGCAGAGAGTCCAGAGGAGGCCCCGGAGCTGCTGCCAGGGCTGGAGCCCCTCTGCTCTGGAGCCAGGCTGGGAGAGCTGGGGGGTTCAGCTGGAGAAGAGAAGGCTCCAGGGAGAGCTGAGAGCCCCTGGCAGGGCCTTAAGGGGCTCCAGGAGAGCTGGAGAGGGACTTTTGACTTGTTTGGATGTGCACTTTGGAGGGGCTTCCCTCGGGAGGGCCGTGCGTTCTGCACAACCAATAAAGTAAGGAGAAGGATTGGTGCCAACTCCTGGGCAAATCCATCACCTCAGGCCATCATAACCATACCAGCCTGCAGAAAGTCCCTTGAACAAGGAAAGAGCTCTCCTTACCTCCCCAGTGGTGCCTGGGATTCTTCACATGCGTTGTCCATGGAGGTTTTCCTGGCAAAGCCCTTTCCTTAGGAGAGTCAGCACCAGGGAAGAGCCGAGGGCTGGCTGGTCCTGCTCTTTGGTGTCTGCTGGTGATGAGGGGGAAAGGTTTAAGGACACTGTTTTCTGACCATAAAGAACCTGTTGGTTAATAGCAGGGGAGCTGCACACCCAAAACAATTAAGTCCCAGCGTGTTTGATGCATCTGCAGTGACACGAATCACTCAGTTTTAGTCTGCTTTAGAGCAGATCATCCCACCAGAGGAGGAGCGTTTTGCCCTGTGTGTGTGTGAGTTGGCCGATTACAAATCTTTTCATTTATTTTTTTCCTTCTTTCCTTTATTTATTTTGATTAATCTGTTTATTTTTCTTTTCTTTGCAGGCCAAACACAATCCTCAGGCTTCGGTTCAACCACTTTGCCACGGAGTGCAGCTGGGACCACTTGTATGTGTATGATGGAGACTCCATCTATGCTCCCTTACTGGCAGCTTTCAGGTAAGTCCCCCTTGGTAAGGCTCTTAATGATATTTTTAATTTAGAACCTGACTTAAATGTGGCTTCTGTCAGTGCCAGATGTGTTGCAGGGATCCAAATATCTAACCCTGCAAGTGCAGCAGTGTAGCCAGTGTGTCCTTTTGTGCAGTTGTCATCAGGATAAACAATTAAGGAGTTGTTTTTTGCTGGTACAATGGACAAATCGTGTCACTGCACTGTGGCATGGAAGTGTTATGTTTTCATTTCCAAATCCTGAGTGTTTGAGAGACAGAAAAATTACTGTCATGTGGCTGGACTGGAGATGATTTGGAGTGCAGGGTCCTCCTGGAACAGGCTCCCCAGGGAATGGTCACGGTTCCAGGACTGCCAGAGCTTGAGGAATGTTTGGAAAATGCTTTCAGGCACAGGGTGGGATTGTTGGGGTGTCTGTGCAGGGCCAGGGCTTGGACTGGATGATCCTGGTGGGTCCCTTCCAGCTCAGGATATTCTGGGATTCTGTGAAAGGAGAAAAGTGCCCCACTGATGAGCTTTGAACGTGGTTTATGAGTTAAAACTTGCAGTGTGTCAGTGCTGACAGAGGGGAAAAGCCAATTCATGTTGGAGACAGGAGGATCTCAATATACAAATGTGTATGGATACACAGGGATCTCAAAAACAAATGTATATGGATACATGTGGATCTCAATATACAAATATATGTCTTTATATACTTTAATATTTTAATTTTGAAACTATTTGTTACGTGTTCAGAAGCAACAGCAAAGGATCAGACAGCCTTGTGGAAACTTGGAATCCCGGAATGGTTTGGGTTGGGAGGGAACTTAAAAGACCTTCCAGTTCCAACCTGCCATGGGCAGGGACACCTTCCACTAGACCAGGTTTCTCCAAGCCCCGTCCAAGCCAGCCTTGGACACTTCCAGGGATCCAGGGGCAGCCACAGCTTCTCTGCCCAACCTGTGCCAGGGCCTCACCACCCTCCCAGCCAACAATTCCTTCCCAGTATCCCACCTATCCCTGCCCTCTGGCAGTGTGAAGCCATTCCCTGTGCCCTATCACTCCATGTCCTTGTCAGATGTCCCTCTCCAGCACTCGACACATGTAAAAATATCCCTTCTTCCAAGGGGTGACAGGAATTTGGCTCAGCCCTGTGGTGACACCAGTCTGTGGATGGTGGTGAACAATCAGCATTTCACACCAGGCCCCGCTGTAACTCCTGCATTCCTGTGCTTGAGTCCCACAGTGACACCACCACCTTATGGGTTTTATTCCTTTAACTGAAATTAGGAGAATAATCCCAAGTTATCCATGGAAAAAAACTAATGGTTCCCCTTGGGCCCTGCTTGTTCCAAGTGGCTGCGTAACCATGTCCAGAATTAACCTTCTGCTGGGCTCCCTCTCCTTTGTGAAACGAGGGTCTAAAAATACTTGGTGTTTGTTCCAGAAAATCCTCGTAATCTCTGGGAGAGAAGATCAGCAGAGGAACAAAAAGTTGATTAAAATATCAGAGCCACCACATGTGGGCTTTCTTTTTTTTTTTTTTTCCTGGCCTTCAGCTGCCGTTGCAGAGTTGTTTTGGAGCGAAGGATTCCTGCCAAGCTTCAGAACCAACCCCAGGTTCAAAACAGGCCACGGGAAGGAATTATTATGTTGTTCTCACCTCATTTCGAAGAAGAAACAACCTTCCCTCTTCTAAAAAACCTCCCAAAAAACCCTGGAAGTGGCACCTGGAAGTGCTCTCCTGGTGTCCTGCCCTGATTGATATGCAGGAAGAGGAGGAAATGTCATCCTGACTCCTCATCATTTCGCTCTAATCGAGCTGATTTTCGAACGTGCCGGTGAAAAGGTGAAATGATGATGATTTGTGCCTGCAGTTCCTTGTGTGTTTTCCAAAAATTAATAGGCTTCTGAAATGGAGGTTATGAGTGGTTCACAGCATTAACAATTACGGCTGAGACTGGAAAATCCTCTGTAAATCACTAGGAAGTCTGGGCCTGAGGACAAGCAAGAGTGAGCTTAATACAATAACACTTTGGAGGGAGGGGAAAAAAAAATTCAATTATTTTCATTAATTGCTTCTTTAGGTGGCATTTGAATTTCATCTTCATTAGCACTGAGCTGTGGTGTTCAGTAATCCAAGTTCAGGAAATGGGAGATGCTTCTCATTTTGATCAAGTGCCAAAAAAGCATCTGTTGAAAAATACCTTTCTCTGGTGTGAAAATGAAGGCACTGGAATTTTTTTAAGAGCAGTGCTCATATTTTATTAATTTTAGGGGGTTGTATTAAATTCATTATTCACCCCAAGTATATTTCCTTCTCCATTATTTTTGCACCCTACCAGGGGATTTGCAGGATTGAGTTGGACACTCTAAACTTTCAGAGCTTGTTGATAAACACTATAAATTCCTCCCTCTCTAAACTCAAGTTTTTATTCCCTCCCTGGCTTTTTAGAGCAGTTCCTTCAGTTCTTTCCCTGCTCTCATCTTGTTTTCTTGACCTTCTGATGCTCATTTGTGTTTGTTCACAAGATGATATTTACCCTGAATAGAAGATGATCTTGGAAATCCTCAGCACTGGACTGTGGGGAAACTTTAAATTGGTTTTATCAATTTTTAACAGCAATAAATATTTGCATAATGCCAACATTTACACAGTCCAAGTGTCTGCACAGGCTGAACTCCTCGTAGCCTGAGAGCCCCCCAGGGCTCTCTTGTCTTGCACATTAAGCTTTTTTATATTAAACAGGGTTAAAAATATCTTTACTGGTTTATATTTGTGATCAGGGGCAAGATGAGACTGTGTCAATGTGCTGCTGCTTCAAAAATATGCAACAAAAGAACGTGGAGAAAACAAATCCAGAAGCAAATCCAAAGAAGAATTGTCCTGAATCAGATAAACTCCAGAGCTGATTTAGATGAACTCCACGCAGCGTCTGTGAGCTCTGCTGGGTTTGTTGGTGACTTTACTCCCCGTTAAACATTTACCAGAGCTGCTTTTGCACCTTTATTTTCACTTTGCACTGGTTGGTGGGGGGTGTTTTCCTCCTCAAACCCGGCTGTTGTTGTGCAAGACCTTTGGCCGAGGCCCGGGAGCTCCCGGTGGCTCTGCTCCGGTGCCAGGGGGATGGTCCTGGTGGCCTCCACGTGAGCCCTTGTTCCCTCAGGAGATGGCAGCAGCTCCCCTTCCTTTCCTTGCAGGTCAGTGTGGCACTTGAGCACCCTGATCTGAGTGTAGGGGTGAGTTGGGATGGAAGGGTCTGATCCCCCTCTCAAAGCAGGTCCGGCTTCAGAGCCCTTTGCTCAAGATTTTGCCCAGTCAGGGTGGGAATTCCTATTTAGGATGGAGATCTTGTTGATCCTGTGGGTCAGTGGTCTAGTGCTGAGCCATCCTCATGTTAAAAAATGATAATAAATAATGAATCTAATACTAATGTCTAATCAGAATCTCCTTTAGAGTGTGTTGCCTGATCCTGTGAACCTCTGGTGGCATCTCCTTCTCTAATCTCTCCTGGGGTAGTTGAGGGCAGCAATTAGATCTCACCCTTCTTCAGCCCTCGCCCCTCCAGGCTAAACAAGCCTCCCTCCTTTTTGCCCAGAGAATCCGTGGCTGCCCCTGGATCCCTGGAAGTGTCCAAGGCCAGGCTGGAAAGGGCTTGGAGCAACCTGGGCTAGTGGAAGGTGTCCCTGCCCATGGCAGGGGGGTGGAATGAGATGGGCTTTGAGGTCCCTTCCAAGCCAACCCAATCTGTGTAATTCCATGGATTCTTCCACCTCTTCTCCTACATCACGTGGTTGTCCCTCCTCTGGTCCCTTCAGTTCTTTGCCAAAAATGATAACCCACCTTGCTGCCTTGGGCACACCTGTCCAGCCCTGGGAACAACAGCACAGGGATGTGGAGCTGCTGGAGAGAGTCCAGAGGAAGCCCCGGAGCTGCTGCCAGGGCTGGAGCCCCTCTGCTCTGGAGCCAGGCTGGGAGAGCTGGGGGGGTTCCCCTGGAGAAGAGAAGGCTCCAGGGAGAGCTGAGAGCCCCTGGCAGGGCCTAAAGGGTTCACCTGGAGAAGAGAAGGCTCCAGGGAGAGCTGAGAGCCCCTTGCAGGGCCTAAAGGGT
>NW_016690336.1:563325-567352 GCF_001604755.1 Lepidothrix coronata | reverse complement strand
CCTGGAGAAGAGAAGGCTCCAGGGAGAGCTGAGAGCCCCTTACAGGGCCTAAAGGGTTCACCTGGAGAAGAGAAGATTCCAGGAGAGCTGGAGAGGGACTTGGGACAAGGGATGGAGCGACAAGCCAAGGGGGAATGGCTTCCCAGTGCCAGAGGGCAGGGATGGATGGGATATTGGGAAGGAATTGCTGAGTGGGAGGGTGGGGAGGCCCTGGCACAGGTTGCCCAGAGAAGCTGCCTCTGGATCCCTGGAAATGTCCAACCTGGCCTTGGGGCAACCTGGTCTAGTGGAAGGTGTTCCTGCCCATGGCAGGGAGATGGAATGAGATCATCTTCAAAATTCCTTCCAACTCAACCCATTCCATGGTTCCATGATGACAGCAGTCCTGTAAGAACTGAGGAGGTTTTTGGGGCAAACCCCCTGATCCAGAGGGCCCTGCCCCTGGCCAGGGTTCCCTGTGCTGGTGCTGCAGCAGCTGGGTCTGTCTGTATGAGGGGAGATGGTTTCAAGGAATTTTGTGCTTTGAGCTGTTGCCAGCTCTGTAATGAATCTTTCTTCTGTTTTGTTTTTTTTTAATAAGTGTCATTCCAATGGCTTTATTTCCTTAAAAGTCCGTGTTTGGGAGTCATCTTGCTTCATTTCAGGCAATAAATTCGAGATGTCTCCTTATTTTCCCTTTTAATTTTTCACCATTGATTTATTGTTGGCCTCTTGTAACATCTATTTTTGGTTTATTTTTTACTCTTGCAGTTCCCAGTATAGGTGAGGAGCATGGACTGGTTTTTAATAAGAGAGAAATGGTGTCATTTTGTGCACAGGTGTGTCCAGATGGATCAGAGCATTTAAAAATTAGGATAACTGGTTTGCACTGGATTTTGATAGATTGCAAAGCTGATTTTTTTCGGTACCACCCTCATGCTTTGACTCCCGTGCTCTGTATTTTCTGCCTTCCCTTTTGTGATTCCCACTTTTTCCTGTTTTCTTCTCAGCAGAGCTTCTCATGCCTTTGATCTCTGACAGGTTGTGTCTCAGGAGGAAATGAGGAATCCACCAGCACTGAGATACCCACAGAGCAAATCCAGGGACAGTAATAGAGGAGTGGCCTTTTGTTTTAAATAATTCCCATTTTTCTGGGGTGTAGGGGAGAAGTTGGGTCTCCTGGACCTAATTGTGGCCTTCCAGTACCTGCAGGGAGCCACCAAGAAAGCTGGAGAGGGACTATTTACAAGAGCATGGAATGACAGGAGAAGGGGGAATGGCTTCACATGGACAGAGAGAGTAGGTTTACATTGGATATTGGGAAGAAATTCCTGGCTGTGAGGGTGGTGAGGCCCTGGCACAGATTGCCCAGAGAAGCTGTGGCTGTCCCTGGATCCCTGGAAGTGTCCAAGGCCAGGTTGGACAGGGCTTGGAGCAACCTGGGCTGGTGGAAGGTGTCCCTGCCCATGGCAGGGGGTGGAACTGGATGATCCTCAAAGTCCCTTCCAACCCAAACCATTCCAGGATTCTCCGATCCTGTGCCATTGTTTTCACCATGCCACTGACTCCACACATCCAGCTGACAGAAAAAGAGGAGTAATTCCAGTGGGAAGCAGGGGTTTGCCTTTCCTGGCTGTCACTGGGCAGCCGTGCTGAGTAGGAGTGTTTGTTTGCTTTGGAGTAGCAGCGGTTGCGAAATGTTTTGAAACCTTACGAGAGGAAATAAAAGCGGTGGTGTTGTGAAACAGCCTAATCCTGGCCAGAGCAGAGCTGCTCAGGGAGTCTGGAGCAGAGTTTAAAGGAAGTTTTGCATAATCCTGTATCATTCTGAGTCTGCCTGTTGGATTCTTTGTGGTGACAGAAAGTGTAAATTCTGTCTGTGCTGGTTTGTGCTGTGCTGATTTATTCATGGTTTTTGGAGGTTTGGCCTTTCAAGGATCTGATCCTTATCTTTGTGTTGTGTTCTCTCCAGTGGCTTTCACTGAAAGGAATTACAAAGCCCCATCCCTGGAAGTTTTCAAGGTCAGGAGCAACCTGGTCTGGTGGAAGGTGTCCCTTTTTTGTTTGGGACAAGATGGTCTTTAAGGTCCTTTCCAACCCAAACCCTTCTGAGATTCTGTGATTAATTTTCCTCGGGTTGTTTTCAACTTGTGTAGGTGGGATAATGTCCCTTTAGTTCTTTACACAGCAGGAAAGGATGGAAATAAGGGAGCAGTTGGGAGATGTGCTGAGAACATCAGCCATGCAGGTACCTGTGTTCTTGCCAAACGAATCCCAAAATTGAGATTTCCACGAGAAAACAAGGAATTGTCCTGTGATAGTGCTTTATTCGGAGAGATTATTGAGGGGGATTTTTGTCTTCTCTCTCTACTTTTCTTCTTTACTGCTGTTGTTCCCCCTCTCCAGGGCCTTCCAGTTATTTTGCCCTGTAATATCAGAGATAAGTGCTGAAGAAGAAACCAGAACAAAGGAGTTTTTTTCTTGTCCCTGAGCTGCAGTTTTCCTTATCCTGAATTACATTCAGAATGTCTGTTTTCCTGTGGAGCAGAAGCACCATCCTGCAGTTCCCATTACAAAGGAATATTATGAACCCAACAAGAAGTTGATGAGGCTTTTTTTGCTCTTTAGTGTTGTGGGAGATGATCTTTTGGGAGAGATAAACTTCAGATCAGAAGTTTTAAATTTGGGAATGAAACAAGCACCTCTTCCAGGATTTGATTTTGCATTTTAATCCCATACCCTTGAGATTTGAAAAGGAGGGAAGGTTGGAAACTTCCCTTCCTCTCAAGGAAATGTTTATTGAGCAAAGGTGCTGGAGTTGTTTTGCCAAAACATGGGATCAGGTTGCAGCGATTTTATGGCCTGTTGGTAAAATGAAGGATATCTTTGTGTCCACAACAAGGCTTGTTGTGCAGTTTGCAGGGTGACCATGCCGTAGTTAACACTTCATCTGGGATTTTTTGGGTGCAAACAGCCCAAAATCTTTAGCAAAAAGGATCACTGGGTGTCTGGGCTATTCACTGAGCACAACACTTTAATTCAGGTCACCAAAAAGTGCTTTCCAGGCAGTATGAGCGGATACTGGGAATAATTGGGTGCTTTCCTTGGGTAGAGAAACTCATTTACAGTTCCTGGGGAACTGCCTTCCACCGCATTTGCTTTCTATTTTGAATAGATGTGAAAAGAGGAAAAGTGAGTCCTTTTCAAGGGGGAAAAAATTCTTTTCATTGTTGCTTTTTGGTGGGTGGTGGCCTTGGATACTCAGAAGTCCAGGGCACGGGACCAGGCTTGGCTGCTTTCCTGGGAGAGTGGCTGGAGCTTCCTCCTTTTCCCTGCCTGACACGCTCCTCTCTGCCACTTGGGAGCCTCCCCTTGTCACAAAGCTTCGACTTTTCCTTTGGAAAGATGGATCTGTACAGGAAAGCAACAGCTGACTGTGGATAGGGGGTGGTTGATGTTGTGCTGTGCTTTCAAAAACTTCCAAAAACTTCCAGTTTACACCTGCTCTGATGTCCTTCGTGTGAGGGAAGAATTAACTTCATTTGGTTGTTGTCAGGCTTCTGTAAAATGAAAAATAAACATTCCCTGCTCAGTGCAATCGGTAAATAGGTAGTAATTATTTTTTTTTTCAAAACTCATTTAATCTCCTGCTCTGCATTATTTTTACTCCAGTTATTTTGGCAATAATATAAAACCATACTGTGTCCAGGCTGGAATACTGTAAATAATCTTGCCCACCATCTTCAGTTCTCTCTGCCGACCCTGGAAAACTAAAATCTTGATTAATTGAAAATTTAGAAGGATCTTGCAGAGCCTGGAAGGGTGAGAGAAACAGCCAGAGGTGTCCAGAAGTGTGAAGCAAGAGGAATGAAATGGGAGTCAGGAGTGTGAGAGGCTGACAGAAAAAACCAAAAATGTGGATAAGATGGGTGGGGTGGAGCTTTGTAAAAGAAGGGGTGGCAGGAAGATGTGGTGTGGTTGACAACCCTGAGGGATGGAATGGCATCCAGAGGGAGCTGGACAGGCTGGAGAGGTGGGACTGTGTGGG
>NW_016690336.1:558815-563124 GCF_001604755.1 Lepidothrix coronata | reverse complement strand
GGGGAGGCCCTGGCACAGGTTGGGCAGAGAAGTTGTGGCTGCCCCTGGATCCCTGGAAGTGTCCAAGGCCAGGTTGGACTAGACTTGAAGCAACCTGGTCTAGTGGAAGGTGTCCCTGCCCATGGGATGGGGCTCCTCTGCTCTGGAGCCAGGCTGGGAGAGCTGGGGGGTTCCCCTGGAGAAGAGAAGGCTCCAGGGAGAGCTGAGAGCCCCTGGCAGGGCCTGAAGGGGCTCCAGGAGAACTGGAGAGGGACTGGGGACAAGGCAGGGAGGGACAGGCCAAGGGGGAATGGCTTCCCACTGCCAAAGGGCAGGGCTAGATGGGATATTGGGAAGGAATTCTTCCCTGAGAGGGTGTTGAGGCCCTGTCCCAGGTTGGTCAGAGAAGCTGTGGCTGCCCCTGGATCCCTGGAAGTGTCCAAGGCCAGGTTGGACTAGACTTGAAGCAACCTGGTCTAGGGAAGGTGTCCCTGCCCATGGCAGGGGGTGGAACTGGATGGTCTTTAAGGTCCTTTCCAGTCCAAACCATTCCATGATTCTGTGACCGATTGTCTGTATTTCTCCTGGAAAAGGAACCCAAGAGCCAGAAAGTGTAAAACGAGTAAAATAATCCTTTCTCTGCTGTTGCAGAGGTAAATTTTTGACCTCCCTGCTGCAGGTTTTCCAGCTGAAAAGGGTGCCAATGGTTGAGGATGGAAGCAGGGATGGATGGTTTATTTAACTGTGCTGACTTGGGTGCCTTCTCCGGGTCAAAGCACCTGGACTGGGTTTCTGGAAGCTGGAGAACACATCACCAAAATGCTCTGTATTGCTTTGCCACAGCCTTTCCTAAGAATTTGCTGTAGCCCAGACCCAGGAGGGGCACCCTGGGCACAGCAGACCTTTAGTTTGGCTTGGTAGTACAGATTTTACTCTTTTGGGACACACTGGTTTCTGTTTCCAAACACGCCTCTTTGTTTATGAGTGGGTCCTACTTAAATCATGGCAGAATAACAAGGCAGGGAAAGGCTTTTGACAGGAATAACTGGAATTCTTGACATCTTCAAGCTCACTCAGGTTAAATACTTTAAATACATTTATTTATGATTGCACAAAGTCAGTATACTTCAAATAATGCAAGTACATTGAATTTAAATTGTTTTATTCATACCGATGCACTGTTGTTGCTTTGCTCCCTTTTTTATTGCTTTTAACGGTGTTTGATTTTCTTTTTCCTTTCCAGTGGTCTCATTGTCCCTGAGAAGGACAGCAATGAAACAGTCCCTGAAGTTGTAGCTACTTCTGGATATGCTCTCCTACATTTCTTCAGTGATGCTGCCTATAACCTCACGGGCTTCAACATCACCTACAAGTGAGTGGCACCCTCCCAAAGCCATGCTGCAGGCGGAGCAAAAGGAGAATTTTCCCTCTTTTCTCACCTTTTTCCCTGAAATCATCACTTGCCCTGAAGTGTGTAATTATGAGCAGACACTTGAAATGAGATTTTTCTCTTTTATTCTGCCCTTTGCAGCAGTCAGTGACTGGGATGTGCTCGACGTTGGCAGCTGTGGGGGTGAATGTTTGCCCCCAAAGGCATCCTCTTATTTATTTTCTGTTATTAAATGGCTTTGATCCTGTTTAATCAACCAGGATTGATGTGTTTTGTGCATGCCTGTGTGTTCTGCAGAGGGAGTTCTGCACAAACACACTTTTCCATCAGCACAGTTTCACTTGGAACACTGGGCTGTACCTGCTCTTGAGGATCCCCCTCCTTGGGATGCTCTTTTTTATTCAGTTTTTGGATTAAATCCCTCAATTCGGCTTCTTTTTAGTCTGGAATGGTTTTGTGTTCTTTCATTCATACTTTAAATATATTATATATTCATATAATATATAAATACATAATATATAATCTACACAAATAAATATTATTTATATTTATATATTATATTTATATCATATAAATATTATATAATTAATATAATATATAAATATACAATATATAAATATTATCTAATTCATATAAAATAAAAGTATATAATATATAAATATTATATAATTTATATAACATATAAATATATAATATATAAATATTTTATAATTCATATAATACCAATTATATAACATATATTATGCTTATATAATATATAAATATGATATAATTTTTATAATATATAAATATATAACATAGAGATATTATATAATTAATATAAAATAAAAATATATAATATATAAATATTATACAATTTATATAATATATAAACATATAATATATAAATATTATATGATTTATATAATATATACAAATATGTACTATATTATGTATACTATAAATATATTATAGGTGGGTGCTTTCTGTTCATTGACATGTTTAGTCCTTGCTGATGAGCTTTTATAAAAGTGATTTTGGGGTTCTGCCTAATTCATCCACTGCTTTTAGAAAGGTCTTAATTTGAAGTCAGTGATCTCAGTGTGGTCACACTCAAGAGATGAAATTTTTTGCTTCCGTGGGGATCACAAGCTTTGAATTTTTCTTGCTCCTACAAATGCAAATGATGTTTGTGCCACACTGGGAGGTTTAATTTGGGGGTTACATGCAGTTCTCACCTTTTTAAAAAAAACAGTCAGCTGCAAAAGCTTTGGTCAGGAGGGACTGTTTTGCAAAAATTGACTTTTTCTTGAAATGAGAAGCTTGTTTTTTTAGCACCAGTCTCAATGCTTTCATCACATAAGCATGTGCTTGATAATCCACATAAAATCAGATTATTTGAGAAACGAGGGACATCCAGCACCCCTTGAAAGCTCCAGAAAAAACAGAAGCCTTCACAAAGATGCTTGAAGCAGAGGAGCTGAAGGGGCAGCGTTTTCCAAGCCTGGCTTATCCTGTAAACCAGGACTCCATCTACTGCCAGCTGTTGGATTTGCACCATGGCACTGAAATACTGTCTTCAAGGATAATATTCCTTTCATTCTTCACTTTCTTGACCATTTTAAACAATTTTTCAGTGCTGTTTCGTGGTCTGGTTTTTAGCTTTCCTCATAGTATTTTTGCAGTGAGTAGATTAAAGGGTGTATTTGTTTCTTTTAACAGTCCTCACAGTTACTACTGGGTGTAGGTACTCAGCAAACACTGTGAAATTATTATAAATTATTATGGTTTTGGACCAGTGACAGAGAGAATAATGGACAGTAATCTCCAGTTATGAGTTATACTGGTTGATACACCAGCAAAAACAGGAGCCTTGGAGGTGAATGTGGCCTCTAAATTTGGATCTTCACCAGGGGTGCCTCTGGTTTTGCCTCAGCTACGCTTGCAGATGTTATAAAATCAGGAAGGATTCGAACCAGGCACATCTTTGGCTTGGGATTCATCTCCAGCGTGTTCCCTTGGTGAGCAGATCCCAGAATAGCACCTGATTGTGAGCACTTTGAGGCTAAATTGCACAGACACCACAACAGCTTCGGGTGCTGATTCAATTCCTCACTCGCTGTTGGGGCGTTTTAGGGCCGTTCATTTGCATTAAAAGTGGCTAAAAATCATATTGATCGTTTTTGCAGAGGAGCTGAGACTTTTAACTCCTGAGGGGAGGGAGCAAATCCCTGCAGGCCCATCCCACCAGGGTCTTGGTTTGGGTGGAACAAACTGTGTTAACATTATTCAGCATCACTCTTTGGTAATAAATCTTGGGAATCTTCTTTCATTACAAATTCTTTTCCCTGCTGTTCCCAGTTTCAATATGTGTCCCAACAACTGCTCTGGCCGGGGGGAGTGCAAACTCAACAGCAGCACCAAGGCCCTGGAATGTGACTGTGCCAAATACTGGAAGGGGGAAGCCTGTGACATTCCCTACTGCACCGAGGACTGTGGGGCTCCTGAGAGGGGCCACTGCAACAGCAATGACTCCAAGGCCTGTCTGTGCTCCCCGGGCTGGCAAGGTGAGTGTCCTGGGGCTTGGAGGGAAGTTCTGGGATGCATTTTCCGTGTGGGGCACTGGCAGATTCATTGGGAGTATGTGGGAATATTCCCAGTGACAAGTGTTAGCGTTTCGACCGGGAACGGAGTATCTGCTTGTTAGTATTAAAAGATCACACTCCATTTGGAAGGTTGGAGCTGCTGGAGAGAGTCCAGAGGAGGCCCCAGAGATGCTGCCAGGGCTGGAGCCCCTCTGCTCTGGAACCAGGCTGGGAGAGCTGGGGGGGTTCCCCTGGAGAAGAGAAGGCTCCAGGGAGAGCTGAGAGCCCCTGGCAGGGCCTAAAGGGGCTCCAGGAGAGCTGGAGAGGGACTGGGGAAGGGAACAAACCCTTCCCCAGCTCTGTTCCCTTCCCTGCA
>NW_016690336.1:550469-558535 GCF_001604755.1 Lepidothrix coronata | reverse complement strand
CAAGGCCAAGTTGGACGGGGCTTGGAGCAACCTTGGCTAGTGGAAGGGGTCCCTGGGCTAGTGGAAGGGGTTCCTGCCCATGGCAGGGGGTGGAACAAGATGATCATTATTATCCCTCCCAACCCAAACCATTCTGGGATTGTGTGATTTTTAACAAAATGCTTTTAAAAGCAGCTTTACCTCCATGCACAGCAGGACCAGCCTGTGGTTTGTAGGCATCAGGTAACAACTTTAAACCTCCTTCCTGTGCACCTAAAGCAAATTTGAGCCACAGTTCAGCTGTTGGAACACACAACATTCCTCATTCTCATGTCCAGCTGAGCTGAGCAGCCCCAGTTTTGGCAGGGATTTGGGCTGAACACACATTTTTCCTTTGCATTGACATCCTGACATGTAAAAACTAGTCTAACATTAAATGCAACCACCTACAACCCTGGCAGGAGATTGAACTTGAGGTGAAACACAGGCTTTGGGGGAAAAAAAACCCAAACAACTTCATTTTTAAACCTTCTTTTACCAGGTCCTGGCTGTTCAATTCCTGTTCCTGCAAACCAGTCCTTTTGGACCCGGGAGGAATATTCTCTTCCCAAACTTCCCAGAGCATCCCACAAAACTGTCATCCATGACAACAAGATGTGGATTGTTGGGGGCTATGTCTTCAATCACTCTGACTCTCAGAAGGTTTTAGCGTGAGTATAAACCCAGATAATAAAATCTAAAAGGAGAGGAGCTCGGATTTGGGAGTTATTTTTAGGAGTGTGTGCTTTGCTTTGGCTCCATCTCCAGGGGACACCAGCCTGGATAAAAAACTCCAGGCTCACGTTTTGAGACATGGGGAAACGCTGCCAAGGGGGTGCTAATTTGGGAGAAGAAAAAGTGGAAGGTTCCTGATGTTCAGTGAGTTTTTGAATCATCTGTGTCTGACAGCTTTTTAAATATTCACTCTGCCTTTCTGGGCCACCTCCTGAATTATATCTCGGGTTAAAGGAGGGTTTTGCTTCCGAGTTTTTAGCCCTTATTTTTTATTTGTGTGACTTCAGAGGCTTTGGCTCCTTAATTAACACCTCCTGATCACCGTGGATGGTTTTCCATAATGGGTGGGATACAAACAGGGAATGGCATTTAGGATGAGGAAATTTAAGCAGCAACTGGAGGAGTTTTAACCGTAACTAAAACATCAAGTCATAATTGGGAAATCCCTCGTAAAAAACATCAATTTTTCAGGCTTCCCCTCAAGCTTGATGGTATTGGGGCAGAACTAGGCAAAAGCTGGATTTTTTTTTTCCAGGCATGGCTTTGTACCTCCCTTTGTACCTAAATGGGAGCTGTGTGTTCTGCACTCACATCCAGAGATAATAGTTCTTGTAGGGGAAATTAAAGAGGAGCTGAAAACACACATTTTTTTAATGGGATGCCCTATGGCTTTGTTGAACACTTTCTCAGGGATGATTTTATCTCACAAGGCTCTAAGCCTGACAGATACAGTGCATTATTTTAAATAAAGAGCCACAGGCCATTTTCAGGGCTGGGGGTTTGTGTTATTTCAAGCTTGAATGGCAAAAACATAATTAAAAAGTGCTTTTTGAGCACTCACAGGGGGTTTTTTTATCAAGTAGTTGGAACTTACCTGAGTCAGTGTGAAGTTTTTAGACTTTTTTGAGGGATGATGTGGTGTTGGTTGCCCCAGGTTAATAGACAATTCATTAACTCTTGGATTTGCATTGGAAAGGACACAGGGTAAAGCAAATCAATATGTGAATGCTGAGTAACAGAGCAGGCTGGACTGGGTTTTTTTTTAATCCATAAGTAGCTTGTGGGAGCTTTGTGCATGCTGGAATCATGGCAGGATTTATTATTTTAGTAAATAATAATTTATATCATGATATTGTTTTGGTAAATGATTCCCCCCAAATCTTGCAAAGGACAAGCCATAACTTCCCCAGCTTTAATACCTATTCATTGGAGGTTAATTCAGTTTTTATTACCCAGGTATGATCTTATTTCTGAGGAGTGGCTTCCCCTGAACAACTCTGTGAACTCGGTAGAGATGAGATATGGTCATTCCTTGGCATTACACGAGGTAAGTTCAGAATTCCAAACTCACTTCCCAGCTGATTTCTCCCTTCTTCCCCCTGGCTTCCCACCCCTTATCCCAGATCAGTCGTGTTTGGGAGAAGCATTTCTCCTTCCAAGGCTTGTCCATGGTTAGCCCAGGCTGTGTGCTCGTGCTCCAGAGAATCCTTGAGCTGCTGTCCTGGGAAGTCTGTGGTGCCTTTGCTTGTGTGTTCCTTGTTTGCCCTTTTTCCAGGGATTTTGGGGCTGTCTGAGGTCAGTGAGTCCATTATTTCCTCCTCTTTGCTGTCTGTGCTGGCAAGACACGCCTGAGGCAGAGTTTGCTGGAGTTCAGCTGCTTCCCAGCTGCCTTTTGTGTGGATCTCATAAATATTTTTATGAGCTCTGTTGTCCAAGACACCAAAGCAGAGCTGGGGAATCAGGGGTTTTTGGAACTTACTCTGCTCCTGCAGGAAAACTGTGAATCTGCTCTTCCAGCACCCACAGCAAGTGGATTTGATGCTTTTACCTGCCTTTCTCCCCCTCATGCCTTGCCCTGGGGGAGAGCAGGATGGCAAAGGCTTTGGAAGGGAAATGAGCTGATCCTTTCCTGACCTTTGGTTTTTTGGAATGTTAATTAGCTCATCACGGTGCAAAGCTTAATTATAAACACTCAAAAACTCCCCCCCAGCAGCAACACAGCTCTGTTCACAAACAGAGCACTTGAACAACCTGAAAGGATGGGAATTCATCCTGGCATCACAGAATGGTTTGGATTGGAAGGGGCCTTAAGGATCATCCAGTCCCACCCCCAGCCATGGGCAGGGACACCTTCCACTAGACCAGGTTGCTCCAAGCCCTGTCCAGCCTGACCTTGGACACTTCCAGGGATCCAGGGGCAGCCACAGCTTCTCTGGGCAACCTGTGCCAGGGCCTCCCCACCCTCACAGGGAAGAATTCCTTCCCAATATCCCATCTATCCCTGCCCTCTGGCAGTGGGAAGCCATTCCCTGTGTCCTGTCCCTCCATCCCTTATCCAAAGTCCCTCTCCAGGAGACTTCATCAAGTCTTTTTGGTTACTTCAGACCAGCAATTCATTCTGTACCCATTTCCTAAATCCCTTGGCCTTCTTCCACGTGTGCCTTTTTTTCAGGACAACATCTACATGTATGGAGGGAAGATTGATGCCACGGGGAACGTGAGCAGCCAGCTGTGGGTGTTCCACATCTCCAACCAGAGCTGGGCCCAGGTGGCTCCCAAGGCCAAGGAGCAATACGCCGTGGTGGGACACTCGGCCCACATCGTCACCCTGCGGGACAACAGCACCGTCATGCTGGTCATCTTTGGCCACTGCCCCCTCTATGGCTACATCAGCAACGTCCAGGAGTACAACCTGGGTGAGTGAGGCCCTCCCTGCCTCAGCTTTGCCTTGGTTTGGCAGTTCCTGAGCTTTTAATATTTGTCGAAACGAGCGGCCTCCGACTTCACCAACAACCTCCTGCAGCACTACAGGCTGGGGACAGAGGGGCTGGAGAGCAGCCAGGCAGGAAGGGAGATGGGAGTTTGGATTGACAAGAAGCTGAACAGGAGCCAGAGTGTGCCCAGGGGGGCGACAGGGCCAAGAAGTGATTCTGCCCCTGGACTCAGCACTGGTGAGGCCACCCCTGGAGTGCTGTGTCCAGTTCTGGGCCCTCAGCTCAGGAAGGACACTGAGGGGCTGGAGCAGGTCCAGAGGAGAGCAACGAGGCTGGGGAAGGGACTGGAGCACAATTGCTGGGAGGAGAGGCTGAGGGAGCTGGGGCTGTTCAGCCTGGAGAAGAGGAGGCTCAGGGGAGACCTCCTCACTCTCTGCAACTCCCTGCCAGGAGGGGGGAGCCAGCTGGGGGTTGGGCTCTTTTCCCAGGCAACCATCAGCAAGACAAGAGGGCTGGGTCTTGAGCTGTGCCAGGGGAGGTTTAGGTTGGAGATTAGAAAGAATTTCTTTGCAGAGAGGGTGCTCAGCCATTGGAATGGGCTGCCCAGGGAAGGGGTGGATTCTCCATCCCTGGAGGTGTTGAAGGACAGACTGGATGTGGCATCAGTGCCATGGGCTGGGAACCACAGCGGGGTTGGATCGAGGGTTGGACTTGATGATCTCTGAGGTCCCTTCCAACCCAGCTGATTCTGTGATTCTATGGTTCTATGGTTCTATGATTCACACCCTGGGGTAGCTCCCGAAAGCAAAAAAAAAAAATCTGTAGTGGAGACACAGAGCAGGAGAACTGGGGGAAGAACTGGATTTTCCTCTTTCCCTCAGGTAAAACAAACACTTCTGAAAGTTATCTTTTTGATCAGATTTTTTTCCGTAAGAATTTTTTTCATTCAGACCAAACACCTGCTTAACCTGACCCTTGTGTCGCCTAAGCAGGGGCTTAGGGTGAACAGGGGATGGATTTCTGGATTCCCATATCCCTGGTATGGTCTGATCCCCGTATCTCTGGGAATAGAAATGATGATTTTAAGATTCTGAGGGTGATTTTAAGATCCAGAGATTCCTAGTGAAGCACAGGAAGCTCTCCAGGTGAACTGAATTCCCTCCTAACTCTGAAGTGGAGTCACATCCCTGGCTCCAGGTGGGGATCATGGTTAAGCACAGGAAGCTCACAGCAGGAATGTGCTGGTTATTCTCAAAAATAGTGGCTCTGTCTGCACTTGGAACCTGTTATCCTTGTCTTCCAGTCATCCTGATCCGGGGAATCTGCTGGAGCTGCTTCTCTGGTGTCCACACGAGGGAGTTTTCTTCCTCTTGGAGAGATCCAGGGAGAACCAGGACGTGTGGGGCAGTGGTTTTTTTTTCCCACACTGTCCAATTCCTTTGTTTTTTATGTGCCAGCTCTGCCCTGGAGTTGGGAAGCCTGTGCAGGGTTTCATTCTGCACTTACTATGGAGATTTGCTGTGTAATTTGGCATTTTTATTCCAGTTGCTGTTACATTATGTCTAAAGTGTTTCAGACCAATGTTATTTTAGTGAGTGAGATACAGGACCATTAATCACATATTAGTTTTTAACTGCCCTGTTCTTCACAGTCAGACTTGGCTTCAAGTGCTGTCTGGCTTTATATATATATATTTATACATACATAAAAAGTAAAAGTGCTCTTGGGTCCCATTCCAAACCAGGTCCCAGTGCTGGCATTTTCATGTCACTGGAATGCAATCTATTATTTCTCTCTTTTTTATCTCTCATTTACTTAGATTGCCTGCAAAAACGTAATAAATGACCGTGAAAAAGCTGCTTCTGCTCTAATTAAAAATACTTTACAGTCCTTCTCGACAACAAACTCCTTGAAGGAGGATATTTTTGGCTGGGAGGTGATAGAGGCAGTGTGTAGAACTGAGTCAGGGGAATCCCAATTTGTGTTGCTGATGAGTTATTAATGGAGAGCAATTGATTGTGTTTTATCGCCCTGTTTTTTTCAGTGACAAATACCTGGAGCATTTTACAGACCAGTGGAGCTTTGGTGCAGGGGGGGTATGGCCACAGCAGCGTTTATGATCCCAACACCAGATCCATTTACATCCATGGAGGTTACAAAGCCTTCAGTGCCAACAAGTACAGGCTGGCAGATGATCTGTACAAATATGAAGTCGATTCCCGGATGTGGTAAGTGGCTTTTCCTTCTTTTTCCTCTTTTCCCACCCCATATTTTTGTCTCTAGTGAACAAGAGGGTGGAGGGTTTGAGAAGGGTGCAGTGGTTTATGTCTGCCTGCGTTCAGGAGAGATGCTGTTCTCTCGGATCTCTTATTTTTATATCCCTTTATGAATGGAGAATCATATAATCACATCTAATCAAGGCTGTGAACGAGCCAAGCAATCCATTTTAATCTGTTGTTCCATTCAAGCTGAAAAGAGAAATATTTGATGGTTTTTTCCTTGCCAGCCTGTGCATATGAGTGCAGTTACTGCAGTCAAGTGAGGGATAATTCACTCTGCAGTTAAGACTGTAAAAGAATTTCTATTACAACCCCATTTTCTTCTGGCTCTGTAACTCCTCGAAATGTTCATTTCTTAAGCTGAAAATCTTCTGTGATTTGTTTCTGCCCAAAGGTGAGTTTTATTAAAAAGCTGTAGCCTCACTTCACGACTTGGAGGTGAAATACATTCTCCTTAGTTCTGTGGTGGTTTTCTTCAAGTTCTTTCTAAAAGCTTCTGACAAAAAGGAGACTGTCTTTTGAGTTAAGACATGGAAATTTGAGTCACATTTTTTTTTTTGAGGGTTAAAATACTCTGTGTTTCTGCAACAACTCTCTGTGAGTCTGTGCTGATGAGAGAAATAACGAGGGACTAATTTCCAACCTCTTCCTTCCTGCTCCCTTGTGCACAGAGTGTAACCACACTTCCTCTGTGGGTTCATTTGATCCTCCACTTCAGCCAGTTCAGCAAATCTGGCTGAACAGGCACAAAAATGTCACAGATGTGACAATGTTCTTCCAAACTGCTGCAGCACCAACTTCCTCATGTCACATCGGCTCTGCCAGCCCGGGGAGCCCTGGGGAACAAGCCCTGCAGGGAGAGGGTGGGACTGGCTGTTCCTCTCTAGCTCTGCTCTTTTTTTTTGCTGTCATTGACTCCCTTATTTTATTCTCCAGTGATTTAGGCCCTCTCTTCCTTGTTAAATCTCATGAGGTTCCCATGGGCTCTCTTCTCTACCTTGTCCAAGTCCCCCTGGATGGTTTGTCACCCACGTGCTCAGCTTGGTGTCCCTTGGTGAAGGGACCTTAAACACCAGCAGGTTCCACTCCCTGCCGTGGGCAGGGACACCTTCCACTAGACCAGGTTGCTCCAACCTGGCCTTGGACACTTCCAGGGATCCAGGGGCAGCCACAGCTTCTCTGCCCAACCTGTGCCAGGGCCTCACCACCCTCACAGGGAAGATTTTCTTCCCAATATCCCATCTAACCCTGCCCTCTGGCACTGGGAAGCCATTCCCTGTGTCCTGTCCTTCCATCCCTTGTCCCCAGTCCCTCTCCAGCTTTCCTGGAGCCCCTTCAGGCCCTGCCAGGGGCTCTCAGCTCTCCCTGGAGCCTTCTCTTCTCCAGGGGAACCCCCCCAGCTCTCCCAGCCTGGCTCCAGAGCAGAGGGGCTCCAGCTCTGGCAGCAGCTCCGGGGCCTCCTCTGGACTCTCTCCAGCAGCTCCACGTCCTTGTGCTGTTGTTCCTCAGGGCTGGAGGCAGCTCTGCAGGGGGGTCTCATGAGACCAGAGGAAAGGGGCAGAATCCCCTCCCTGAACTCAAACCCTCTCAGAACAGCAGGGAATTTCTGCAAAGGATGGCCCTTTGTGTTCAGTGCCATCGCTCTCCCGATTAACGCTGAGATCAGTGCCCAGTTTGATCAGTGCTCTCCATGATTTAGTCACAGAGGAGCCCTTGATTTGGGCAGGTATTAACCTGCAGGGCTCCATTTTTGGGAGCTGCACAGGTTTCCTTGAAACAGGATTGTTAGTTTTGAGCAGCAGCTGCTGCCCAGTGTGAAAGAATCCTTTGGGCTGCTATAAAAGAAGAGTTACTCTAAAATATTGGAGTCCTCCCAGGCTGTCTGTGCTCAAAAGCCCCGTTAGAGTGAAAAGTTGAGAATCCCTGGGGAGGGAATTGATGACACGAAGATCCATGGCTTTGGAAAGAGGCTCTCATAGATATATTTCTCCTCTAAACTGGCAAAGCAGATGGGAAGATGAGAATGAAGTTACAGAAGGGATGGGAGAGTGTGGAAAGGAAGTTGTTAAACACCTCATTAGGAAAAGCAGTTAAACACTTTATCCCCCCTTTCCCTGCACTTCTCCAGCTTGGGTTTATGGATTGGTTTGTCTGTGCCAGGTGCTGTTCAGCCTGGTGTGCTGGTTTAAAGGTAAACCAGCAGGGGAAATGAACCCAACTCAAAGGAGAGATTATAAGTCAGAATAACAATTTCATAAAATAATACAATTAGTACGATTATACAGACAAACAGTTGGTTTTAACCCCCAAACCCCAGATG
>NW_016690336.1:539205-549807 GCF_001604755.1 Lepidothrix coronata | reverse complement strand
TGGATCCCTCAAGTGGTTAAAAAAGTCCCAAGACTCCAAGGTTATCTATCCTCCATTTCAGGCAGGAATGCCCAGTACCTCCCTCAGGGTGGGGGGTTCCTCAGTGGGCATGAGGACAAAAACACCCTCCTGTCTCACAGACCTCTTAACACCCAGTTTGTAGCCTGATGAGTCAGGGCTGCTCTGAGCAGAGGGTGCAAATAGTCTATTGAGAACAGTTTCTGGGCAATGGCATGGAAGGCTCTAGAACACCCAGTTTTGGGTTACACCCCTCCAGTGATGAACTGGGCCCAGCTGTTCTAACTAGGACACCTGGTTAATGGCTGTGTTTTTATTCCCAAAGGACCATCCTGAAGGACAGCCGCTTTTACCGCTACCTGCACACGGCCGTGGTGGTGAGCGGGACCATGCTGGTGTTTGGGGGGAACACCCACAACGACACCTCCATGAGCCACGGGGCCAAGTGCTTCTCCTCGGATTTCATGGCCTATGACATCGGTGAGTTCTCCCGGAAATCCCAAGGGAGGCCCAAATTCTCGGCTATCCCGAGGGAGCGGCCGATTTCCACGCTGGGTGTGCTGTCCCGAGCGCTGCTGGGCAGAGGGGTGTGGGATCGGGAGAAGGAGGCTCCTTAGGTTGCTCCAGAATTCCAAGGAGATGAGGTGGTGCCGTGATTTCCAGCAGCAGGTGCTCTGTCAGCAGTTTATGCACAACCCTGGGCATGAAAAATTAGGGTTTTGTTATAGAATCTTAAAAATCAAGGGATCGTTAAGGTTGGAAAACACCCTTAAGATCATCAGGTCCAACCATCAACCCAGCACCACCCTCTTCACCACTAAACCATGTCCCTAAGTGCCACATCCACGTTTTTTTGAACACTTCCAGGCATGGTGACTCCGCTTCTTCCTTGGGCAGCTTGTTCCAGTGCTTTGCAACCCTTTCCTTGAAAAAAATGCATCCTAAAATCCAATCTAAACCTCCCCTGGCACAACTTGAGGCTGTTCCCTCAAGTCCTGCTGTCTCAGCCATAAGTTCTCCTGATGTTTTGAGAGTGGTTTTAATTTGTTATTTGATAAAAAAGGCAGTTTTTTAGGACAGGTCCAAGCACTGGAAGCTGCTGAAACTCAGCCTGTGCAGTGCACACTCTGGTTTTAATTGCTTTATTCAGCAATAAAGCAGAGTAGTAGGTTGGCTTTGCTGAATTTGAGTAACCAGGAGAGGGCAGCATTTGTTTGTGAATTTGGAGTCCAGAGATGGTGAATTTGAGAAGGAGAAGAAAAGGAGAGATGGAATTATCTGAAAGAAGAGATGGAATTATCTGAAAGGAGGTGCATACACACCCAGACAGCTCACAGTGGGGAAAACCACCATTCTCTGTTCTATCACATCTGTCTGCTGCTCTCAGAATTCCCTGAATTTGGGTTCTCAGGATGGATCCCCTGAAATAATCACACAAATCTGAAATCTTGCAGTGAGTGTCCACTGAGATCTCCCTCCTGGTTTGGGAGAGGAAAACACAGCTGAACCAATTAGTTGGATCATCAGGGTTTGACATCCTTGTGCCAGTTTTCCCCTTTGTTACAGGGATCAGTCCTTTCTGCTTCCTGTGATTTCCAGTTGTGTTCCTGTGGAATTTTTGTAGCTGGCTTTATTTTGATGTGTTGTTTTTTTTTTTTTTAACTCGAGGAATTAAAATGAGATATTCCACCAGGTTGGACAAGCCTTGGAGCAACCTGGGCTAGTGGAAGGTGTCCCTGCCCATGGCAGGGAGTGGAACAAGATGATCTTTGAGGTCCCTTCCAACCCAAACCATTCCATGGTTCTGTGACAGTCATCAACAGTTTAGTTTTTTTAAACTTTGATTGCAAGAGTGATTGATTTTCCTTGCTGCATTCTGCTGTCTGCCCTGACCTGTTGAACTGTCTGTTAGATTTAAAGCCCAATTTGCATTAATTGGACAAAATGTGCCAACAATGATGTTCATTTTGACTCATTTCAGTCACCAGGCAGGTTCCTGGTATGAAATTGCCTTACATGAAATAAGGGGTGCAGTTAATTTTCAGTTTTACCCTGAGATTTAGAGCTTGCATTGATTTAGTTTCACCTGATGGGGTGAGACTTGTTTTGGTGTTCTTGGGTCCCCTCATTCCTTCGGGAAGAGACTCTCAGCCCAAAAAGAGCAGCTTTTTTTCAGATAACAGACCACTTTCTCCGTTCTCCTCATGGCAGGACCCCTTGTGCCTGATTTTCCTTATCCCATTTGCCTGGGAGCAGTGGCAGGAATCCCTCAGGGGGGTGGCTGATCATTGGTGTCACAGCAGAAACACCTCCTTGGTGGTTCTTCCTGCAGGATCTCTGCAGTAATTAATTATCTTGTTCATATTCATGTTGGTCTCCATGGAAATAAGTCCATATAAACCCCCTGTTATCTGTCCCTTGATATTCCCAAGGCACAAGTTACCCAGAGAGAACCAAGCAAGGTCAGTTTTCTCCAAGAGGCTTTAATAATTGTCTTTATTCCCCACTTCTAGAATAATCTGGCTGGCTGGTTTGCTCATCTTTTACATCTTGTTGATTAATGATCCTGATTGATTCGTGATTAGGTTAATCAGTGATCATACTGATGGTTGGAAGACTGCAGAACCCTGGAATTAAACCCAGTCTAAACCAAAGGCTTCAAACCCAGCTCTTCTCAACCTTTGCCATTAAAACTCATTTTGGGATTAACCAATTTTATTGACATCAGCAGATTTTTCCTGGTTTTCCATCCTCAAATTTCCAAGTAAGGAGAGCACATGCACTGAGTGTTCTGAGGACAGAAAATCTCTTTTTTTTTGGGGAGAAGGGAATGCCAACAGGTGTCAGAAATGTGTACTGGCCTTTAGCAACTGGGGAGATCTGAGAATTCATTGATGCTTCTCATCCTTTATCCTCCACTTGAGCAGGCTGGGGTGTATTCAATCCAAACTGTCCAGGTGTATTCTATCCAAACTGTCCAGGTAATGCCTGGTTTGGGAAGGTTTCAGGATAACAATCCAGCTCTCTGTGTGCTTGTGCAATTCCTGTTGAATCTCACAGTATTTTCCCTTTTGGAAAAGGGCAAATTAACTCTTCCCATCCCCAAAACTGGTCTTTTTGGCCTTTGGCAAAGAATATCTTGCTCTGCAACAGCTTTAAGTGGAAAAAATGCCTCATTTAATCCTCTCCTATTCATGTAAAGCTCTACTTGTACAAAGATCTTTTCTCGCCACGGAAGGAAAATTAAAACTCTTCTATTTACCCCATCAAAAATTCAGATTTAGATCACAAACATAGGAAGAGGCTGCCCGTTTTCACAGCAGATGTGTTCTGTTTGAACAGTACATTTAATAAATCCTGGGCATTGTTAAGTCTTAGGCTTGGCTTAACTCCTAAGTCAGGAAGGAGAAGATTCTTTTGTAGTCTCAGAATTACTCATTTTTTCCAATACTTACTCTTGAGTTAAAGATGGGAAAGAAGCTTAGAAAGCAAAACATTCCAGGCCTTCTGTTAATCTAGAAAAATATGTTTCTTGGCCTGACATGACACGCAACTTGATGGCTAAAAAATTGCAAATTGCTGTCCAATTTTGCTGAAGTCTCCTGCTAAAAAATTGGAATGGTGCATTCTTGGCTTGGGAATGATGCTGGGATAGGTTAAATTCTTTGGAAATCGAGCAGATGACATGTAAAAATAAACTTTAAAAATCACACTTCATCGAAGGATTAAATCCAACAGGGCACTTTGTCTTTCATTTCTCAGCACTTTTGGACAAAATTGCCGTGGATCTGTTGTTTTATCCAACAGTTCTCCGATTTAATTAGGTAAAAAATGAATAAGTTTGTTCTTCTTTGCCCTCATGGACTGGTTTGGTTTGTGGGCTTTTTTTTTTTTTTTCTCCCAGAGGTTCAGTCCATGGCACAACAGTTTTATCTTGTACTAAAGAATCTTGGAGTATTTGAGGGCTCTGTGGATCTTTACAGCAGATTGACTTTTCTCTCTTAATTGCTTAAATTGCATCCAAGTGCCCCTGGGACGTTGGTCCCCAAGGTGATCCCATTCCCTTTGTGGAGTCGAAGTGACATAATTTGGACTGACTTTCCCTGCCTTTGTTCCTTTGCTCGGTGGGTTGGATGTTTCTTAGCTTGTTTTTCCTTTTTTTTTTTTTTTTAATGCACTGCCCAAAGGAAAAAAATTACCTGAGAAACCGAGTGAAAAAAAAAAACAAACGAGGCAGAACTTACAAATGTTATGCTAATAGAAAAAAAAAGATGGAATAATCTCACGTTGTGTTAGAAGAAGAAAAACAGCCACGAATCCCTAAGCTGTGATGAGCGAGAAATGTTTTTAAAAGCATGGATATCTGCCCTCTAGGAATATAATTGCAATGGAAATAAAAAGGAAGATAAGCCTCTGTTCTCAGTGATGCTGGTTCGGGGCAAAACTGCAAATAATTCACGTGTAAACAGATAAAAACCGAACTTGTTACACGGGGAAAAATTCCACTGGTAAAGGAGGGAAGCAGCTTCCTCTTGTCCTGTTCCCTGGGATAAGAGACCAGGAAAAAGAGACCAAGCCCCTCTTGGCTCCCCCCTCCTGTCAGGGAGTTGCAGAGCCAGAAGGTCCCCCCTGAGTCTCCTTTTCTCCAGGCTGAGCCCCCCCCCCAGCTCCCTCAGCTGTTCCTGCTGCTCCAGCCCCTTCCCCAGCTCTGTTCCCTTCCCTGGATGTGCTCCAACCCCTCAGTGTCTTTGTTGGAAGATCCCAGGTACTTTGGGGATCTTTGGGAAGGACTGTGCTGTGTAATTGTCCTGTTCATTATCCCGGGAATGTTTCTGACATGAATGTTTTCCATCCCAGCGTGCGATCGATGGTCGGTCCTTCCCCGCCCGGGGCTCCACCACGACGTGAACAGGTTTGGACACTCGGCTGTGCTGTACAACAGGTAAGGACAGAGACATTCCACACCTCCATAAACACCCCCCACGGGGAGGGCAGTGGTGCTGAGACCAGAGGGGTGAGGATCTGGCACAAACCTCCTTGCCCAGAGAAGCTGTGGCTGCCCCTGGATCCCTGGAAGTGTCCAAGGCCAGGTTGGACGGGGCTTGGAGCAACCTGGGCTGGTGGAAGGTGTCCCTGCCCGTGGCAGAGGGTGGGACTGGAGGGTCTTTGAGCTCCCTTCCAACCCAAACCACCCTGTGATTCTCTGAACCTCTGAAAGTTCTCAGCTCTTTACTTTTGTAGTGTCTTCAGTGTCCCCCCGTTCCCATCAGCCCTTCAGTGGACTAAACTGCCTCAACTCACTAAACTGTCTCAGCTCACTTCCTTCTTTCAATATCTTGATTTTTTCTTCATACTTCTATTCCTTTTTCCTGCTTTTATGTATATTCCTATTCCCTCTTTATTTCTGTTTCTTCCTTATTCCATAATTGCTCCTTCCAATTCATTTCACATTTCTTACTTAGGAGTTGTCAGTGCATCCTTCTCCAAACCTTCCTTTGCCTCGTGGTATCTCTGTCCATGTTTCAGTTTACACACCTTTATCCTGTGGGGCTCCTCTTTCCCAGCCATGTGATGTCCAATATTTAGGGAAAATCCTAGGTGAGATTCCAGCTGTTAAGCTTTACCCACTGTAGTGATATCCCTGCTTTCAGGTGAACAGCTATTGCTCTATTTATGCCCGTGGAACCAACTGTGAGAAATTTTATTTCATAGGAGTCCTCAAGTAGGATAAAAGTCATATTCAAAAATACTCATTATTGAACCAAAACTTGCCTTGATCCTTCTCCACTGTCTTTTTACCTGTGCCTACAAACTTGGATTCACAGGGAATTTTTGAGTGGCATTTTTACGTAACTAATAAAACTTGATGTTTTACCTGAGACAGTGGTGATCCTAAAGAAGGTTTAAAAACCTCACCCCTTCTCCTACAAAGTATTCTGTTATTTTGGGGTTTGTTTGGTGTTTTTTTTTAGCTGACACAATGACTCTGCTCAGTTGGTACCAGCCACGAAAACTGGTTTTGTGCCAGCGGAGCAGCCACAGCGAAGCACCAAAAGGTTTTGTCCCAGTTCCTGAACTCTGCTTTAATGCTGTGATACCATCTCCCAGATTTTTAGCCTTCGTCCCTCTCTTGCCACTGCAAATTACAGGAAAGATCCCAAATTTTGGGTCTCATCGGGTCGGTCAGGTGCCTCCCAGAGTTTTGGCTGGAGGGGAAGGTCAGTCCGTGACCTTGGATGGGTTTGAGTCTGTTGAGATTCTGTGGCTTCTCTGAAACAGTGAAATTGGACTGACCTTTTCTTTAGTGCCTCCCTTAACCAAGAGCTATTTATTTGGATTTATGCACTCTGGGGTGTAGTAAAACACCTCCCTCAGACCTTAAATCCCGTTTACCCGGAGCCGGCGCGCGAGCCGGAAAACACCCGCGAGTCCTTCTCTCTCCGCTTCCATGTTCTCCAGCACCATGTACGTCTTTGGAGGCTTCAACAGCCTCCTGCTGAGTGACATCCTGAAGTTCACCCCCGAGAGGTGTGAGGCTTTTGCCAACGAGTCGTCCTGCCTGCGGGCAGGGCCCGGGGTCAGGTGTGTGTGGGCTCCCAACCCTCCCCGCTGCATCCCGTGGGAAAACGCCACCCTGGAGCAGCAGCAGAAGGTCTTTGAAGACTGTCCTCCCAAGCCAGGTAGGTGCCACATTCCTTCCGTCCCCCTTTCCCAAGTGTCTGGAGGGTCTTTTTCCCCTTTCCGAGTCCTGCCATGTTGTTGGTTGTGTGCCATTATGAGGTCGAGTTGTGGTTGTGCTTCCGTGTGTGCCCGGCAGTCCTTCCTCTGCCCAGGTGTCCTGGAGGTGTTTCCATGTCTCATTCCTGAAGCTGTTCATGAGATCTTTTTCCTGTCTTGCTGCTTGGACTTACTTTTTCCATCATCAGCCAGGAATCAAGCCTGGACCATCACTGTAGATATTTGCTCCAAGAATTGACCTTTGGAGAACCAGCAATTCCCTGATCAGCTGGGAATTCCAGACCCGTCCCTGGGTCTGGATCTGGTGGAGTTATCCTGTGCTCTTCAAGAGAGGCAGCAGGAATAACTTCAGGAGCAACTTCAGGAAAAAATTACTTTATTTTTTGGCAGGGGGGTTGAAACCAAATGATCTTTAAGGTCCCTTCCAACCCAAACCCTTCTGGGATTCTGTGTACAGGGACAAAAGGAATGAATGTTTTCAGGTCTGATTCCCGTGTTTTCCCTCAAGATAATTCATTGAATTCATTGAATTATCCAGCCCTTGATTCTGTAATAGATTGTCATCCTTTAATTATTTAATAGAAACTGATGTGAGGGGACATGGCTTTGCTGGGCTCTCAATGTACAATAGATTTTCACGAACCACAGGCAAGAAATGATTGGAAAGATGAGTGAAAAGTTCAAGCTTGGCATGGAAATGCTCTGCTCGAAGGCCAGGCTTGCAGGAAGACGGTGGGAAATAATCACTGTCCTCATGGAATGTCTGAACGTCCATGTCTTCGTTCGTGTCTTCCTGCATTTTCTGGCCGTGTGTTTTAGGGCTCCTTGGACGCTAAAAATGCCAATAAATGCAATTTTCCACCAGTCCAATGCCTTGGAAGTCCCTGATTTTAGTTGCTGACGGCAAATCCGCCGCCGTTTGGTTGTCTCTTTGGCTGTAAATAACCAGGTTTTGTTTCTTTGCCTGTAAATAACCAGGTTTTGTTTCTTTGGCTGTAAATAACCAAGTTCTCAGAGCTCTGTCGGGAAATGCCTGTTTTTGGTCATGCAGGTTTTTTTCTTTACTAGTTGTAGACAATGAAAAATGTGATCAGATTACAGACTGCTACAGCTGTACAGCCAACACCAACAGCTGTCAGTGGTGCTCTGACCAGTGCATCCCAGCACACAACAACTGCACAGAGGAGCAGGTAATGGAATCTGAATATTCCTTGCTTTTAACTTACCCCGTGGAATAGCAAATGCCCCCATGTTTTTGTCTATCAGTATTATAATCCCCGTTTTCTTATTCCTTAGCTCTAAAGTGCTACGTGCTTGGATTTCTTAAGTTGATCCAAGGGTTTTTCGTGGGATTTTCCAGTGGATTTAGGAGGGCTGTGGGCATAGGGAGAGGCAGAGGTGTGAATCACAATGATGTGATTATTCATTACTCATATTTTGGGTTTGATACCAACAGAGCTTCCCCTAAAAAATATCAAATTAACCCTCTTTTGTAGAAACTCTAGTGAGGAAAACCTGTCAGGTGGTGGCTTGGGGGAATATCTGGGATACCCAGGCATGCAGCTTTTGGGTACATAAATATCCAAAATATATCTATAAATGGCTTTATAGGGCTGGACTGGGATGTTCAGTGTTGCAGTCACAGCTGTTAAATCCCCCATTGGTTGGATATGGGAAAAAGCCTCCCCTGTGCTGTTTCTTTTTAGGTTCCTATTACTCTCTATGACAATTGTCCCAAGGATAATCCTGCTTATTACTGTAACAAAAAGACAAGCTGTAAAAGCTGTGCCATGGATCAAAACTGCCAGTGGGAGCCCAGGAATCAGGAGTGCATTGCTTTGCCAGGTAGGTGCTGGTTATAGTCAGGTAAGAAAAAAAAAAATCCCAAATTCAAGTTTTTGAGGTTTGTTTTTTTTTTTTGTTCGTTTTTATCTTTTTCACCCCCCAAATCTATAATTTCTAGTGCTAGGCTGGAGTAAATAATGTTGTTTAATCATACCAGCTCTGGCATGAAACTTAATTTCTGATAAATCCATCAAATCTGCTGGAATATTTTTTCAGTCCCAATTGTCTGAAGAGGGCTGTGATCATGTGTGTAATTATTAGGCTGTATTTCATCTCTCCCTTTCCATTTGATAAAAGCTGTTGATAATAGGCTTCTGCAAGATATTAGAGTTAATAATGCATGCTATTTAATTTGGGGAACTAAATTGGTGCAAAAGCATAATGGCACATACTGGACAAATTAGGCAAGTAACACCTGAAGTGTTTAAGGAAAATTCTCCTGTTCAAGTGTTTCCAGTGGAGCTCACAGGAGCTGCTTATTAGTCCCCTTGGAGTAACTTTTTTTTAATCCCAATGACTGGGGGGAAAAAAATACAGGATCTTCAGTGATTAACATTTGAAGGTAATAAAATATAGAGAAAGGGGGGAAAAAAACCCCACCAGACAGGACATTTTAATGGGCATGGAAAACCTTCCCCCAGGAACTCTTGATAAGCTTGGACGTGTCCAGGTCTGGTTTTGCCAGTCTGGAAGAGTTAAAAATCGAGGAGACTTTGGATCAGAGCCATGAGAGTGAGAAAAAAACATCTTTTAATGAGGTAGATCAAGAGCTTGGTGTGTTTAATTTGATGTAGAAAAGGGGGTGACTTGGGGATGGGTGCAAAAAGCCCATCTGAAAAACTGACACTCGAGAGCTTTTCAATCTGTTAAGTCTAAATTCCCACTGGAAATGCCCCCCAGGGTTTTTTTTGTACGGGGAAATAACGAACCGCGGAGCGTAAGGAATTCTTCGGGAGTGGGATTGTGCTCGAGATGAGCCAGGGATTAATCCTGGAAGTTCATGCCTGGGACAGGAGCACAACAACCCTTTCCTGCCTTTAAAAAGGTCCCCTGGAAACTGTGGGTGATTAAGTGGTTTTAAGCCATCAGCAAAATACTAGTTTGGTTTATTTTCCTCTTTCTCCTACAATGATTTTACTCTTCAACATTGTAATAAATGCTTTGATTACATACTGCAAGGTAACTAAATGCTGATGTCAGACTTCAGCTGCCCTAAACAGCTTTTCTTCTCCAGTATTAGGATTTAACAGGGGAATATTTCTGGATAATAATAAGGGAATACACTGGATATCCCACTAATTAAATGTAGAGTAAATTCCTAAAAACCTGTGGCAACCCTTCCCTAAGAGTGTTGAAACCCTTCTGTTGGGGAGGAAGGTCAATGCTCCTCACTGGTTCTGGGCACACCAGTAAGTCAGACTGGTTTGGGATAGGGCTGTAGGTTTTATTTTAGTAGAAGGGTTCATGGAATCATTAAAATTGGAAAATACCTCCAAGATCATCATCAACCTTTGACTGAATCCCACCATCCCACCAAACCACAACATGAAGGGACACGTCCACTCTGTTTTCTGGACACTTCCAGGGATGGGGACTCCCAACACTGCCCTGGGCAGCTGTGCCAGAGCTTGGCAACATTTTTAGGGAAGAAATTTTTCCTGATATCCAACCTCAACCTCCCCTGGCCCAGCTGGAGGCCGTTCCCTCTCCTCCTGTCCCTTGTTCCCTGGGAGCAGAGCCCAACCCGCACCCCCCGGCTCCCCCCTCCTGTCAGGGAGTTGCAGAGCCAGAAGGTCCCCCCTGAGCCTCCTTTTCTCCAGGATGAGCCCCCTCAGCTCCAGCTGAGCCCCCCCAACAGCACAAGGACGTGGAGCTGCTGGAGAGAATCCAGAGGAGGCCCCGGAGCTGCTGCCAGGGCTGGAGCCCCTCTGCTCTGGAACCAGGCTGGGAGAGCTGGGGGGGTTCCCCTGGAGAAGAGAAGGCTCCAGGGAGAGCTGAGAG
>NW_016690336.1:534803-536975 GCF_001604755.1 Lepidothrix coronata | reverse complement strand
GGGCAGGGTTAGATGGGATATTGGGAAGGAGTTGTTGTCTGGGAGGGGGTTGAGGCCCTGTCCCAGGTTGGTCAGAGAAGCTGTGGCTGCCCCTGGATCCCTGGAAGTGTCCAAGGCCAGGTTGGATGTGGCTTGGAGCAACCTGGGCTAGTGGAAGGTGTCCCTGCCCCTGGCAGGGACTGGAATGAGATGATCTTTAATGTCCCTTCCAAGCTGATGACACTCCTGAGGTCTGGGATGCCATCCAGAGGGACTTGGACAGGGTGGGGAGGAGAGCCCATGGGAACCTCATGAGATGTAACAAGGAAGAGAGGGCCTGAATCACTGAAGAATAAAAAAAGGTGTCAATGACACCAGAACAAAGTAGAGCATCGGTGGCTGTGCTGGAGGAGGCTCTGCTTTGTAGTTACTCCTATTTTAAGTTATTCCCTTTTTGAGGTGTTTAATTATAACAAGAAAACCTACTGGTGTTGGCACAACGTGCTGTGTAACCCTCTTGCTGCCACTACCTGCAGCTCTAAGGTTTAAAAGTGCATAAAAGCATTTTAAAGTCAGTCACGTTTGTATCATTCAGCAGTAAAATAACATATTATACCAACAGAGCTGAAGTGCTCCTCCCCAAAACAAAAGTGTGCCAAAAATTAAAATACCAGCAGAAATAGCTGTGCTATGGGATCTCTATATTAAGAATTCATAAGGAGTTATATTTACTAATTTTATTAGTGTCTATGTGCTAATTTCACCTGCTCCTCTCTTTTCCCAGCCCAAAACTTTGACTCCGTGGGTCGGCCTGAGGAAAATCAACGTGTCCTACTGGTGCTGGGAAGACATGTCCCCTTTCACTGACACCTTGGTCCAGTGGCTTCCCCAGGAACCCAGTGATGCTGGCTTTTGTGTCTATTTAGCTGAGCCATCCCAGCAGGGCTTGAAGGTGGCGACGTGTATCGACGAGCTCAACGGCAGCATCTGCGAAAGGCCAGGTGAAAACAGCCCTCTTGGATTTATATTTATATTATATATATAAAAATATATATATATATAAATATTTTATGTTTATATACACCCAACTTGATTTATATTTCCTGGAGAAACAAAGAAAACCCTTCGATTTATCCCATTTTAAACCAGCTGTGTCCTGACTTTGCCAAAGAAAAGTGGTTCTCAACCAGTATCTTGTGCAGTTCCTTCGTGCAGGAAGTGGAGATTTTAAAAATAGCTCAACATTTACGCCCTTAACTGTAAAATACTTGAAGTAACGTGATTTTAATTATTTTTCTCTCTCCGTCGCTTTACCTGGATGTGACATTTAGGTTAATTATGCTATGGAGCAATCTCCTGTTTAAAAATAAAATAAAATAAAGAAATAAAAGCTCCTTTCCAATTGAACTCCCCTTTCTCCCCTCCCCGGCTCCGTAGCCAGAGGAGGATTTTATCAAAGTTTGAAATTAATTGAGCAGGACACTTTGGAGATATGAGAACTTGGAAAAAAAAAAAAGCTATTTGCTTTTGGGAAAAGTCTTCCAGCTTTGTTAGAACTGCATATCTTTTCAGATGGCTTGGTCTGCTCATTCTCCATTATAGCTGATTATTTCTGAATACCAATTAGTGCCTCTTTTTAAGTAGTAAGAAAGTTGGTTGATTACATAAAATTCTGAAGTGAGAACCACTTGAAATGGTTCTTTGTGGAAAGTGCAGGATGCAGATCCCGAATGTGAACTTGAACTCCAAATTCTGTGTGTTTTCACTCGACGTGCTTTGATTTAAGCTTTAACTTGGTTTTTTTAAGTTTTAACTTGGTCTGAGAGCAGTCACTTGAAACAGATGATAAAGTGTTGGCTCACACTGAAAACTCCCGAGTTAGTTCTGCTCTCAGGGCTTGTTTGATGTGGGGAACTGATCAAATCCCTTAGAACAGGTTCCAGTGTGCTCGTGTGAAATGTGGGGGTTCTTCCCAACCTTTCACCGGGGGGAAAGACAGACCTGTGGAGAGATAAAGCCAACACTCAGAACAGCATTCCCAGAGAAACTGTGGCTGCCCCTGGATCCCTGGGAGTGTCCAAGGCCAGGTTGGAGCAACCTGGGCTAGTGGAAGGTGTCCCTGCCTGTGGCAGAGGAGTGGAACAAGATGATCTTTAGGTCCCTCCCAACCCAAACCATTCTGGGATTCGATGG
>NW_016690336.1:524361-533509 GCF_001604755.1 Lepidothrix coronata | reverse complement strand
ATCCAAATTGGGGTTTACAGAAGTGTTTTGTTCTGAAATGTTGTCTCCTTACAGCCCCACACACCAGAAATTTTTAACTTCTCTTAAAGAAATGGTTCATTTTTTACCCCTCTTAGGTAGAAGTGGCCAAGATTTCTGGTGCTTTAGAATATTGTGGTTTTTTTTCAAACTGGGGTGAAAGAGCCCCAAAAATCTAAAAGCAAATGAAGATTTGGAAGTTATTTTATTTATGTTGAAATCTTTATCAAAATTCAAATTAGGGTTTACAGAAGAGTTTTGTTCTAAAGTGTTGTATCCTTACAGTCCCACACCAGAATTTTTTAACTTCTCTTAAAGAAATGGTTCATTTTTTACCCCTCTTAGGTAGAAGTGGCCAAGATTTCTGGTGCTTTAGAATATTTTGGGTTGTTTTTCAAACTGGGGTGAAAGAGCCCCAAAAATCTGAAACAAATGAAGATTTAGAAGTTATTTGTGTTGAAGTCTTTATCAAAATCCAGATGAGGGTTTACAGAAGTGTTTTGTTCTGAGGTGTTGTCTCCTTACAGCCCCTCACTATAAATTTTTAGGTTCTCTTAAAGAAATGATTCATTTTTTTACCCATTTTAGGTAAAAGTGGCCAAGATTTCTGGTGACCAAGATTTAAGGTGCTTTGGAATATTGCATTTTTTTTTCAAACTGGGGTGAAAGAGCCCCCAAAATCTAAAACAAGTGAAGATGTAGAAGCTATTTTATTGATGTTGAAATCTTTACGAGCTGAGTGTGAGCAAGGAAGTCAAAAGTGCTGCAAAATGAAGGGTGAAGAAAATGGGTTTCAGGAACAGTCCAACAGGAGAGTAATGAACTTCCTCTATTGCCAGAGGTCAAAAGTTGGAGGAAGCATCAGGCAGGAGATGAGTAAGCTGAAATAATGGAAAACAACGTTTTTCTAGTACATTTTTGTCCTATTTTAAAGGCAAATCTTGTCAATTTAAACATAAAGACAGAAAGCCTGCTCACTTTGCAGCACCAAGAATCTACAAAGTATTTTTTTAAGGTGATCTGGACGAAGGAATGGAAGAAGTTTTCTGTGTGTGAAGGGTTTGTCACCCCTGAAATCCAACCTCTGTTAGAGAAAGGGAGGGTTAAAGGGTGGAATTTTATTCTGTATTTGTGTGCTGTGCTTTTCAACTCGGGCAAGTGCTTGAAATAATAGCATGTGATGCTAAAACATGTGGTAGGAAAGGACTCAAAGAGAGTAAACAGGCTGGTTTTTTTTTTTAGCTTTTGCTTCCAGATGGCTCATTTTCTCATCTGATCCCTTGTAAATCAACGGGAGATGTTTTGGAGAGGGAACATTAACCTCTGGATTTAGCGGGTGCTGTGTAATGGTTCAGAAAACCTGCTGGGGGGGGGCTGTTTTATCACTCACTGATGAATGCAGCCTTTGTTAGCTGAGATTCTGGAATAAATGTGTTGATAGGGATGAATATATGGATATACATTACTGGGAATATCAGGATAAATATGGATGGATCGGGCGAGATAAACGTAAAAGCCCCGCGGGGGTTCCCGCGTCCGTCGTCGCCTCGGGGTGGTGGTTTATTCCCTAATTTCGTGGGGTTTTGGGGGTTGTTTTACAGCTGAGAACTGCTCAGGCTACTGCACGTGTGCTCACTGCCTGGAGCAGCCTGGCTGTGGGTGGTGCACGGATCCCAGCAACACCGGGAAGGGCAAGTGCATGGAAGGCTCTTTCCGGGGTCCCGTCAGGATGCCGAGCCCATCCCCGGCAGGGAAGCAGAGCCTGGAGCCCGTCCTCAATGTCAGCATGTGCCCTGTGGAGAACAGCTACAGCTGGTCCTTCATCCAGTGCCCAGGTAAATGGCCAGGCTTTAATTGCAATTAAATGCGAGGGGAGAGGGTTTTTAAGTCCGTTGGGGTCTGTGTTCCCTCCTGGTCGTGGAGGGAGGAGAGCATGGAAGCAGGAATTGCAGTTGGAAATGCAGCTGAGCTGCAGAGCTTTGCTGCAGGAAGATTTAACTATTCATTTTTCCTTTCCCCACAAATCATTACTGAGGGTTTCACTTTTTGTTTGTTTTTTTTTCGTTTTTGAATAAATGAAACAGAAGCAGCATTTCTGTTTGAAAGAAAGGCCTTTGAAGGTTGATTTAACTCTTAATAACGCTCAGGGCGATTTTTAACTCATGTTTCTGACCCAAAACCTACAGAAAAAAGTGACTTGTGCTGTTGCTAAACACTCCCCTCCCCATTCCTTGTCACCCATCCCACCAGCAGCTTCCAGTCCAGTGTGCCCCTAATGTTTGAGAGTTCAGTTGTCCATCTCTTGCTTTTAATTCCAGGTTTTCAATGCCCACCTCTCTTTGAGGTCGTGTATGATCAGTTAGACTTCAAGAACCTCTCTGGAAGGTGCAGGAAAAGGTTTAATTCATCCTCTGCACAACACACCCTCCTGAGGGTCTGTTTGAGCACAAATACTAAATTTGGGCCAGAATACTCATCATTTTTCCTGTTGTTTGCTTTTTTTTCCTCCAGCCTGCCAGTGTAACGGGCACAGCAAGTGTGTCAACGAGAGCATCTGTGAGAAATGTGAGAACCTGACAACAGGCAAACACTGTGAAACTTGTATTTCTGGCTACTACGGGGATCCCACCAACGGGGGGACGTGTCAGCGTAAGTGCCGCCTCCCATCTGCCCTGCACTGAACCCTTTGATGTTCTCCCACTCTTTGCTCCTTCCCTCTTTTATCCTCACTGGAATTACATCCCCATAATTCGTGTTTTCCCTCCTGCCAGCGAGGCTCAGCCCTCGTTTCTCCGAATCAAAGCCTCTCCAGGTGCCGGGTGAAATTCCTGATTTTTTTTTTACGATGATTTTTTTTTTCCCCCCCTCCTTTGTAAACTTGAAGTGACCACAGTGAAAAAAGGGCTGTGTTGTAGGGTTTGATGAGCCTGTTTTGGGAAGGAAAAGCGTTAATCCCGACGTCTCAAACGGATTTCTGCTTATCTAAGTCCCACCTTCTATTCTATTTGGTTAATGTGGTGAGTGTTTATGGTTCTAATTGTCTGCTTCACAAAGGCTGCCCGTGTTTCAGCTGAGGGCTTGGCTGCATTTCAGTGGAGGATTAGGAGAACCCTGTTAAAATTGCATTTCGAGTTTGTAAAGCACGGTGGGACTCTTTGGCACGAAGCTGTGCGAGATCCAGTTAACAAAGTGGGGAAAAAAATGTTCCTTGAAAGGCCAATACAGTTAATATTGAGAAATGAACATGTAGGACTTGGAGTTTTGCCCTTCAGCCTCGTGACGTTGTTTGGAACTGCTGTGCATTTTTTAGTGTTGTAGCATGGAAAGAGCAGTTGTAAACCAGAATCCAGCTGTGAGAGGGGATGTGCAGATGTGAGGGAAGGGGCTTCTTGCTCAGCCTTAATCACAGAATCAGGGGATGGTTTGGGTTGGAAGGGATCCTAAAGATCATCTCATTCCAGCCCCAGGCCATGGGCAGGGACACCTTCCACTAGCCCAGGTTGCTCCAAGCCACATCCAACCTGGCCTTGGACACTTCCAGAGATCCAGGGGCAGCCACAGCTTCTCTGCCCAACCTGGGACAGGGCCTCCCCACCCTCTCAGCCAAGAATTCCTTCCCAATATCCCATCTATCCCTGCCCTTTGGCACTGGGAAGCCATTCCCTGTGTCCTGTCCCTCCCTGCCTTGTCCCCAGTCCCTCTCCAGCTCTCCTGGAGCCCCTTTAGGCCCTGCCAGGGGCTCTCAGCTCTCCCTGGAACCTTCTTCTCTCCAGGGGAACCCCCCCAGCTCTCCCAGCCTGGCTCCAGAGCAGAGGGGCTCCAGCCCTGGCAGCAGCTCCGGGGCCTCCTCTGGACTCTCTCCAGCAGCTCCACGTCCTTGTGCTGTTGTTCCCAGGGCTGGAGCAGCTCTGCAGGGGGGTCTCACCTCAGACAGGGTCAGAGGGGCAGAATCCCCCCCTGTCCTGTTGCCCACACTGGGGGATCAGCCCAGGGCACGGAGGGTCTTGGCTGGGGCATCTCCAGCTTCTCCCCCACCAACACCCCCAAGTCCTTCTCCCAGGGCTGTTCTCCATCCATTCTCCCAGTCCGTGTTTGTGCTGGGATTGCTCTGACTCAGGTGCAGGACCTGCACTTGTCCTTGTTGAAAGGACAAGTCATGAGTTTCCCACATTCCCACCTCTCCAGCCTGTCCAGCTCCCCCTGGATGCCATTCCATCCCCTCTCTGCAGCCTGTGACCACACCACACATCTCGGGGTCACCAGCTCAATCCCACTGTGTCCCTGTCACCAGCAGAGATGTTAAACAGCACCATCCCCATGGATTCTGCTCATGGAATATCACTGGGTGGAGTGAGACAATCAGATACAGGGCTGGAAAGGTAGAACAGACATCCCAGTGCTGGTGGCAGAGCAGTGGCAGCGCTGCCATGAAATCAGTGTGGGTGGTTTGCAGCCATCCTGGAAGAAAGAGGTGAAGGTGATTAATGAGTGGACGTTGAAGACTTTGAGTTTCTCCTTCCAAGGAGACAATCCAGTAGAAAATCCTTGGATTTTCGTTGAATATGTTTACTGGGAGTAGCACTGACCTTTTGGATGAAGGTGGGAGTCTGTAGGTGGAACGTGAACATCCTGTTTCCCCAAGCAAGAGCGAGGTGGTGATGTTTGGGGCTACAAAAACCTTCCCAGTGGGCAGAGTCCTGGAAACAGGGGGGGGGGGAAATAATACAGGGATATGTCTACCTTCCTTAGAGAAAAGGGTTTTACAACACAGGTACAAAAGGAGAAAGCGTTTCTGACACTTGATTTCACGACATTATCTGGCAGATTAAACACCGCTGATACTCGTAAACTCATTTCGGGTGGAGATAATTTGAAGTGCAGGGATGAATAAATTGAGGCCGAGTTGCCTGAGAAGATACAAAATCCTGCCCTGAGCTTTCAGTTTAATCACTGGATCACAACGTGCCTGTTGGAAGGTGTTGCTTTTCCGTGCGTGCGGGAATGGGGGGCGAGTTCCTTTTTGGACTCTCCCTCGCGAGGATCGTCCCGAAACAGTTTGTTGTTGAGGTGATGAATGACAGGCTGAAATCATCCAGATGCCCGAAAAACAAATTAGAAAACGTGTTGAGGGACTGTGGAGCAGCTTTCAGTCCTTATCTGATGGAGCAGCAGCTCATGGCACAAGTGCTTTGCTCTCCGGCGCTCTGGGCCCGGGGTTTTAATTTGCTGTGATTTAACGCTATTTACGGGGAAGGCAGAAGGGAGAGGGAAGCAGGAGGCTGGGAAAGGCCAAGGAGAGCAAATCAGCCTGTCTGATGCAGGCAGGGTGACTCCTGCCCATCAGTCATTTCTGCTCAGTGGAAAGCTTTCCAGAGGGGAATTGTTCAGATAAGGGTTGCCTGACGGGCAGCAGAGCCAGCTCCTGCTTCCCCCCCTCCTCTGAGCCACATCCCTCCTTCCTTTCCCATTAATAATGTGCTGATTCCACTCTTTTTGTGCATTTGTGAGGGATGTTTTGTGCTGCTCTGTGTTCAGAGCCCACAGTCCCATCCGTGCTGGAGATGGTTGTTGTACATTCCAGCCTGACACAAAAATATCCCTGTGTTTGCACACTCAGTGATAGTGTGAGGCATCATGGATCCTTAGGATCATGATCCATAGGATCATGGAATGAGTTGGAAGGGATCTTAAAGCTCATCCAGTTCCACCTCCTGCCATGGGCAGGGACACCTTCCACTAGACCAGGTTGCTCCAACCTGGCCTTGGACACTTCCAGGGATCCAGGGGCAGCCACAGCTTCTCTGCCCAACCTATGCCAGGGCCTGCCCACCCTCCCAGCCAACAATTCCTTCCCAATATCCCATCTAATCCTACCCTCTTGTAATTTAAAGCCATCACCCCTTGTTCCATCACTAGGTACCCCTGTAAAAATCCCAACACAAGGTGATATCCCTTTGTGTTGGAAAAATGTTGACAAGCTGCAGTTATTTCCATGAAAGGACTGTTTGCATCCCATGCCTGGTGTTGGCAGAGCTGGGCAGGCAGTGCCTAAATGGCAGGTAAATCACTGCTCAGAGGTTGCTTTTAGGAGGTGCCCAAGTCGAGGAGTGTTAATCAGGAAGGGCAGGAAACGCAGCACATCAAATGTAAAAATAGCTGCAAGGTGCTTTCTCTGCATTCAGGAGGTTTTTTTGAGTCCTCTGATTAAAGTTCCCCATGAAAATATGCTGGTGGGAGATAAGGACGTTATTTGCAAGCCAAGGGAAGGCTCTATTATGCCTGGAATCAGATTGTGGCTGCGGCAGCGCTTCCCAACATTTCCATGGAGCCTTTGCTGGTGGCCCAGGAGCTGCTGGTGCTGTGTCCTGCCTGTCCCCCCCTCCCAGGGCTCCCCCAGGCCTTGGAGGGCAGGTAGAGCACGTGGAATGGAAAAACGGCCTTGGGCTGGTGGGTAATGGTGTTTCCATGGGGAAACTGGGCTGTCAGAAATGCGGGAAGAGGAGTAAAGATCCCTGTGTCCATCTCTGAATGAGCCTGTGACCTGTGGTTTGTGGAGGAGGTGGAAGGAGAGTCACCATGGGGTGGTTCAGCATCAAACTCTTACCAGGATTCACAGGCAAAAAAACAGTTCCAAAAAATTTTGGCTTGTCTGCTCTGGCATCTCTGACTCTGGAGGGAAATGGTCGTTTGGAGACTCCAGTGAGGACATCCAGTACATTTTATCCACAGTTTGTTTCCCAGGTTCATAGTTCTTAAAAAAAAACACTTGAAGATGTCTCTTTATGCATATTCCAGCCCTTCAGTAAATAATCTCTAGTTGTAGGCTTGGAGGAAAACAGATAAAGAAATAGATTCTCTTGTTGTAAATAGAGATGTTTGAGTGTTCAGGCTTCTTGATAAGCACGAGGCTGAAGAGCAGGGGTGGGGGGAAACATTAATGTTAATGCTCAAGATGCTGCAATCTGCCTCTAAACAGCATGGAACTTAAAAATTAGGAGGAATTTTATGTGTGTTCGTGTTGAATATTGATCCGACGTCGCTTTGCTTCCCTCGTGCAAAGCGGGAGGAAGGAAGTACAAGACATTCTCAGCAGTACTGAGACTTATTTTTCTTTAAGTGCCACTAATGAAAAGTATGTTTCCCTTCACAGAAGACAATTATTTTGTCGAATTTTCATTCAGGCTCCTTGTTCCCACAATAAGCCTTTATGCTTCCTCCTATTTTGCTCCGTGTTGCTGCTAGGAAACCACTCACCCACCTCTGAGAGGCACAATTAAGTGTCCCTGATACAATATTCTTCCATTATGTGCCAACAGAAAGAAAGGGGACATCAAAAGGAGCCCTAAAAAAAGGTCAAAAGCTGGCAGGAATATTCAGGATGGGGACTTGATGTCTAAGAATCTGCTGGTACCTTGAGTGGCCCATTAATGAGAAGGATTTTATGTCTCTTAACGAGGAGGCTCTAGACCTTAAAGCAGCCTGTTCCCAGCAAGCTCAGGGGTCATAAACAAGGGATTTTCTCTTTGTGCACTTTTTTCTTTCTTGTTTTGTACCCTCTCCCGTGCACAGCTCCAGGTGGATGCACCTTCACGGGGAGAACAATTCCTTAAAGGCTGAAAAGTTGTTCTCTCTCCACATGAAATCCGGGACAACGAGTTGTGTTGGTTTTGTTCCAATTTGTTGATTTGGTTTTGAGTTTGGTTTTTTTTTCCCCCTTTTTTTTTTTTTTCTGTTCCTCCTCTCCACCTTTATGAATAAAGGTGTCAAAGTGTGTCAACACGAGCATTTAGTTTGAACCAGGAGCCTTTTTGGGAAGCGAATCTCCCGTGTGTCCCCACCCTGGGACCTTGGGTTGGATCTCCAGCAAACTCAGGTCTAACTCTATATAAACTGGGCTATTTTGGGCAGGCCTCAAGCCTGAGGGAAGTCCAGAACTCTGCTGATTTTCTTCAACCACAACCCCCTGACATTCATCTCGAAGTTATCCTAAAATATATTGGGGAGTGTGCCCCAAATTCCAACATGGACATCGTCTTCTTTCTTGGCACCAGATGTTTTCTGCTGACACTGTTGATAAGGATGTTATTTTCTCAATAGGACTATTGAGACATTATTTTCTCCTATTTATTTATTTCTATAAAAGGCCCTAAAAGCCCCACCAGCTTTGTTTTAATTTCCAAACTCTTCTCTCAAGAGTTCTGAGTTTGGCTGAGGTGTCTTAGCAAGCCCAAAACTATTCCAAACATCGTTCCCCTTGCCAGTCATGACATTCCCACTGCCGTGTGTCAAGGGGAGAGGAAGTCAAATAAATTTTTGAGGCTAAAAATCTCAGTCAGGTGATGATTTCCTACAAACATCAGTCCTGGGGCCGCGCTCGCTCTGTTTTGATGCCGGGTTCTATTTTTGGCTGCACAAAAGGGAAGCAAAGAGCACCAAATGGGTTTTCATCTGCATGTTAATTGTTGGTGTAGCTCAGTTTGGCAGCTGAAGGACTTAATTGCTGTCGAGTTTGTTCCTCTTGCCTGGCTCAGTGTTGTGTCTTCTCCCCCCTCTGCTCCACAGCCTGCAAGTGCAATGGCCACGCATCCGTCTGCAACACCAACACCGGCAAGTGCTTCTGCACCACCAAGGGGATAAAAGGAGATGAGTGTCAGCTGTGAGTTTGTTTCTTTGTTGTTTGAAATCAGAAAGTCGTACCGGTCCCACCATGGAACACCCCCTGTCCCACCGTGGAACCACCTTGTCCCTCTATGGAACCCCCCCTCTCCCACCGTGGAACTTCCCTTGTCCCACCAAGAAACATCCCCCTTGTCCCACCAGGGAACTCCCTTATCCCACCGTAGAATCCCCCCCTTGTCCCACCATGGAACCACCTTGTCCCAGCGTGGAACCCTCTTGTCCCACCATGGAACCACCTTGTCCCAGCGTGGAACCCGCTTGTCCCGCTATGGAACAATCTTGTCCCACCATGGAACTGCCTTGTCCCACAAGGGAACTCCCCTGTCCCAGCATGGAACCCCCTTGTCCCACCATGGAACAATCTTGTCCCACCCTGGAACCCCTCCTGTACCACCATGGAACCCCTCCTGTCCCAGCATGGAACCCCCTTGTCCCACCATGGAACAATCTT
>NW_016690336.1:512081-523339 GCF_001604755.1 Lepidothrix coronata | reverse complement strand
GCCAGGAATTCCTTCCCAATATCTCATCTAAGTTTGTCCTCCTTGAGTAGCTGGAAGCCATTCCCTGTGTCCTGTCCCTCCATCCCTTGTCCCCAGTCCCTCTCCAGCTCTCCTGGAGCCCCTTCAGGCCCTGCCAGGGGCTCTCAGCTCTCCCTGGAACCTTCTCTTCTCCAGGGGAACCCCCCCAACTCTCCCAACCTGGCTCCAGAGCAGAGGGGCTCCAGCCCTGGCAGCATCTGCGGGGCCTCCTCTGGACTGGCTCCACATTTTTTTCTCCCTCAGTAGTTCCTCTTTAATTGGGGGATTTTACTGCCTGTGCTCCCTGGGCTGGGCGAGCGTAAATATCCCTGAAAATGAGCCTTTGACATTCAGGCGGTTTAATGGAGCGGTTTTAGAGCAACAAATTTGCTGGAGGTTTCTCTGTAACGAAACAGAAATGCTTTTAGTGCAACGTTAGTGGAAATAATTTAATTCCAAAGGATTTCATTGCCAGGTTTATTTTTGAGAGCGTCGCTCGCGCGAGCGGACTTTTGTCGGAGAGATCCTGGAATAGCCATAAATGTAAATGGGAATTAGTTTTTGACTGAGCTAATCCAGTTCCATGCTTTGTGAAGAGCTAATAAATACCTTCCAAGTGGATGCAAAGGTTGATATCCAGAATTTTATGTTTCATTTTTTATTCTGTACAAGTTTGACTCGCAGAGAACGTGGAATTTCGAGCCCAGCACGGCTCAGACATTGATCTTTAATCATTGCTGTTATCAGCCCAGGTTGTGTTTTCTGATATATTTTAGTGGCTGGGAATAAATAAAACTACCAAAAAAACCCCAAAAAAACACCCCCATTTATTAAAAAATGTGTTTTCTTTTTTAGGTGTGAAGTCGAAAACAGGTATCAGGGAAATCCTCTCAAAGGAACGTGTTACTGTGAGTACCTCTGGGATTGTGTTTGCAGATAAAATATGTGCTTGAAGTTTAAAACACTTTGTTTCAGTTGTCTTAGCCTGTGTTTAAAATATGGGGGATTAAGGGAAGGACTGAAAAACAGCTCGAAAAAAGCTTAATTTTTCTGAAAAGTATTGTTTAAAGAGAATGAAAATGCTTTTCTTGATAAGGTCCGTGTGATGATTGGATCGTTTGAACAAAGTTTTGGATGTTTCTCACGTGACCGAGATGAAATCTGGTCCTTTGGAGAACACTCTCAAACAGATAAAACCCAAAGAATTTTTATAAGTGCAAAATGCTCTTTATTTTAAATTCTGATCCTTGTTAAAACGGGCTTCAAAACTGCCACGTTGGATTCCCGTGCAGTTCCAGAAGATCCTTTGCCAAGGCTCGACTTACTTGGTGGAAACCCTCCAGGTTGTGTTTGCAAATATTAGCAATGAGCAGCAGCCTGGCAGGGGTGGAGAGATGGAATCTGGAATTCCATGAAGTCCCCAGCAGTGGGTTTGTCCAGCACAGAAATGCTCAACGGGCAGGTTTTGGCTAATTTGGGTTCTGCTCGTGTGGCCAAACGAGGGCGTTGGTGGCTCCTCATGACAATCTCCGTGCAAGGATGACCAGATTCGTTGCAGGGTTGGTAAAATGGACAAAAAAAACAGGGAAAAGGCAGAATATCCCAACTCTTGCAGGAAGAATCTTGTGCTGTACAGATCCAGCCTGGCTTGGTTTCATTCCTTGAAGATTTCCTGGTGCTCCACTGTGGATAGACATCAGGTTGTCTGGCTTTCTCTGTCCACAGGGGATCTCCAGGAGGCAGAGAGAGAAAAAAAAAATAGCACCTGGTGTATAATTTCCTATTCCTCTTTGCTTGGAATGTTCCTGCACAGCTTCAGGAATGGGGACAAGTCAGAATATGGTGTTCAAGTCGTAATAAATGTCAGCATAAATAAGGATGCTGAGACTGGTGGATGCATCCCCAAAACTGGCTGTTGATCATCCCCCAGCCCAAGCAAACATGAGCGTGGAAGGACATCCAGGCAGACCAAAAACTGCTCCTGGAGTGCTTGAGTGGGATGTATTCCAGGCAAGATGGGAGCTGAATCCATCAACAACCAGCTGCTCTGTAAAAATCCTCCCAGTAAAGTGCACTGATGCACAGAAACTTGTCACAGGGGGAACTTTGTCCCCTGCCAAGTGGGAATTGCACACCCCTTTAATTTTCCTGCTGTCCCTTTAGAACATGGAGGTGTTGCAGGCTGGAAAAGTCAATATCTTGGCACGTTTTTTACAGTGTCTAGGTCTGTTTTTGCAATATTTAGGCATGAACTTCCATTCAGAGCAGCTCTTGGCTGGCAAATCTGAGCCACCTCTTTCCCCCTCCAGGGTTTTTTGTCCCTTGTGTGGCATCATACACAGACTGGGGGTCATTCCTGACAACAGCGTGGTGGCTCCTAGTTGTCCAAAAATCCCTTCAGTGGCATCATGCCTTGCTCTGCAGGAGCTGTTTTATTCCAGGAGGTGGGATAACCGTGTCCCTGTGTTCCTTACAGACACTCTCCTCATCGACTATCAGTTCACCTTCAGCCTGTCCCAGGAGGACGATCGTTACTACACCGCAATCAACTTTGTGGCCACGCCTGAAGAGGTGCATTTTCCACTTTTCCCTTTCAGATTCGTCCCTTGGGTGTCTCTCTTCTCTCCTCCTGGCCATGGAAGCTGTGGATTGTCACGGCTCCGGGGGTCTCCAGGTGTAGGCTGGTCGTGTGGAAGGTGTTTCCAACCTCCACGGAGCAACCGGAGCTTTATGGCCTTGCCTTGACTGTGCAGTCCCAAATTTTCGTGGGAAAAATGTCATAAGGATCCACAGTTCATCCTTTCCAGTTGTTTGAACAACTTCTGAGCCGCTCCAGTTCTGTGGAATTACAGAATCATGGGATGGTTTGGGTTGGAAGGGACTTTAAAGGCCACCTTGTTCCCGTGGGCAGGGACACCTTCCACCAGCCCAGGTTTCTCCAGCCTGGCCTTGGACACTTCCAGGGATCCAGGGGCAGCCACAGCTTCTCTGCCCAACCTGGGCCAGGGCCTCATCATCCTCACACCCAACAATTCCTTCCCAATATCCCATCTATCGCTGCCCTCTGGCAGTGGGAAGCCATTCCCTGTGTCCTGTCCCTCCATGCCTTGTCCCCAGTCCCTCTCCAGCTCTCCTGGAGCCCCTTTAGGCCCTGCCAGGGGCTCTCAGCTCTCCCTGGAGCCTTCTCTTCTCCAGGGGAACCCCCCCAGCTCTCCCAGCCTGGCTCCGGAGCTGAGATGTTTTGCTTGTTTTCACCCCAGCTCTTGTGTTTCAATTCTTCCTGTCACATTCTTTGCACTCCTTTCAGCAAATGCAGTGTTTAGTTTTTTTGCTTGATGTATTTTCTTCAGGTAAATAACGAATTCCAAGATAATTTCTTTTGTAGCAAAGATTTGTTAGGGAACTATGCAGTCAAACTGCTTATCCTAAAAATGGGGATTTCTTTTTGTGTTTCCTTCCCGCAGCAAAACAGAGACCTGGACATGTTCATCAATGCATCCAAAAACTTCAACCTCAACATCACTTGGTCCACAAGTTTTGCAGGTAAAATGAGCCTGATTTGAGTTCCTTGGCAGCTTGTTTCAGTTATCAGTTTCTGACAAATACAAATTTAATTAGGAAAACAGTTTTGTTTTTTTTTTTTTAACCTCTGTACTTGATATATAATGTCCTTAAATGCTGGGCCTGAAGGAAGAGGTGAAATTTTTTAAAAAAACCTGTTTTCCATGTTAGTAGTGCATTTTGGAAACCTAAGAAGGTGCAAATTTGATTTTTAATAATGCAGCATTTTGGCACACAGTGATTTTGATATTGCAGTGCAGCTAAAAAAGAATAATTTCTGAAGGAACAGTTAATTTTTTACCATTGGAATTCGGGCCAATTTGCCCTTTTGTTCTTTATTTTAAACACACATCAACACTTTTTTTCTTGCTCCTTCCTAAACCAGCTGGCACACAGGCAGGGGAGGAAATTCCAGTTGTTTCCAGAACCAATATAAAAGAGTACAAGGACAGTTTCTCCAACGAGAAGTTTGATTTCCGCAACAACCCCAACATCACCTTCTTTGTTTACGTCAGCAACTTCACCTGGCCCATAAAAATCCAGGTAAGAGCTGGTCATTTGTGTGGAATTCTTTAAAAGTGCCTTTTTTTTTTTATTTTTTGGTGACACTTTGCTGTGCTTTGAGTTGTCCAAGCTGCCCCAGCCTTGGTGGAATCCCACGGCAGACGGAGTTGGATGTTCTGGATAAGAGGGAAAAGGTGTGAGGTGTCTTCTGGTGCTGCCTCAGCCCAGGGGGGTCTGAAAATGTGCTGGGAAATAAAGTGAGATGCTCAGTTATTAAGGGCTTTAACAAGGTGTCTGACTCTGAACGTGGAGTTACTGATGTTGAATAGAAAGAGGGATGAAGTTAAAAACCAAACCTGGAATGTGGAGGCAGAGGAAAAGCAAATATCAGCTGCCTGTGTGCTCAGAGTGATGTGGGGCTTCTCTGAAGGACAAAAATCCTTCCAGGTCTGGGACAGAGATCATGGAATGGTTTGGGTTGGAAGGGACTTTAAAGCTCATCCCGTTCCACCCCCTGCCATGGGCAGGGACACCTCCCACTATCCCAGGTTGCTCCAAGCCCCTTCCAACTTGGAACACCTCCAGGGATGGGGAATCCACAGATCTCAAATAAGGCCTGGCATATCTGACTTCTTATTTAAGAAGTTTGGTCAAACATGGGAACCCAAATTCTTCCATCTTCACCCTTGCCCAGCCCAGTATGATGTGAAAGCTGAGAGTTCACCTTGAAGTTCTTGCTGTTCCTGACATTCAGTCCCACAAACTCCCACTCCCTGATAACACTGAGCAAGGGCATGAGATCCACCTGGAAAAAAAACCCTCCTTGAGCTATAATGACACTTTTCAAGTTATTCCCTTAATTTTTAAAAATACATTAGGAATACCTGTGAAACTTCTGCATCACCTTCTGGTAAAGACAGAGGGTTTGAGGTGTTCAGGAAACTTTTTGTTGTTGATGGCAGGCCGTGGATTGGAGAGGCTCCCTTTGGACTGCTTTTGCCTTCTTTTTAATGCCTTTGACAGTTTTGATAATAGTTTGCCAACTGGAGAGTTTTGACTTTACAAAGTGTTGAACTCTTAGTTTGTTTAGTTTATTTAGTCCTGATTTTTAGATGTGGAGGAGTTGGCAAGAGCTGCAGGGTCAAGCCTTGGTGTCATTGGATACTCAAGCAGCAAGTACTAAACCTCATTTTCATTGAAATACTCTTGTAGTACTGGAAGTAACATCTGTGTAGAAAGGTTGACACTTGTGTAGTGGTTTATTTAAATATTTGAGCTTCTCTTTTATCAAATTCACGGTCACAGACACCTGAAAAAAAATCATATTTTATTTAACTTACAGGTTATTTTGACTGATAGTTGATTTTGCATAATCAGTGCTGGACTGAGTCTTATCCTGATTTATGACTTTATCCTGATTTGTTACTTTATTATTTTAGTAATAAATAAAGTTCTTGCTGCAGAACTGTGGTAATACTTTGTAGATGTTTCAGAGCAGTGCTGTGTCCTCTCCCTGAAGCTCTCCTGAGTTTCCTCCAGTCTCCATCCACCTGCACTGACAGGGAATTTCTGGCTTTTCCTGTGCCAGTGTTGTTGAGCTTAAATGTCCCCTCCTCCTCCTCCTTTGGCAGCTCAAACTCCTGCTTTCCCTGGATGAATTTGGACAGGTCCTATCCTCTGGAAACCTTCCCTGTTTGTTTTTTGGCCTAAGCAGGACAAACCCTCCTGGTCCTTTCCTGTGGAATAGGTTATTCGGGTTCAGTTGCTTCCTTTGTTTTCCCTCTGTGCTTCCAGGTGTTTGTCTCTCTTGTACAGTTTTGGTCATGGGGATCAGGATCTGGCCAAGGCCAACCTGGCCTTGGACACTTCCAGGAATCCAGGGGCAGCCACAGCTTCTCTGCCCAACCTGGGACAGGGCCTCAACACCCTCCCAGACAGCAATTCCTTCCCAATATCCCATCTAATCCTGCCCTCTGGCACTGGGAAGCCATTCCCTGTGTCCTGTCCCTCCATCCCTTGTCCCCAGTCCCTCTCCAGCTCTCCTGGAGCCCCTTCAGGCCCTGCCAGGGGCTCTCAGCTCTCCCTGGAGCCTTCTCTTCTCCAGGGGAACCCCCCCAGCTCTCCCAGCCTGGCTCCAGAGCAGAGGGGCTCCAGCCCTGGCAGCATCTCTGGGGCCTCCTCTGGACTCTGAGGACATGAATGTACCAGTCAGTGTCCAAATGCCATCCTTGAACTAACTTCTGTCCTCTTTAAACCACTCTAATTCTTGAAATGATCTTCACCACCTTCCTGTCATGCAGGAATTCCCAGTGTATTGATATCCATAATGAAGAATTCCCAGTGTATTGATATCCATAATGAAGAATTCCCAGTGTATTGATATCCATAATGAAATTGGGATTGACTCAGCTGTACTTCTTAGGTCTGTACAATAAATAATTCTTCCAGAGAGGAAACAGTGGACTGGAATAGCAGAGGTGACTGTTGGCACCTCCAGTGCTTTGTTTGCACCTCATTCCAATTTTTCATTTGCTCATTAAGTTCTTTTATTCAACGTTCTCCTTGAGGAACTTTGTGTACCCTTGAGGTCTTGGGAGGATGAATGTTTAGATTCTCCCTCCTCCTCAAAATACAAATTTTAAATGTTCCACAGATCCATGCTCAGCTGCTGGACTGCTTTGACAGCCTCATTCCAGAGAGGATATTGTTCCATGTGCCATGTCTTTTGGAGATGGGATGGGTGCTGTCTGCTTTCCCTGGATTAGAACCCATCAAAACATTGCAGTTCTGTCTCCACTGTGGTTGTATCTCTTACAACCTCAACCTCATGACACACTTTGCCTTCCACCCATGTTCATGTCCCTATTCCCCTCTTAATTCAGTGTTAAGCTTGGTTTTATCAAGCTCTCCTTACAGGATCTCTTCCCTTTCCCTCCTGGTCTCCTTTGCTTGGATACCTGAAACATCTCCTGCTCTTTTGTTTTCATTTGCTGAGCTCTGGCACAGCTTGACTTCTGGCACTTCTTATTTTGTCTCCCTGCCCCTTGCTGGCTTTAAAGCCATTGCTAATCAATCCTTTCCTGTCCATAACACACATCCTCTTTAATTGATCCTAATGTCCTTTTTGAGGTTAGTTCTGAGGACGCAGCTTTCAAATAGCTTTGCATCTTTGACCTGAGAGAAAGACTTGGATGGCAGCTTTGCCATCCCTCATCTCCTCAGCCCACTTGATTTTACTGTTTGATTTAATTTCTCATGGTTAAAGAGTGAACTTGGATTCTCTTACAACACTTAACCTCTTTTTATCCCTAATTTAATAGGATTATGCTTGTGTGCACTCAATCCAAGGTAATGTTTTATCACCAGCTCTTCTTAATGTCCTTGTTACTTACCAAAACAAAGCCTAAAATAGCATCAGCTCTTACTCATGGAGACTTCTTCACCCTTTTTTGTGGAGCCTGGCAGTGATATCACATCCAGGGATGTGTGGTCCTTAGGATTTCTCTTCAGTTCTCAGCCAAAAACCAAGATTCACCGTGTCCTTCCAGGTCTTGTGCAATATTCTGTGGTGGATTGAACTTCCCTGAGTTCCAACCTCTGTTCCTACCTGTCCTTTCTCTGCCTCTTCCTTACATGCTTTCCCTATTTTTTTAATTTTTGAGAAGTCTTGGCTCTCTGGAGTTTCTCTTCAGTGTGATAAAACAGGAGTTAAATCATGGGATGGATTTTTGGGACAAAGATTTTTTTGAGGAAATGCCCAGAGAAGCTGTGGCTGCTCCATCCCTTGAATTGCCCAAGCAACCTGGGCTAGTGGAAGGTGTCCCTTCCCATGGCAGGGGCTTGGAATTAGATGATCTTTAAGGTCCCTTCCAACCCAAACCATTCTGTGATTCCATGATTTTAAGACTTCCCAGCGCTCGGTCCTTGCCTCATCCCAGTCTCTGTTCCTCTCTTGACTCAGATCTTTCCCATATTCCGTCTCTCATTTCTTTTTCCAAGCTGTTCATCCCTTATTTCCCTGCAGGAAAGTCCCTGTGCTTTGGGGTTCAGCCCTTCAGGGCAAAGTGGCTCCTTAATTAAAGCAGGATACAAACTGTTCCCTGATCTCCCAGCCTGACTCCTTCAGTTTTCCTCGTTGCAGCTCCACTGTTAAACTTTCTCTCAGCTACAGAACGTGTTTCAATTCCCCTTTGGAAAGCAGAGTGGTTTTAATGGCAGGAATGTGATGAAATCTGGGAAATTCTGCTCCTGCCAGGCTACTGGGAATGATTCTGTCTCAGCTCACACGTGTGTTTGGGTTGTTCCTGGGCAGGGCAAAATGTCCAAATCATATTTTTTTTTATTTTTTTTTTCTTTGTTTGCATATACTAGTAAACAGTCATTTTACACCCCCTCATTTCTCCTGGCTTATCTTCAATTTCAATACAACAAATGTATTTAAACGTGAGATTTGTTTGTCTATACAAAGCCTTGCAGCATAAAACTTCAGCAATGTAGTTTTTACTGCAAAACAACCCTACAATCCACTTTTTTTTTTTTTTTTTTTTTTAAAGAGCAGAAACCTTATCCTGAAGTCCTTGATTGAAATCTTGCCTCCCTTTCCCTCTCCTTGCCTGTTAAAATCTGCACTTGGAAAGTATAAATGCTCTTTTGTGTCAGAGACATGTCCCTGCCAATGCTCAATTCTGGCTGTTTCCCCCCCCCTTTCTTGCTCCACCTCTTTTCCAAACCACTTCAGTTCATTCCTTTTTTCAAGTATATGGGTTTAGGATGTCTCTCCCTGCCTGTTCAATGACTTGAAATGATTATTTAGTGGAAGAATTAAAGCAGCAAAATGCAGAAAGCCTTCAAAGTGCAGCAATGCTCTTCCTGAGGAAGGAATTCCCTGAAAAGCCTTACCTTGCCAAGCTTTTCCTGAAAATCCAGGTAAGGTCTTGTCACAGCAGCTGGATATTTCCTTTCTTTGCTTTGTGGCTCCTCTGCTCCAAACTTTGGCCACACTGAATTCCTGAGCATTCAGCAAACATTCCTTATCTTCCCTCAAACTGGGAATGCACCCTTTGGAAAAGGAACATCAACGAGTGTTGAAGGGTTGATGTTTTTCTCTAGTCACTTCAACATAATAAAACTTTTTCCCTCCATTATTTTTCCCTGTTTTCCTGATCTTCCTTGTGACTTTGCTTCGTTACTCTTCCCAAATTTAACTCGGAGTAGAAAAGAGTTCTGGACTATAAATAAGCACAAAAAAAGAAGCAAAGAAATTCAGTGCAGAAGCTTTCAGAGGAGTTCCCTTCACGGGTTTCAGTCCAGGCAAAACTCCCTGCCAGGTGAGAGCTGGGAATTCTGGAGCTGACAAGTGGTTAATGGTGAGAATTTGAAACTCTCTTTGAAACCTGTGGAAATGGCAGCACTTTTATCACTCTCTAAACTGGTTTTTCTTTATCTGGAGCAGGTTCCAGTGAGTGAGTCCCTCCCCTGAGTGCACAGGGGTGAAATTAGAGCTGCTAATAGAGCAAATCCACCCCCTTTTTAATGTCTCTGAGCTTTCTGCTCTGTTGCAATTTACTGCTGCTGGTGTTTGCTGCCACTCACTAAACAGAAATCTCTGTTTTTGTCTTCTTTCTTACCCAAACTATTGTTTGTATTCATTAACGTTCTGTCCCATTTGATTTTAGATTTTTTCTTTTTGTTTTTCCCTCCCAGATTCACATCCTTGAAGCCTCTTGCATTGATCTCTACATTCTTAGAATATCTAAGGCATTTTTAGGAGCTGATTTAAAGCAAACCCAGTTTGTAATTGTATCATTAACTGGCAATTGCCTCCTGTCTTTCCCTCCGTGGTGCTTGAAGTATTTTGATTTGAAACGTTAATTACCAACCAAATGCTTCAAGGAACAAAAAAAGGAGCTGAAGGAATTTTGCAGCCTCTTGCATACAGAATATTCCCCTTGAAAAATCGTGGTAGATGTTCACTCTAGATTATTTTCTTGGCAATTCAGCATCACGTTGGGCTTCAAAAAAGCACCACAGTGACCACGGGGCATCGCTGCACGTGCAGTGGTGGAGGCTGGAGCAGCATCCACAGCTCCCACTGGCTGAGGAGGATTTTGGGAACCAGTGGGAAACATCCAAGTCACTGATATTGTTGCCTTCCACTCTGATTTTATAAAGGCTGTAGTGGAAAAATACCTCAAATTGCCTCTGCTGTCTCAAGTTTTAGTTTTTCCTACTTCTTTCCGGCTTCTTCCAGTGGATTCTTTCTGGGGTGGTTGATTTATACAGTCTCCTTTAAATCTTTATTCCTTTCACAGAATGGACAGGGCTGGAAGGGACCTTAAAATCCATCTGTGGATTGCTTGATTCAGTCACATCACGTGTTGTCATAACCATTTTCTCTTTTTCCAAATGTGTTGTTTACCCTGATAGGACAATGTTGGTGAACCCCCTCAAAAGTGTTGAATTGCTCTCTGGTTCACCCCCTGAAAGGGTGAGTGGTGAAGGAAAGGTGGGAACAATTCAGCTCCTTTCAGTTGATTGTTGTTGCTGAGGAGCTGCCAAAAGCTCAGGCGTAGAAACTGTAACAAATGGGAGACCTGGGAAATTAAGGAGAGGCTTTAAATGTGCTGTAATTAAATAAGGATTTGGTTTGTGGTGACTATGACTTTTTTGTCCTGGGTGACTGTGTCCGGACTGGCACAGAGAATCATGGAATCATGGCATGGTTTGGGTTGGAAGGACCTTAAAGAACATCCAGTCCCACCCCCTGCCATGGACAGGGACACCTTCCACTGTCTCAGGTTGTTCCAAACCACGTCCAACCTGGCCTTGGACACTTCCAGGGATCCAGGGGCAGCCACAGCTTCTCTGCCCAACCTGTGCCAGGGCCTCCCCACCCTGCCAGCCAGCAATTTCTTCCCAATATCCCATCTAACTCAAAGGCACTTAACCCTTGCCTGGATGTGGTGCAGCCTCAGTCCCTTTGACTGGAGGTTGTGGCTTCAGAAACCCCCAAAAAACTGCTCAAACCAAACTCCCCCCGGGTGTTGTACTGGGGGGGGATTTTTATCAGGGACTCATGGAATGATTTGGATTGGAAGGGAGATGAAGGATCATCTCATTCCACCCCCCTGCCATGGGCAGGGACATCTTCCACTATTCCAGGTTGCTCCAACCTG
>NW_016690336.1:506190-511710 GCF_001604755.1 Lepidothrix coronata | reverse complement strand
AGGGGAACCCCCCCAGCTCTCCCAGCCCGGCTCCATAGGAGAAATCCACGGGTGCCACAGCTCCAGCTGTGCAGATGCACAGTGTGCACCATCCCAGGGAATGTGGGATGTCAGTTGTCAGCTCCAGAGCCCTCGGCTGATGTGCTTTCAATGACCCCCCTTCACTCAGGGCCCTCCCTCTCTGCCTTCTGCACTTTTCTTACCATTTCCATGATGTCTGCATCCAACTTTGGAAGGAAAATGCTCATTTTAGTGCTCTGGAGAAGAGCTGCTCTGCTGCACTGAGTAGGATTTCCCACAGATGTGGGATCTGCTCCCAGTAATCCTTTCGGAGCTGCTGCTTCCTTGGATCCGAGTGCTCTGTGTATTAAACCCGTGGCTACTCATTTTTTATGACCTTTTCTTCTTCCCTGAGCTGTTCTGAGGGAACAGCCAAAGCTCTGTTGATTCCCAGGCATCAAAAAGCTTCCCTGCCTCTCTCTCTGCATCCCAAGGATTTTCCGTGGGATTGTGTTACAGGCACTAATTGCCTCCTTTGACCTGGGAAAGTTTTCCCATCGGGTTTCCAGCGATGTGCTGAAAATGTCTGTAGGAATGTAAGAGGGCACGTTCCCTTCACATCTCCTTGGCTTTGCAGAGCTGGGAATAACGTTGGAAATGGGTCTTTCCCGTAAGCCAGGACATATTTCCTGTGTTAATATATAGGAGCCACGTGCTGCTGGTGCTGGATTTTGGAGCCAGGATGAATTAACTAGACTGGGATTCTCCCAAGGAATGGGTCTTGTTTTCTCTCTTAGCTGAACGTGGCTATTTATGTGGAAAATAGTAGCCAGTACCTTCCAAAGTGCCAGGAATTACATTCCTAAGAAGACTCCCAATCAGACAAAGCTGTTGCTCTGATCTTTGTCATCATTTATTTTAATATTCCATCACTCTCCTGTCCTGCAGATACTGCAACCTTCCCAAATTCTCATTTTTCAAAGGAAAGCTCCTTCATTAAAGCAGTTTTGGGTTGAATTTCTTCTTCTGATGCTCTTCCCCATCATCCTGCTATTTTTATTGGCAGCTCAAACAGGTGCTCTGCATTAGTGAGGATCTTAATACCAGTTTCAGTTAAGCTTTAATTTTACTTGCCATTCCATGTTTAATGTGGTTCAGGAGGCATTTGCTTTCTTGCAGAGCTAAATGATGGATGACACTTGGGAAGCTTTGAGGTACCTCAGCTCCTGCCGGGGGAGGGAGATGGTTACCCCAAGACAGAGCTGGAGGAATAGCTGATCCCACACTTCCAACTTCCTTGGATTTGAGGCTTTCAACCTCTTTAAGGTGATTTAAGGAACATTTCCAGCAGTGGTGCTCTCTGGGGTTCCCTTTGGAGGTTTGCAAGGTTTTGATAATTCCCGGAATAAGATGGAGCCAAGGAACCATCCCCCAGTTAAAAAGCAGGGCCTGAACTGGCTCTTAATTCCCTGATTCCTCTCTGGAGGAGGCATTTGGTGTTTGATACAGGGCATAAATATCCCCATGGAGGTTTCCAGCCTTTCCCTAAATTAATACCATTCTCTAATTGGAGGCTCATGGAACGAGAGCTCTCGGGGAGGGTAAAGGCAGAGAAAAAGCGTCTTTGTTGTCGGCCAAAGAGAATTAAACACATTCAGATAGGTGGTGATTGCTTTGATAAAATAATCATGGAGGCTTGAAATCATCCTGAGGGGGCTGATCCTGCCAGGTCCTCCCTGTGCCTCGTGCATCTTTAACGAGGCCGAGATGTAGGTGCGGAGATAAAATCGCCCTCAGCTCGCTGGGACCCTCCTTTTCCAAAAATGTTCCTTCTTCTCTTGCTTCTGGAAGCACCACAATGCCAGAGTTGTTTGCTAATGATGTCCCTTGCCTTTCTCCAGCTCTTCAGCAGGTGCTTTCTGAGCAGAGCTCTCCCTGCCCCTCTCTCTCTCTCTCTCTTGCTGTGTGAGGGGTTCGCCTCAGAAACCCGACGACGGGACGTAAATCAATTTGTTAATCTGATGAAATCTGCTGTTGAATGTAATTACTTTTGGAGACATGCAATTATGGGCTGATTTTTTTTTTTTTTCCAGAGCAGCCAAACTGACATCTTCTGCTGGGGTGGGGGTGGGGATGGGAAGATTTAAACCACCCTGGTTAAATGGGCCTTTAAAACATGAAACAGCTGCTTGTGTTTTATCTGCTCCCGCCGCCTCGATTTTGGCACCAGCCACTGACATTTTTCTCCTTTTAGAAGTTGTTCCCTCTCAGAAGTTGTTCCCTCTCAGATTAAGTAATATTTTTGTTTAGCAGGTTCTTAAATGCTCAGAAAGGAGGGTTTGTCTCCAAGGCACTTAAACCCTTGCCTGGATGTGGTGCAGCCGCGGTCCCTTTGACTGGAGATCGTGGCTTCAGAAACCCCCAAAAAACTGCTCAAACCAAACTTTCCCCGGGTGTTGTGTTGTGTTGGGGGGGATTTTTATCAGGGATTCATGGAATGGTTTGGCTTGGGAGGGACCTTAAAAACCATCTCATTCCATGGGCAGGGACACCTTCCACTAGCCCAGGTTGCTCCATCCTGGCCTTGGACACTTCCAGGGATCCATGGGCAGCCACAGCTTCTCTGCCCAACCTGAACCAGGGCCTCCCCACCCTCCCAGCCAGGAATTCCTTCCCAATATCCCATCTATCCCTGCCCTCTGGCAGTGGGAAGCCATTCCCTGTGTCCTGTCCCTCCATCCCTTATCCCCAGTCCCTCTCCAGCTCTCCTGGAGCCCCTTTAGGCCCTGCAAGGAGCAACCATTGAAACCTTGGGGTTTTACATCCCCAGCTTGAGGAATTTCTGGGGATGAACTGTGCTGACTCACATAGCCTTTGTGAGGTTTATTGGAATATTTTCATACAACATTGGAAGTCTGTTCGTGTGGCTGCTGCAAAACTTTAGCTGCATAAATAAGGAAAAAGTTCCAGGAGAGCAGAGATCCAGCCCGAGATCCAGATTTAATAATACCACCAGGATTTCTTAGGATGTGTTTTTTCCAGCTCTGACAGTAAGATATATATGGATTGCCTTTACTTTTAAGGAAGCTGATTTTTTTTTCCTCCCCCTGTTTAAAATGCAGGGCTGGAAAAACAAAATAACTAAAAAAAAATATGCAGAATTAATTTTCTTTGGAAGCGAAGTCAGAATTAGGCATTAATTTCTCCTGGGTGAGGCAGGGGCTGGTTCCTTGGAGTTGCTGTGCTGAATAACTCCTGGAAACACCAGAACCCACCATGGAATGGGAATGTAAACCTGAAATTCAAATATATTTCATAAAACGAGCCCTGTGAGCCATTGCAGGGGAGCTTTTATGGCCACCAAAGAATGAGATGCTTTTCTTTGTGCAAAAGCTTATTTAAAGAGTCAAAGCACAGTGAGCAGAGTTAATGAAGAGGAGAAAAGTGTGTTGGCAATAAAATCAAAGAAGCCACAGGCTCGAATGTGACAGTAGATCCAGCCTGGCTGAAACCACGAGGGAAAAACAGATCCAGGACTAACAGAGGGTGACAAATCCAAAAGCCTGTGGCTTCTTCAGCTCCCAGACACGGAGACAGAGCCTCCAGCACTGCACCAACAGCTCTCAGCTGGCTCTGCGGGGCTGCTTTGGGGGGAAAAAACATTCCTGGAATGTCCTAAAAACTGCCTTTTCTCTCATTCACTTTCCTGACTTTGTATTATTAAGATTTGAGGGGTTTTTACTGTATGGGCAGATGTTGCTCCCAGCAGTGGTGGGGTCAGGGCAGTGTGGGATTGTCACAGCCCTGGATAACAGTAAATTTCTGGGATAATTAGTTTTTTTGTTGTTTCCCCCCCCCAACTGATTATTTTTAATGTATTTGTCCTTAATTGTGAGTGCCACGTGTAGTTCTTTCTTTAAACAGTCTTGTTTTGCCAGACCAGCACCATCCTCCTTCCCACCCCTGGACCCAAAGTATCAGTAGATTCCATGAATATTTTGACTGTGAGGATTGAAATAAATTTGTCATTTCAGTATTTTACTGGGAGATCCTTCAGGACAAAATGGTGAAGGACCTGTTCTAGAAATCCTTTAGTGACAGCCAGTGGCCACCTGGGCTTTTTAATGCCAATACAAGAGAGGTGGTTCATTTTTCCCCACCCAGCACAGTTATTTTTCACATTAAGATTTCTTGAACACCAAGCCACAGCCAAAGCTCTCAACAAATAAACCCTTGATGAATAAAAATAGCCCAGCCCTCTGATTTCTGACTTCATGGCTCTTTAAAACTCATTTTGGATAATTTACTGAAAGGAAATTTGGTTGATTTTTTCTTTTTTTTTTACTGCCCCTTCGTGTCGTGATGTGACACCAGGTTTGAGACAAACTTGTGGCTTCAGGGTTGTGTAACTATGTGAGAAAGTTGCCATTCAAAGGTGTTTTTGTTTGGTTATTTATATAAATGCATATTTAGTTTGTGGTTGGAACTAGATGATCTTGAAGGTCCCTTCCAAACCAAACCATTCTGTGATTCTATATATTATATATAAAAATATATATATGCAATTATTTTACTTCTTTATTTGAATTAAGGATGAAAAATCCTTAGGATTTCTGTGGGAACTTCTGCACGTGGCACGTTGCTAACCTGTTGTGCTCCAGGTTGATAAACATGATAAATCCCCCATGTGATCCTTAGAATTCACAGCTTCCTTAGAGAAGGAGGCAGAGCTTGTTTTCCCCATTAATACCAGAGAAACTCTGAGCTCTGTCTTGCATTTATTCCACTGTTTTGTCTGGTCAGAAATGATGCAAGACAGAAGGTTTTGCCCATTTCCATCTGTCAGCTATTTTGCAGCCTAAAAAAAATAAAAAAAAAAGGGCAAATATGCCTTTAGCTGCTTTCTCCTTCTTTTTATCCCTGACTCCCCCTTGAGTACCCACTTTCCCAGCTCTTTAGGAAAACAACTTTTATTCCTTTTATTGTCATGACTGTAAAGCTCATTTTTGCTGGACTTTGAGGGGTCTGAGTGAGGGTTTGAGCTGTTGTGTGCTGGAGTTTTTTAATTTTTTTCCATGCTGGAAGTCTCCAGGAATAGTTGGGCCGGTGCCGGACGTCGCTGAGCCTGCACACAGATGGTGTCAGGGCTCTGCTGGGCACAGAGCCAGGGAATGGGATCCTTCCAAACCCAAATGCAATGGGATCCTTCCCAAATGCATCCCCAGCGCAGCAGCTGGGACTGAGGGAGGTGCTTGAGGATTTGGGACTGGGAGGACTGGAGTGTTTTCCTGCTGGGGACTCACTGTCTGTCTCAGCTTTCAGGGTCTTTGTTTTTTAACCATTTTTTAACAAGTATCTCAAAGCTGCCTGGCCTCCAGAACAACTGCTGCAGTCAGAGAATAATGGAATTGTTGAGGTTGGAAAAGCCCTCTGAGATCATCCAGCCCAGCCATCAACCAAGGCCACCACTGACCCCTGTCCCCAAGTGCCACATCCACAGGGATTTTAAATCCCTCCAGG
>NW_016690336.1:491014-506006 GCF_001604755.1 Lepidothrix coronata | reverse complement strand
ATGTGCTGGAAGAGCCCATTTCCACACACACCCCCCTCCCTGGCTCCCCCCTCCTGTCAGGGAGTTGCAGAGCCAGAAGGTCCCCCCTGAGCCTCCTTTTCTCCAGGCTGAGCCCCCCCAGCTCCCTCAGCTGCTCCTGCTGCTCCAGCCCCTTCCCCAGCTCCGTTCCCTTCCCTGCACACGCTCCAGCCCCTCCATGTCTCTCCTGTCTGAGGGGCCCAAAAGAAGAACTGAGTTCAAATAATTCACTGAGGACTCACCGAGAATTCCAGAGAAATAAAATTTTTCTGGCCCTGCCTCATCTGTCCTGTGGCCTTTGGTTGGGTGTCACTGTAACATGGAGCTGTGCAGGGGCTGATCTGAGTTTGCTGTTCCCATTATGGCACTTCCCAGCACATTATTTCCTGGTGCACTTTAAAATTCAGACGAGCACCACTCTTCACCCCCTGGCTGTTTATTGAGCAAGCACTTCCCCTGTGTCAGATTTGTGGGATAATTCCTGGGATTCAGTGAAATTTGGGGCCACGTCTTGAGTGCTGCTTTTAATTTAGGGACAGCCCTGCCCGTGTTCGCTCCTCAAAACCATCCCAGAGTTCACGTGGGGAGACGAAACACGGATAATTGGCATTTCTGAGCCAACTGCTGCCTGCAGCCAATTAGCTGGCAAGTGACAATTTGTGGCTGCTGCAGAAAGGCAGTGTTGGAATATAAATCGATTTTTTTTTCACCCTGGGGGAGGTTCAGGAGCGAGGCAGGTTTTATGTTTGCGCTGTAGCAAGTGGCTGTGCCGTAAAGCTCAGTGGCTCAGGTGATGTGGCAGCAGGTGAGGAGTCGGTCGTGAATCTCTCTGATCCCTCACACGGCTCGGAGGGGTTGGGTGTGAAAATCAACTCCGAGGGGGAGATTTTATATTGACGCCTTGGAGGGTGTGAATCTGAGCATGGGAGACTCTTCAGCTGCACCGGGGTCTGTCTGAGTTGAGGAGAGATGGGTTTGATGGGTGAATTGTTCAGTGAATTTGGTCCAGAGGAGGCCCTGGAGATGCTCCAAGGGCTGGAGCCCCTCTGCTCTGGGGACAGGCTGGGAGAGCTGGAGGGGTTCACCTGGAGAGGAGGAGGCTCCAGGGAGGCTTTCCAACACCTTCCAGTGCTTCTGGTGCCCACACACAGCATCAGGTGTATCACAAACTCTCTGGGATCTCCCAGCTCCTGTTGCGTGTCAGAGATTTTCCAAGTTATAATTAATTCCCTTAAGACCTTTCTCTCAAACCTGAGGTTTAACTTCCCTGCCTAGAGAACCTTTCCCTGTGGATCAGGTTGTTCTTGCAGCTTGTGGAGACTTACAGAAGTGAAGGCAGCTTCAGTTTTCTTGCTGACCTGCAAATTTGGGTGTAGTTTTTTGCTGTTGATTTAAAATAGGTCTGAGATGCCCCTGAAAGGGAACGACCTGCCTGTGCGTTGTGATGGGCTGTGGATCCACCCCAAAGCTGTTGGATGGGGCTTGGAGCAACCTGCTCTAGTAAAAGGTGTCCCTGCCCATGGCAGGGGGTTGGAGCTGGATGATCTTTAAGGTCCCTTCCAACCCAAACCATTCTGGAATTCTGGAGCAGCAGCTGGAGGCAGGTGAGATGTCCTAGGGCAGATTTGCAATAGATTTTACCTCTGTTTAAGCAATGAATGAGCTTTTAGTGCATCCATGACACCAAGTGGAAGGCTTCACTGGGGGAATTTGAACCACCTGAATGGAGGGGTCTGCAAATAAATATCTTTTTGTGCCTCAGGGGTTGAAGGTCCTGTTGTGGAACTGAGCAGGTAAATCATTTTCTAGACACTGCACAGGCCAGCTGGATGACAGATGAGCTTCCCCTTGAGTGTAAGGGGATGATAGGAATATACCTCTGGATTTGGATCTTAATCTGTGTCTGAATCCCATAAATCATCTGCAGAGGTGAACAGATCTTCCATTTTGGAGAGTGTTCCTGGCAGCTGACGTCGCTGAGATGATTTGAGAGCCGCCTGCCCAAAAAGGATCATCTTGGGGTTTGCTCATCCCTCAGGGAACAGGGTCAGCTCCAAAATCCCAGCTTCTAAAGGGCTGGAATTTTGAATGAAGAGCTTTTTGCCTCACTCTCTGCTGCCTTAATGACTTCCTTGGCTCATTAACGACGTTCACAGAACACGTGAAGCGGCGTCATGTGGCAGAACCGAGACCACCCTTCAGGTGGTGCAGCTGGATTGCTGTATTGACCTGTTTTTCCCCTAAGACCTCCCCTCTGAGGCTGTTGGAATTGACTTCCTGCTCCTCTGGAGTAAAGAGCACCAAGCTCAACATGGATTTTGGATTTTGTTTCACTAGAGCACCTTGTGTTTGTGTTTAAAGGAGAATTGGAACAAGGCACGACGTTTCTCTTGAGCAGAAGAGCCATTTCCCCCACACACACCTCTCTATCCTAGAGGGCAAAATGAATATTTTGATGACTTTGGCATCACTCAGGAATACTTAGAGCCCCTTTGTTTTGCAGCAGGTCCTCTGACAGCAGCACAGGCACACTCAGCATTCAGGCCACGGCGCCCTGTTAGTGTTGTGTGTCTTCTCCAAGGTCAGGTTGAATCCTTGCCTCTAACCACAGCAAAAAAAGAGACAAGACAGTGCAGTTCTGAGGAAGGAACAGAGGAAGATGTGCAGAAATGGCACCTGTGGAGCTCCCAGCCTTCCCCTCTTACCTGCTGCTTTTTGCTCGTTAACTTCAGCGCCGGGGCCGGCTTGAAATGAAAAGCCAAAAGCAGCCTGAAATCCCTAAATTTCCACGGTTTGCAGGGCTGTGTGGTCCTGCAGACTTTGAAAACACGAGTGCTGTTGCATTCTGCCCCCTGCCAGGTGGGGGTAATGGCTGGAGCAGTAGGACCTTTGATATCTCCTGAATTCACAGCAAGCCTCAAGCTCCAGGAGCCCTTTTCATGTTGCGCCTTCTCCCTTGGACTTCTCTGCTTTCTGAAGTTAATTAGACTCTTATTTTTCTGGGAGCGTGTCCTGTGCAAAATATCCTTTCCAATTTCCCTTTCTCTCCTCCCTGAGACAGAGCAGGGATGAAAGGAAAGGCAGCAGTGGTGTGAATTGAGTCGCTTTGTGCGGGAGCGAAGAAAGGCAGAAATCCGGCCTGTAAATAATCCTGAATTGTCAGCAGGGAGAGAGGAGTCCGAGAAACGATATTTTCTGTGGTTGATCGTGTTTTCTCAAGCGTCCAGAGACCCAAAATGTCCCAAAATATGCTGTGAAATAGCCATACTTGCAACATTCTTCTGTTTATCACAGAATCATGGAATGGTTTGGCTTGGGAGGGACCTTAAAAACCATCTCATTCCATGGGCAGGGACACCTTCCACTAGCCCAGGTTGCTCCATCCTGGCCTTGGACACTTCCAGGGATCCATGGGCAGCCACAGCTTCTCTGCCCAACCTGAACCAGGGCCTCCCCACCCTCCCAGCCAGGAATTCCTTCCCAATATCCCATCTATCCCTGCCCTCTGGCAGTGGGAAGCCATTCCCTGTGTCCTGTCCCTCCATCCCTTATCCCCAGTCCCTCTCCAGCTCTCCTGGTGCTCCTGTAGGTTCTAAAAGCTCTCCCTGGAATCTTCTCTCCTCCAGGCTGAACACCCCAGCTCTCTCATTAGCAGTTCTTCAGTTAATTTTACATTAGTGCCACAAATATTATGTCCGATATTAGGAATTATTTGAGTTTGGAGAGAGGTTTGTCCCATCCCCCTTGTGGCAAATAATTTGGCTTCTATTTCCCTAAAATCCCAGGAAGTTCCAGCACAAGTAGGAGGATTCATGCTGTGACAAATGATCTGTAAATCTGATTATTGCAGCTAAACAAGAGGTGTTACTTCAGTTGGTTTCTTGCTGGATTCCAGAAGAAAAGAAATTTCTGCAGAAATTTGCCCCTGGGTTGGTGATAGTGATTTTCCTTGGGGAGATGTGGAATTCAAGTTGTTTTTAATGAGTTCAGAGCATTTGTAGATGAAAGAATGGAGCCTTAAATGACTTTATTGTTGCACTTAAATGCTTCAGGTGAAGTTAGGTCTTAGTGGACTGAGAGGTAACTGGACCCATTTTTGTCCCAAACTGTTCTCTTGACGTTTAATCTCAATTTTCTTTCCTGTTGAAGCACAAACTGAATGGAAAGCATGTCCTGGTATGGAATCATCCCAGTTTGTTGGTCAGAATTTCTGTCAGTCACAGGCTGGAGTTTTTGGATTTAAAACACCAACTGTCGCTGCAACATCGCTCGGGTTCAAATGACTTTTCCTTTCCTCCAAATATTTTGGGGCCAAGTCATTTGCCACGAACTCCTTTGCAGTGTGTGAGCCCTGATTTCCAACCCAGGGCAATTCTGGGGATGTTTTTGGCCGGTCAGGGGTGGCCAGATTTGCTTCCTGGCTTCGTATTTTATGTTAATTAAATGATAAAGAAAAAAAAAGTAAAGCTCTTAATTATGAATTTTTATCAGTCCACAGAGCTATTTGTGTTCATCTGGAAAAGCAGGTGGATTGGTTTGATCCTTCAAATGGTGAAAAAGCAGGAGGGGGGGGGCTGTGCTTTCCCAGGTATTTATTCAGATCAGATAAACACAAGCTTTGTAATATTCTTTGGGATTAACATAATTAATTATCTGATTTAACTACTTAAGCGTACTCTGTTATTCCTAAAAATATAAAATATCCTTGAAAGATGCGTGTGGCTTGGGAATAGTGGCTGGAAAGCTGGAAGAGGAGCTGGAGGGTGCTGGTTGGTGGTGGCTGAATGTGAGTGCAGCTGGAGGTTTAGGTTGGATATTTGGAAAATTCCTTCCTGGAAAGGGTTGTCCAGCCCTGGCACAGCTGCTCAGGGCAGTGGTGGAGTCCCCATTCCTGGAGGGATTTCAAATCCCTGTGGATGTGGCACTTGGGGACACGGGTCAGTGGTGGCCTTGGCAGTGCTGGGGGATGGTTGGACTGGATGATCTCAGAGGGCTTTTCCAACCCCGGTAATTTTGGGATTCTTTGTCGTGGAAGTGGTGATTTGACTTGGCAGCTGGCTGAGGTTCTGCCCCATTCCTGGAGAAGTTTCTCCTCATTCCCAGCGGGAGCCACACGGAGCTTCCCTGCAGTTCCTCTGCCTCACCTTTTGGGACAAAACAAGAGGTTTTTGAGGATGGAGAAACAAATCTTTTCCCATCATTGAAACTTAATTAAAAATCCCTCACTGCTAAAGGAATTGCTGCCATGTTTTTCCTGGATCCAGGACCAACAAGAGCCATTTCCAACCCGGCTCTGACTGTAACTGGATGAATGAAGTCCTGGGAGCACATTCCATGAGGGGAAATGAGGCTCTGAGCAAACAAAGCATGAACAGTGATGAGCCCAAATTGCCCTGGATGCTCGTTGTCAGCTCTGATGGCGTTTGCAGCTCTGGGAGAAGGGAATTGGGGAAATTCCCTTTCATTTTAATCAAAGCTGGGCTTTCATTTTCATCTGTGTGTGAGGCCCAGAGCTCAGCTGGGCTTCGCAGGAGGAGAATTCCAACAGGCAGGGAAAACCACCATGGGAAAGCATTTGTGGGGCTTGGGGTGAAATAAACCAAATTTTCCTTTTTTTCTTTTTTCTTTCCCCCCTTTTTCCCCCCCTTTTTTCCTCTTTCCCCTTTTTTCCTTTATTGTCCTTTTTCCTTTTTTCCCTCCTTTCCTCTTTTTTCTCCCTTTTTTCCTTTTTTCTTTTTTTTTCTTTTTTTCCCCTTTTTTCCTTTTTTCTTTTTTCTCCTTTTCCCCTTTTTTCTTTTTTTCCCTTTTTTCCTTTTTTCTTTTTTCTCCTTTTCCCCTTTTTCTTTTTTTCCCTTTTTCTCCCCTTTCCCCCCTTTTTTCCTTTATTCCTCTTTCCCCCCTTTTTCCTTTTTTTCTGTTTTTTTTCTTTTTTCTCTTTTTTCCTTTTTTCCCTTTTTCCTTTCTTTCCTCTTTTTTCTCCCTTTTTTCCATTTTTTCCTTTTTACTTTTTTCCCTTTTTCCCTTTCTTTCCTCCTTCCCTCCTTTTTTTCCTTTTTTTTTCTGTTTTTTCCCTTTTTTCCCTTCTTTCCTCTTTTTTCTCCCTTTTTTCCTTTTTTCCTTTTTCCTTTTTTCCTTTTTTCCTTTTTATTTCCTTTTTCCTTTTTTCCCCTTTTTATTTCCTTTTTTCTTTTTTCCCTTCTTTTTCCTTCATTTCCTTCTTTTCCTTCTTTTTCCTTTTTTCCCTTTTTCCCTTTTTTCCTTTCCTTTTTTCCCTTTTTCCCTTTTTTCTTTTTTCTTTTTTTCTTTTTTCTTTTTTCTTTTTCTTTTTCTTTTTCTTTTTTCTTTTTTCTTTTTCTTTTTTCTTTTTTCTTTTTTCCTTTTTTTATTTTAGCTTTCTCTCCCTTTTTTCTTTTCTTTTTCCTTTTTTATCTTTTTTTTCCCCTTTTTTGTGAGGTGTTTTTGTCATTTTTTTTCTGGTTTTTTTTGTGGTTTTTGATTGATTGGTTTAATTTGTGTTTTTTGTGGTTTTGCCTTTTTTGTTTGTTTCGGTTTTGCTTGTTTTTTATTTTATTTTGGGGTTTTTTTGTTGTTTTTTTCTGTTTTGTTTTCTTTGTTCCCTGCAATTATATTATCCAAAAACATGACAAGCCCTTCTCTGGTAACGCTCTCATTAATTTTTCATAGTATTTCTACAATTTTAAAATTAACAAATACTTGTTTCTTCTTCTTATGGGAGCAAGTTTTGATTTCCACCTTGGTCCTGCTGATCATCCACAGAGAACTGACCCGTTGATGAGTCCTTTGTCCTTTTAATTTTCCATCTCTCCAAAAGGATTTTTAAATTTAAGCTGCACAAAAAAGGGCTTTATTTCGAGATGCCTCTTTTGCATCCTGGCTGTTCACAGAAATAACAACAAGAGTTATTATTTTTATCCTGGCTTTGTATTTTGGGCTGTGATATTTTAGTGAGGACGATCTTTGCCTTAAAGACAATTCCAGAGGAGTTATGTGTGCACAGATTAAACCACTGGCCGTGCACTGATTTTTTTTTTTTAACTGAAAAGTGAAATAACACTCAGTGTCTTTTTATAATCAGGAAAGCATTGGGAAGAACATTATAAAGGAAAAAAAAATCAGCGAGAAACTGTGTTTTCTTGTGTTCTGGAGGCAGGAATATTGAGGTCAGAGCATCTGGTGTGCAGGTTTGGAGTTCACTTTCCAGCCCCACAGTGGTTGTGCCCTGCAAGGGAATTTTCAACTTCGGAGTATTTCAATATATTTAATTAAAAAAAAACCTCTTTGGGGCAGCTTTTCTACCAAGTTACAATCGATACTTAAAGTGAATATGACCAAAAAAATTGTTCCAGAGTGACAGAAATCTAAGCATTGGCTCATTTTGCGCATATTCCTGATTTTTGGGATGTGGCTGTTGCTGGGAGGAGGGATTTGTGTTCGTGTTCGCGAGGCCAGAAATGCTCTTTATCAATTTAAAAGCCCAACAAGTGAGGCTGGAAGTGAATTTAATCTCCCCGAAAAGCTTTTGTCGGTGCAGATGTCCCTTGAATCCCCGAAATAAATGCTCTTACTTCCCGAAAGAGTTAAATATCCTGTCCTGGGGTGAGATGGATAGTCAGAGGAAATAGGAGGTACCTGGAAAGAACTTCTGCTCCCGAATATTGCCAAGCTGCCTTTCCCTCCGCTTTGTTATCCTTCCCCAGGCTCCCTAATCTTTCCCCTTTGCCTCCAACCACCTCCCAGTTTCCTGTTTGCCTCTTCCCCTCTGGTTTTCCTCCCGAGTATTCCGGGTTTTTCCCTGGAGCTCGGGGAAGGATGAATGCCATCGCGGTGTTCACGGTGGCCATTCTCTTCTGTGTCTCGTGCCTCTTTGCAGCTCTGGGTGTAAGTTCCTTAGCCAAGGGAGGTTTTTCCTCTCTGGAATATTGCTGGAAGCGTAAATGTTGAATTTTCGGAGTTGCTGTGTGGGCAATAATTAAAGGTTTTCATATTTAATTAAGATTATTCGCGGCTCCGCCTCCTAATTTTTCGAACTGATGTTTTCTCCGGAGAATTTTCCTTGGAACATTGCTGGGAGAATGTTGCTTGTCCAGCTTCGTTTTTGGGATATATGTTTTCAAAACAATGTGAATTTGTCATTTGTTTTCCTTTTTCCCCTCAGAATATTTCAGTTCTTTTTCAAAAACCGGTGAATCGACTTAACCGAAGATACATTTTATTGTAAAATTTTATCCTTTTTAATATCTTGAAATAGGAGTTTTCTTTTCAGTGAGTAACAGAGGACATTTGCTTTTCTCTTGCAGATTGCATTCTCTCAGCACAGCAACTTTATGGACCTGGTGCAGTTCTTTGTGACATTTTTCAGGTACTTTTCATTTAAGACACTTAAAATGTTTCTTTGGGTTTTGATTTTCAGTGTTCGGTTTTGGTTTTTACCTTAAGCATCCTGCTGCAGCACAGCCTAAAAAAAAAATGGGAAAATCTGCTTTATTTGAAGTATTTGATTAGGAAATGGGAGAAGGAAATTAATCTTTGTCCTGGGCGTGCAGGGAAAGGGGATTTTGGGGGCTGGGAGAGGCTTTTGGAAGGGGAGAAGTTCCTTTTCAAATGGTTTGGAAAACGTTGTGTGACTTCCCCCATGGAAGAGCTGACGTGTGATGTGCTGCAGAGATTCACACCTTGTCCCACACCCAGCAGGAATTAAGGATGTGGATTTTGCAGGGAGTTATCCTGGAGTAAATTCCTCCTCTTTCGGTACCGCCTTTGGATTTCAAACCGAACCCATAAATATGTCAAGTTAAACACAACCACGTGTTCCAGCACAAAAGGAGCCAAATCCTTCTGTCCTTCAGGCACTGCTTGAAGTTCCTGTCTGGGTGGGAAGTGCCCTGAGGATTCCCTTGGAGCTGGAACCAACAGGAGCCATTTCAATATTTGTTTTCCATCCTCCAAGACCCCCAGCCCTGACAATGCCTCCCAAAGCACAGCAGGTCCTCTTTTCAAGGCCTCCAACCCAACGTGTCAGCTCTAATTTTGGGAGCTGTTAATCCTCCAGGAGTGTAAACCAACCCCTGATGGATGAGGAGCCCTTCAGGAGGGATATCCATGGAGTGAACACCACTCCAGGTCTTACAACCTGTTCCTGAATAGGGATTGTTATGCCTGGTGTAAAATGAGCAGTGGGAATAATCCCTCACTTCAGATTTCATGCTAAATTTAATTAAAGCAAGGAGCTCCAGATGGGTCCTTCACACAAGAGGTTTATATCATTTTTTTTTTAATTTTTTTTTTCATATGGAGCTTCCAGAGAGTGGAATCTGCTTTAGTGCAGTCCCTGGGAACAGCAGGTTGGAGCCACCACCTTCCTGCTGTTTGTAAGCAGTGAGTGGTTGCTCCTGGCACACACACTGGGTGTTTGTTTTGCTCAATTCAGCACAGTCATCTTCCCTAAAAAATTTTTGTGGCAGCATAATTAGTTATAAGGAGATCATAATCAATTATAATCAACAATCAGGATTACTGACTATAAGGAAAATAGGGAAGCAGTTGGTTCTTTAGTTCCTTTTTGGTGCCATAAAATCAGTCTGCAATTAAAACTGCCCTTTAGTTCTGTACAGACCCAGATCCAGCTGAGGGTTTGAACTCCTCCACAGGAGTGATTCCTCCAGATTCATTATTGGAAGAGAATCCCAGAGAAGCTGTGGCTACCCCTGGAAGTGTTCAAGGCCAGGCTGGAGGAACCTGGGCTAGTGGAAGGTGTTCCATGGCAGGGAGGTTGAACTAAATGGGCTTTAAGGTCCTTCCCAACCCAAACCATTCCATGATTCTCTGACTTCAGCACTGAGACATCTCCACAGCTCCTAAAGACTCCTACAGTGCCTGCTTCTTTATAAAGTTAAGCAGGATCTCAGGGAGGTTTGTTTGGCCTCTCTCATTTTAAGAGCTACACATCCCAAATCACTTCCTCCGTGTTTCTTCTAAATATCCTGACATGATTACCCTGGAACAGCCTGACCCTTTTTCTGCAAACACAAATCATTCAGACAAGCATTGTAATGGCTCTTTTATTTCCCTTTTCCAGAGGGACTGGATTTTGCAGTAAAAATCCAATGCTCCCCTGGTAACTCAAAAGCACATTTAGGTGCTGTTTTGTTAAAGAACCACAGAATGCCTCGAGTTTGGAGGGATCCACGAGGATCAGCAGGTGCAGCTCCCTGCTCCTCCCAGGAACGTGCATTACCCAGGATTGGGGATCTGAGACCTTCAGCTTTCCCCTTCTTTCAGCACTGTCCACACCCCCTGGAAAGAGTATTTCTCTCCAGGCCCAGCTGAGATTTGGATTGGATGGATTTTCACTCATCCCACACTTGAATGATGGACTAGAAAAATTTTTCCGTGCGTTTGTCTTGGGACTCACAGAATCCCAGAATGGTTTGGGTTGCAAAGGTCCTTAAAGACCATCTCATTCCACCCCCTGCCATGGGCAGGGGCACCTTCCACTAGCCCAGGTTGCTCCATCCCTGGAAGTGTCCAAGGCCAGGTTGGAGCAACCTGGAATAGTGGAAGGTGTCCCTGCCCCATGGCAGGGGGTGGAACTGGATGGGCTTTAATGTCCCTTCCAACCTAAATCATTCCATGATTCCAATCCTAGTCTGAAGCAGGGGATAAGGATATTATGCATCTCAGTGAGCACATACAGCTGAATATATATTGATTATACATGTCCAAAAGTTGGGCAGGTTGAAGAGTTTTCCCTCCCTCCATCACTGGATCTCCTTGAGAACTGTTACAATATTTAACCTCCTAACAAGACAGAGGATTAAGACCGTGTGGATTTGGGAGAAGACAATTTATTGGTGTTTTCCAATTAAGCATTTTATAATGCATTAAACATTCTACATTCTTTAACTGCTCCTGAGCTGCTCTCCCAGTGCTTTATTTTCCAGTCCCTGTAACTCCCTAATTAACCGGTGCTGGAACAGTGGGATTCATCTCGCTGGGTTGGGGGGGAAACTATTGAAACGTTTGTGTTTTTAATGCTCTGGGGCACATTTCATAATTACAGTTGGATCCAGGGCAGAGCATAAATAAGTAATATCTGAGAGCCCCCCGTGCTGTTAACGAGGGAGACTTGGCTGGGAATTTGCTCGCGAAGCAGAGGCAAGAGAAATGCTTTGTGAGAACAGTTGGTGACTCCAGCAGCAAACCCAAAACCTGGGATGTGTATCAGTTCTGTGTAATGGACACGGAAAGAGATGATGTTCTGGAAAATGGGTGTTTAGAGGGACTTTCTGTTGGCACATTCGAGGGTGTTGTTTCGTTTTGCTGTTCTCCAGGGAATGCAGGAGTTGCCCAGAGAAGCTGTGGCTGCCCCATCCCTGGAAGTGTCCAAGGCCAGGGACACTTGGAGTGGGCTTGGAGCAACCTGGGATAGTGGAAGATGTCCCTGCCCATGGCAGGGGATGGGATGAGATGATCTTGGAGGTTCCTTCCAACCCAAACCATTCTGGGATTCGATGGTTCGTGGAGTGGTTTCTGGTGGCCCCAAGGACATGGAAATGTTGCAGCAAGTCCAGAGGAGGCCACAAAGTTGATAAGGGGGGTGGAGCATCTTCCCTATGGAGGCAGGCTGGGAGAGTTGGGAATGGAGAAGGTTGGAGAGGAGAAGGTTCTATGGAGACCTCATAGCACCTTCCAGTGTCTGAAGCTGGAAAGGGACTGTTCCTCAGGAACTGTAGTGACAGGAGAAGGGGGAACGGCTTCAGACTGAGAGAGGGGAAATGTAGGTTGGATATATGGAAGGAATTCCTGGCTGTGAGGGTGGGGAGGCCCTGGCACAGGGCCACAGAAGCTGTGGCTGCCCCTGGCTCCCTGGAAATGTCCAAGGCCAGGTTGGACAGGGCTTGGAGCAACCTGGGCTAGTGGAAGTTGTCCCTGCCTGTGGCAGGGGGTTGGAACTCGATGGGCTTTATAGTCCTTCCAACCCAAACCATCCTTTGATTCTGTGAATCAGTGAAATCTTTCTGAGCTGGGGATCTTGTGGCACATTTCCATCTTCTCCAGCTGGTTGTGACCCCATCTTGACCCTGCTGTGCTGCTGAGCTGCCTGGAGAACCCCAGAGGGAAACGGGAGGTTGGGATTTTTGGTTTCATTGCTGACATTTGGGATGATTTAGGTCAAGCCAGTCCTCCCAGCGGGCAAGGATTGCCAAACTCCAGCACTGCTGGGTTCCTGGAATATCCCAGGCACTGGCTGGGCTGCCTGTGAGGCACACAGTGTTGAAAAGCAGGAACCTGGCCCTGCATTCCAACAGCACCAGGATGCAGGATTTGATTTCCATTTCATTTAGGAGCTGCCTCCTCTGAGCACAGGGTTGTGCCTCACTTAGCTGCTGTTGGACTCCGGGAGCACCTTCTGGAGCTGGAATTCAGCACCAAGCCAGGCTTTAGTTCCCTTTATTTTGTCCCACATTATATTTGGAGCTAAGAAAATGTCAGTGGATAAAGGTTGGGCAGGACGGTGCCGTTCCAGGGTCGTTAATATTCCCTTCTAATTGGGGCCGCAGGAGAAATGATGTTCCAGCCATTGGTAACCTTTGCAAAGCTAATGAATTGCAAGCAAACTGGCCTTTGTTTCCTCCTCTCTGCTCCTCATAATTTACACATTGTGCAGTTGAGTTTCAGCCTGGTTTGAGCTGTTTTGGCAATTCCTGGTCAACTTTTTTATTCCTATTTGTGCCCCCTTGTCTTCCAAAAAATCTGTGTCTGCCCCCACACCCCCCTATAGTTGGTATTTCTCACCTTCACATACAGAAGATGTGAAAATATTTGTGGTCTTCTAAACACATGTTGCTGTTTAGAAGACCATAAATTCCCTCCTTCTTCCCAGAGAAGCTGTGGCTGCCCCTGGATCCCTGGAAGTGTCCAAGGCCAGGCTGGATGGGGCTTGGAGCAACCTGGGCTAGTGGAAGGTGTCCCTGCCCGTGGCAGGGGGTGGAATTAGATGGGCTTTAAAGTCCCTTCCAGCCCAAACCATTCCATAATTCCACGATCCAGCAGAGACTCTTCCCTGTCCCATCAGATCCCATCAAACCTCACGAGCCTCTATGAAAGATCTGAATATCAAATGTTGTAATTTGATGCCAATAAATGGGCTTTTTCCTCAGAAAAAACTTCACCAGGAGCAGTATTTCTTCCATACAGGACTCAGGCAGATGATTTTATGTGCTATATATTGTTTTTCCCAGCTGTAAGTGTTTTCCCAATGTTTTCAATAAGTGGGAATGGCCTGTTGCAATAATTCAGATCTGGAGTTATGCTGCAGATAGTTTATTTGCTCCTGGTGCTTATTAAATAATTTTTTTACTGCAGCACAAATGCCATTACTAAATATGTGGCATTACTAAATATGTGCCTAAAATACAGTCTGAGTCCCTTCCTTTTTTTTTTTGAGGGAAAGAAGAGCTTGGGAATAAATTTACATTATTCCTAACAAAATGAAGAGCAGTTCAGCATCCACAACTCCCTTCTTTCCATGTTCTCAGCACTCTTTCCCTTGTCCTCCATAATCCTAGAACAGAATCATGGAATTGTTAAGGTTGGAAAAGCCCTCTGAGATCGAGTCCAACCATCACTCATTTGGGTGCTGGTTTTCTTTCCCTTTTTATTAACTTCATCATTATTGTATTTTACCCTGTTTTCAATTATTAAACTGTTCTCATCTCAACCTACTTTTGATTCTCCTCCCTGTTCCACCACAGTGGGAGTTGAGCAAGTGGCTGAGCTGGGCTTAATTTCCAGCTGGGCTTAAACCACTTGTGCTCCAGACCCTTCCCCAGCCCAGTTGCCCTTCTCTGCCACAACAAAAGTTGGTTGTGGCTTCTTGAACCACCTTCTTGATGCCCAGAAGGTCATTAATCCCTCTCTGTGGCCTTCAGGCAGGTTTTTTGGCAAAGCCCAACCTTGCAAACCACGTGCAGTCGTTCCGATTATTCCAAGTTTTAATGCATCAGCTACTTGAAAATGTGTCCTGCAGCTCTCCAGCATATTAAAATCTGCTTGTAAAACAGCACTTAAACAGCTTCCAGTTCGTCAAAATAATTTGGGCTGTGTTTGTAGCCATCATGGCAGTGCTTTCTGACATTATTATTAAGTGACCTGGATATGTTAAAGCACATTAGCAGGGAGGCTGCTGTACATTTGGGGGTTTAAAGCTGCCATTTTTTACAGGCAGTTCTGATGTTGATAAACATTGCAGGAGAGTTTAATAATTGGGCCTTAATGCACCAGATGGATTTTTCTCCTCTCCTCGTGGAGAATCCATCACAGCAAAGCGCTGATGGAGTTTTCCAGACCCTTAAAAACGAGAGTGTGGCCTTGTTTGAGGAGCTTTAAGGATACCTGGAGTGGGGAGAAGATCTTCTTTGCTGGGAAAAGGAGATTAAAGTCCAGAATAAAACCAGACAGGGGGTTTAAATGCAGATTTTTGTGTCAGGGGTGGGAAAACCCCGTGGTAGAACGAGCACTGAAGGCTCAGCAGGGAAAGTTTAATGCATTTGTTGAGGCCAATTGAGGGGAGATTATTTATGATTACACTGCTCATTCGTTGTACTTAAATAATTTAATGAATAATTAAGGATGACTTAATGAAGCCATTTAGCAAATAGGATATTGTCCATAAAATGTAAATGTATCTCTTCCCTGCACTGCAATATTTATGCTGTGTAAGGGATTTTTATAACTCTGTGAGCCAATGGAAGCTCCATTTCATGGATTTGTGGGATAGTTTGGGTTGGAAAGGTCCTTAAAGACCATCTTGTTCCACCCCCTGCCATGGGCAGGGACACCTTCCACTAGCCCAGGTTGCTCCAACCTGGCCTTGGACACTTCCAGGGATCCAGGAGCAGCCACAGCTTCTCTGCCCAACCTGGGCCAGGGCCTCTCCACCCTCACAGGGAAG
>NW_016690336.1:481788-486933 GCF_001604755.1 Lepidothrix coronata | reverse complement strand
TTTTACTGCAAAATCCAGTCCCTCTGGAAAAGGGAAATAAAAGAGCCATTACAATGCTTGTCTGAACGATTTGTGTTTGCAGAAACAGGGTCAGGCTGTTCCAGAGTAATCATGTCAGGTCTGGATATTTAGAGGAAACGTGGAGGAAGTGATTTGGGATGTGTAGCTCTTAAAATGAGAGAGGCCAAACAAACCTCTCTGAGATCCTGCTTAAATTTATAAAGAAGCAGGCACTGTAGGAGTCTTTAGGAGCTGTGGAGATGTTTCAGTGCTGAAGTCAGGGAATAATGGAATGGTTTGGGTTGGGAAGGACCTTAAAGCCCATCCAGTTCAACCTCCCTGCCATGGAACACTTTCCACTAGCCCAGGTTGCTCCAACCTGGCCTTGGACACTTCCAGGGATCCAGGGGCAGCCACAGCTTCTCTGCCCAACCTGGGCCAGGGCCATACAAGTGCCAATTTTTTAATATAATACATTATATGATAGTAAAACAAGTTTCTGCCCATATCTAAGCCTGAAAAATAGAAGCAGTTGCCAGCTGGGTGCCCCTTGGGGGTTCAGTGCCTGATCCACAGTTTCCATAATATGGAATTATGGACAGTGATCTGTCATCAGGAACAGGCTCTTCCTCATTTCCATCTCAGGGAATGGTCCCTGCTGCCTGACCTGGCTTTTATTGGTAAAAGTCATAGAATCACAGAATCATTAAGGTTGGAAAAGCCCTCTGAGATCATCCAGTCCAACCATCCCCCAGCACTGCCAAGGCCACCACTGCCCCCTGTCCCCAAGTGCCACATCCACAGGGATTTGAAATCCCTCCAGGAATGGGGATCCACCACTTCCCTGGGCAGCTGTGCCAGGGCTGGACAACCCTTTTGGTGAATAAATTTTCCCAATATCCAACTTAAACCTCCCCTGGCAGAGCTGGAGGCCATTCCCTCTCCTCCTGTCCCTTGTTCCCTGGGAGCAGAGCCTGTTTCCCCCCCTGGCTCCCCCCTCCTGTCAGGGAGTTGTGAAGAGTGAGAAGATCTTTGTGGTGCTTTGCAAAGTCCCTCCTCAAGAGAAACCCCTGTTCAAGCATCCAGAGCCTGGATATCAGTGTTAATCCTGCACTGTGGAGGAAATAAGTCTGTTCTGGTTAATCTTCCTTTAAATGGAAATTTAAACTGTCTTTAAATACACACTGGAACATGGGAAGGAGGTTTGGAGATGTTTTCTCTTAGGAGAGAGGCTTCCACTGGGATTTGGATTTTAATCTTTGCTTGTGTGCCTTGAAGTTGCTCATTAGGTATTCAGTGTGATAAGATCATAACTGTCAATAAAGTCAGCTTTTATTATTATTATTATTATAACTGCTTTTTTGTTAAATCTGCTGCCTTGCATTTCCCCCAGAAGTCGATAAATCCATTCATCCTTTTTTTTTCCCTCTCTTTTGATTGAAGAAAACCAACATAGATTTGGGGGAATCAGGAAATGCCTGTGGTTCTGCACCAGGCTGTTTGAAAGAATTCAACTGCTCTGCACTTTATCTTATTTTTTGTCATTTGGAAAAGAAATAGTGATCGATTTTTCTCTGCTGCTTTCAAGGCTTTTACTTTTTGGGGGTTTATCCTCTCACTTTAAATATCACCAGGGAGAGGCAACAGTGGCTTTTCCAATCTGATTAAATCTCACTGCTGAGATTTCCTGGGGAAAACTGGGGAGTGTCATATAAGGAAGTCAAACAGGGCACTTTGGAATAGGAGTTTTCCCTGGAAATAGCTGTGTCATTGCTCCCTGGATGTCAGGAGTGCTGGATCATCTCCCATCAATACACCCCTACTATTATGTGAACTTTTCTTCCCATTTCTTTCTTTCCTGCGGTTTTTCAGCCGCTGTAAAACCAACGAGGAGAAAAATAAAAACATCCCTCTCTTTTTCTTTCCTTTTCCAGTTGTTTCCTGTCCTTGCTCCTGGTGGCAGCTGTGGTTTGGAAGATTAAGCAGAGCTGTTGGGCATCACGACGGAGAGAGGTTGGAATTCCAAATGCTGCTCCTTTAATTGTTACAGTTGTTCTCTCTTACATTTATCCACATGTGCATCCCATTAACCTTCAGCTAAAGCAGAGCTCCACTAATCTATAACTGCTGCTCTTTGGGGGCTTTGGTGTATTTTTGATTATGGTTTCGGTGACAAATGGGGTTATTTCGCTGTCCTGACGCTGCAGTTTCTGTGAAGCTCCGAAAAAAAAATTAGGGGTGAACGTCCTGAATTCCCAGAACTCGTGTTTCTGGACAGCATAAATACAAACCCACATAAATCAGGAGATCCTTTACATCTGTTTTAAGAGAGGAAACAGAAAATAGGAAGATTTGCTCCAAAATAAAGAGGTCAAATCCCCTTTCTCGAATTAAATCTGATTGAAATATTTCATGGGGTTGGGTTTTTTTCCCCCCTGGAACATTGGGAGCGTAAGAAAAAGGTGGGAGAAGCCCCCCAGGATTTGGAAAAAGCTGTAGTTTCCTACTTAAAAAGGCAAATTTTAGAGCCCAAATCTTTCTCCTCTTCACCTGCCCACGGTGCAGATCAGACTCGTCGTGTTTGCAGCATGTAAAAAAAAAAATTGTCCTCTGCACCCTCCAAAATCTGGCTGCTCTTTTTTTATCCCTGATTTATTGTTTTCACCACCTTTTTTTCCTTGCTTTTCAGTGGAACCCGAGTTCCTGTTCCACCCAAAGCACTCAGGGTGGGTGAGTTTGGGTGGCAAATGTGTTGTGACACCCAGAGTGTGCCCTGATTTCTTGTTTTTAAGCTGAAATCTCCTAAGAGCTGTGTTTGTAGAGAAGCACAAGGCAGAAAACTCCACATTCCTGGGAGTTTCTTTTGCTCTTCCAAGTGCTGAAACCACGGAAGGAGAGCCCTGTTTAATGTACAGATATATCAGAGACTGGGCTGGGCTGCACCTGGAATTATTTTTAGGAGTTTTGTGTGGTGTTAATCTGGTTATTTCTGTGCAAAATGAGAGAAGCCAGACGTGACTCGAGTGAGTCCATGTGCACTTCCTATATATAATTGTCTGTATGAGGCCAGATTCCCTAAGGAATGAGGTGGATTTTGGGGTGAAATCTGCCCATTCCCATAGTTTTTCCTCCCTGCTGTCCTGCTGGCATGAAGCCCTTGGCAGCTGCAGCCACCCAGCCACTGTCCTGTGCTTTATTCCCACGTGGAAGTCGATGGAGAGGGTGTGGGGGATTAATTTTTACAGCTCTGGAATTCTTTGCAAGTGCCTGTTTTCCTGCAGATCCTCCCAGCTCCGTGGCTGGTTGTGCTTTGCAAGTGCAGTGGGGTGAATAATGTGAATTTATTCCATCCGAGGGTCTCCTCTCTGGGAGTAAAGCAGGATGATGATGTCTGATGACTCTTCTCCCTCTCTTCTGCTTCACGTGGTTTTTGCTCTCACCAGTGAACTCACTGCATAATAAAATCATTGCTTTTCCAACAGATAACCCTTAATCTTGGAAATAATGGAAGTCTTTGAGCTTTGCTGTATTCTCTGAAGGGAGATAAATTTTTACTGGGGTGGCTGGTTTTTTTTTTCCTGCTCACTTTCTTGGCAGGAAACTAAGCTGGAGTCAGCATAACATTCCCTGTGGCTCCTGGGGTTAAATGTTATCTAGGAAAGTATGAGGAATATAGACTGAGGAGTAAATAGCAGTTAAAGTATTTGAGCAGTGGCCTGAGCGAGAGATGTCTCTATAAATTAAGTTACTTACAGCGTGATGCATGTTTTAAGGGGGAAAAAAAGGCAACATATTGGCATGTTTAAGTCTAAATTCAATTTCCACGTGTGACTGTTTGACAGGCAGTTCATCAGGGTGGTGTTTTCCAGGCACATTCCTGTGTTTTGCTGTTGTTCATCTTGCTCCTTCTTTTTATCTGCTGCCTCTGTCTTGTAGTTCATAGATCTCTGCTGTTCCTGTCCTCTCCTCTTGGAAATACTTGTAAATCTTGAGGCAAGGGTTTTAAATCTTTGCTGGGCCATAATTAAATATATTAATAAAGGCTGTCTCCAGAACTAAAAGTCCACCCAAAAATTCCATGACTTTTTGTTGTCATCTAACATTATTTTAGAGCTTGCAGGGTTGGGTTTTATTAACACAGATCTTCAGTAAAGCCAAGCAAAGCTCTCTTGATTAGTTAATGATTAATTAATGGGATTCCCCACCCCTGAAAGTGTTCAAGGCCAGGTTGGATGGAGCTTGGAGCAATCTGGACTAGTGGAAATTGTCCCTGCCCATGGCAGGGTTTTGGAATGAGATGGTCTTGGATGCTCTGGAGCCAGGCTGGGAGAGCTGGGGAGGGTTCCCCTGGAAAAGAGAAGACTCCAGGGAGAGCTGAGAGCCCCTTGCAGGGCCTAAAGGGGCTCCAGGAGAGCTGGAGAGGGACTGGGGACAAGGGATGAAGGGATAGCACACAGGGAATGGCTTTCTGCTGGCAGAGGGCAGGGTTAGATGGGATATTGGGAAGGAATTTTGGGGTGTGAGGGTGTTGAGGCCCTGTCCCAGGTTGGGCAGAGAAGCTGTGGCTGCCCCTGGATCCCTGGAAGTGTCCAAGGCCAGGTTGGAGCAACCTGGTCTAGTGGAAGGTGTCCCTTCCCATGGCAGGGGGTGGAATGGGATGGTCTTTAAGGTCCTTTCCAAACCAAACCATTCCACGATTCTGTGAAAAGCTGCAGCCCTGGAGGAAGATCTTTCTGTGCTTTGAGCTGTATTTTTAACAGCAGTCATGTTACAATCTCCTGTCTCCCATGGGCTGTGCTGTCATAACTCTGTGCTTGTTGTCTAATCTTAACCCAGAACTGAGTAAAATATGATGCAATCTGCAGGTAATTCCCAACTATCCATCAGCTTTACTTCCAAAGGGAACACTGCAAGTGCCCGACTCCTTATCATGAGAAGCTGATTGCTGAGACTTGTTCTGAGATACGAATAGGGCAGAAGAGGGACTGTGCTGACAGGTTTAGGAGTCAAAATTATTCAGGCAGGATTGCTTGACTCTGCAGAGGGACCTGGACAGGCTGGATCCATGGGCTGATTCCAACGGGATGAGGTTCCAGCAGGCCAAGGGCCGGGTCCTGCCCTTTGGCCACAACAACCCCCGGCAGC
>NW_016690336.1:473808-481020 GCF_001604755.1 Lepidothrix coronata | reverse complement strand
TGATTCTGTTATTCTATGATTCTGTGTGCTGGGAGAAGTCCTAGAGGAAGCTTGGAGAAGCTGTGCTTGGTGTGGTGGGTTAATGGAACCAGAGCAGCAGCATTTGGTTGCAATCAAATCTGCATTCCTTCCTTCCTGCTCCAAATCCAGCATCTCCATCAGGATCTTGTCAAATATATAAAATTCTCCTGACATTATATATAATATACATAGAAATATATATATAAATATAAAATAAAATACAATATAAATAATCCTGACTTTTTTCCTTCTCTGTGCCTCATCCCATCCACTCCAACCAGCCCGTGCTGCTGTTCCTCAGCCTCCTGCCTACAGGGTGTTTTGGGTGTGCAAACCTGGTGTAGCCAAGGTGTAGGAAAATGAGTTTGGAGCACTGAGTAAAAAAGTTCAGAGTGTAAACCTTGACCTGGAGTCAAATTGGGAACGATTTGTGTCCTGTCAGACATGGGGGAGACGGGACTGTGAGTCGGGTGTTTATTCCCTTGCCAGTGAGCACCACATTTAAGTACCTTCTGACATCTTAAAGAGGGAAAATGGGGATAAAAAGGCAGCTTTTATAGGATCAGGTGAATGACAGTAGGAAATGGGGATAGGAAAACTTTCTGTCTTGTCTCTGTAAGATGACATTTTAAAGGTATCAAGGTGGTAATAGAGAATAAATCACCGAGTACGAGGGTGGCATTAGAAATTTGAAGTGCTCCTCTGCTGCTGGGAATTTTCTGTCCTGTTGTTCTATTTTAGCATCCAAGTTGTCTTCTCTTCACCCTCAGTCTGCTTTTTCACCTGGAGCAAGGAATAGCTCCTCTTAACTCTGCCAACAAAGGGAGCTCAGCTGGATCACTCCCCGTGCCCTTTTCAGGGTGGGGTGGGAGCATCAACACCAAGCAGGAACAGAGATAACTCACTTTGGGTGTCCAGACCTCAATTTCACCTTTAACATCCATAAAATTGTCTGTATTTTGCCTCCTTTCTTGCCAAGACTCTCCAGGACTGAACGTTTTTACTCTGCCAACTTATTCAGGAGGGGGTTTGTGTATTGATTTGCTGCAGGGATTATCCTTCCCCTTCCTGACCTCATTGCTGAAACCTTTTTTTTCCTTCCCAAGTGTGTTCAAAATGCCTCTATTTTCCCTGGCACCCTCCTCTTTAGCATGGAATACCAACCAGGAAGGCAGATTTCCATGGTTTTCCCAGCAGAGATGTTCCAAGGGATGTGTGCTGTGTATTATTTGGTGCCCTGCCTTCATTTTCTTCCCCTTCCTGCTCTCACCTGGCAGTATTTCTTTCATATCTTCTCTCTTAGACTGTGATTTAGGGCATCCTTGGTCGAAGAAAAGGCTTCAAATTGGGGAATATTTTCAAACTGTAACTGTGAATCAGGATTTCCATCGTTGTTTAAAGTCTCCAGCGGTGTTTTGGACCAGGATCTGCTCCAAAGGATCTGGTATCAGCTTTTTGCAGGAATATTAAAAGGTCAGGCAGGAAATGGCCCTAAATTTGGACCGTGCCAGGTGCTTTGGAGGGTTTACTGGTGTGTTCTCCCAGCTCCCAGCAGTCATTTGCCACCCAGACCTTCCTGTGTGGTGTCTGTCAGTGAGAAGAAAATATTGAACTTGGTTTTGGGGTGGTTTGTAGAGAAGACACAAATTGGGGGAGAGGAGAAATCACAGCAAGAGGGTGAGTGAGGAGGTTGAGTCACGTTGTTGGTTCCCAGTTCTCTCATTAGAGTGGAAAACAGAAGTCTGAATATGTATTTTTAACCAGTTAAAGTGGATTTCTTTCACAGAATTCCCAGGACAGCAGACTGAAATTAAGGAGCTGTGGTGATTTAATAACTCCATGCAAATTCCTCTTCCCTGTGTTTGGAGGCAGAGTAGTAAAATAAGAGCACAGTGTTACTCTCAGGTGTAACCTGGGGTGCTGCAGATGGGGGAGAACAAAACTGCAAGATGAATTTCTTATCTGGAAGATCAGCAGGAGTTTAGAGCATCCCAAATTCCTCATGTAATCCCAGGAAGGATTAAATGTCCTGATCAGTGCTGAGAGTTGATGATGCCAGTCAGTGGCTGCAGAAAGGACTTGTAGAAGATTCCTGGTGGGATGAGGATCTTCTGAAGGATCAGCCAAAAACATCAACAGGGTGTCCCTGCCCGTGGAGGGGGTTGGGAATTTTTTAGGTCCCTTCCAACCCAAACCAGTCGAGTTCCGTTGTTGGTTCCCACTTCTCTCATTAGAGTGGAAAAGAGAAGTCTGAGTGTGTATTTTTTAACCAGTTAAGGTGGATTTTCTTCCCAGAATTCCCAGGACAGCAGACTGAAATTAAAGAGCTGTGGTGATTTAATAACTCCATGCAAATTCCTCTTCCCTGTGTTTGGAGGTGGAGTAGTAAAGATTCCTGGTGGGATGAGGATCTTCTGAAGGATCAGCCAAAAACATCAACAGGCTGTCCCTGCCCGTGGAGGGGGTTGGAATTAGGTGATGTTTGGGTCCTTTCCAACCCCAACCATTCTGTGACACCCAAGTGGGGGTAAAAAAATCCAAAGCTGGTTTGGTTTTCTCCTCTTTTTAATGGCAAGAGCAGCAAAGCCAATGATTTCGTTTTTTTAGGGACGTGGCTGAGAATTGCAGAGCTTTGGGAAGGACCTTTTCTAGGTCAGTGCTGTGGTGCAGTTCTGGGCTGAGCAGGAGGTCACATCGAATAATCGGAACTTTCCGCTCTCCCTAAATTTAAAATCCATGAATGGGAACCATCTCGCAGTGCCAGGGGGCTTTTTCCAGCATCCAAAGGCCGCCTGTGCTCTGCAGGGATCCATGTGATCCATGTGGCCTCGGTCTCCAACTGCAGGGAACCGTAGCAGAAATCAGAGGCGCCCTGAAGAGGAAAAACATCCCAAAATGTTGATGTTGACGGGAGGTTCCGGCTCAGGGGGGAATTGGGGGCCTGGTTTTGGCTGAACGTGGTCCTGTCACTTCAGGCTCATCTCGGGGTGAACTTGGACGTGACCAGTTCCAGCTGAGCAGGGGGAGGTTGAACCTCTCCGTGCAGGACTGGGAAACACGGACACGGCTCTGGGAGCCAACCGGGCTCTTCCCACGGAGCCTTCAGAGGGGTTGGCACTAGGGAATGAGGTGGGGTTTACATCCCAGAAAAGAACTGGTGGGAACTTGACTGAAGGTGAAGCTGGAGTATCAAACTAGATGAAGCTGAATTATCACCCTTGGGATACCAACCCCTTGGATCCAACCCTTTCCTGGTTCAAACTAGATGATCTTTAGAGGGCCTTTAAAAGGTCCTTGTAGAGGACCTTAAAGGGACCTTTTAAGGTTCCTTCCAACCCAAACCATTCCATGATTCTGGCAGTTCATGAAGGGGACCTACAAGACAGTTGGAGAGGGACTTTGGACATGGGATGGAGGGACAGGACAAGGGGGAATGGCTTCCCACTGAGGGCAGGGTTAGGTGAGATATTGGGAAGGAATTCCTGGCTGTGAGGGTGGTGAGGCCCTGGCCCAGGTTGGGCAGAGAAGCTGTGGCTGCCCCTGGATCCCTGGAAGTGTCCAAGGCCAGGTTGGATGGGGCTTGGATGAACCTGGGCTGGTGGAAGGTGTCCCTGCCCATGGCAGGGGGTGGAATGAGATGATCTGTAAGATCCCTTCCAATCCAAACCATTCCATGATTGTATCAAGTCCAGCTCTAGGCGAGTTCAGCCTGGTTTTACAGAGCCCACAACTGCATTGTACTGATCTCTTTACTTTTGTGAGCGGTGACAGGACCCAGGGAACAGCTGGAGCTGTGCCAGGGCAGGGTCAGGTTGGATCTCAGGGAAAGGTTCTTCCCCCAGAGGGTGGTTGGGCACTGCCCAGGCTCCCCAGGGCAGTGGGCACAGCCCCAAGGCTGCCAGAGCTCCAGGAGGGTTTGGACAACGCTCTGAGGGACAGGGTGGGATTGTTGGGGTGTCTGTGCAGGGCCAGGAGTTGAACTGGATGATCCTGGTGGGTCCCTTCCAGCTCCGGATATTCCATGATTTCCGTGCAAAGCTGTTCTGGTTTCAGACTCTGAGGTGTCTCCCTGATGACAGGGATCAGCAGCACAGGTACCTAATTTAGCTATTTGGAAAAATCAGGGAGAGAAGGAGTGTTGTGTAATTATCCCCGAAGAGCTCAGCTCAATCAAAGGTGCATCGTGCCACTGTGTAATTATCAGGTATTGATGCACAGCTTAATCTGCATGGACTGGATCCTTCTGGTCTTTTAAAAAGAAACCATCTTATTCTTGTTATTAAAGGTCAGGTTTTCAGTGCCCTCCTACTGGGCATGATTATGATGAATAACTTACTTACCTTAATCAGCCCTGAATTAAATATCTTCCGTCATTTCAGCGTGAGGCGACTTCCCAGCAGCTTTGCTTTCTGCTTTGTTGTAGTTCTCAAGTGTGGAAATGCCTGTTGAGAAGCATTTGAACGTTAATTCTCCCCTCCCTCTCCCTTTCAAGGCAGCCTGCAAAGTCAGTCACCAAACTAATTAGCTGACATTAATATGTTCACTGCTCGAGGGGCTTTAAAAACTTAATTTTCGGCGATGATGAAAGCGACGGAGAAAATTGTTTGTTTGTTGACTGGCGTGGTAGTTTGTGTAATTGTAGCTAAATGCTTTAAATCACTTGGTTCTGAGGCCGTGTGGCTCATCCTCATGGAATATTTATGGCTCCAGTGTTGGTTTTTTTTGCCGATGCCGGTTTTTATTTGGGAAGGGAACTCCATTGGCTTCTCCCCTTCCCTCCAAGGTCACTGAGTTAGGAGGACATAAAGGGAATGTTCCCATGGCAGGATCTGTGTGTTACTTCCACAGTGGTTCTCCTCTGGAGCCACTGGGGGGGTTCCCCTGGAGAAGAGAAGGCTCCAGGGAGAGCTGAGAGCCCCTGGCAGGGCCTAAAGGGACTCCAGAAGAGCTGGAGAGGGACTGGGGACAAGGCATGGAAGGACAGGAAACAGGGAATGGCTTCCCAGTGCCAGAGGGCGGGGTAGATGGGATATTGGGAAGGAATTGTTGGCTGGGAGGGTGGTGGGCAGAGAAGCTGTGGCTGCCCCTGGATCCCTGGAAGTGTCCAAGGTCAGGTTGGACAACCTGGAGCAACCTGGTCTAGTGGGAGGTGTCCCTGCCCATGGCAGGGGGTGGAACTGGGTGCTCTTTAAGATCCCTTTCCAACCCATTCCATGATTCCATGGTTCTCTGATACCTGAGCACCCTGGAGATGTGCAGATCCCTTCCCACCACTGCCAGGACAGGAACCTTCTCCAGAAGCCCTTGGCAGCCCCAGGAGGGTGATGTCCCCTTCCCACACTGGTGGAGCTGCTGTTCTGGGAGTTGTCATTCCAGGAGAGCTGTGGGACAAGTCCTCCTCACTGAGTTAATCATGCCTGGAAATAGGGGTTGATAACTGTGCAGAAGCAAATAGATATTTGTGCACAAATGGGACATCCTCAAAGGATGACCTCTAATCCTACTTGTCTCATCAGGATGAGAGGGAACGGCTTGAAGTTGTGCCAGGGGAGGTTTAGGATGGATATTGGGGAAAATTCCTTCATGGAAAGGATTGTCCAGCCCTGGCACAGCTGCTCAGGGCAGGGGTGGAGTCCCCATCCCTGGAGGGATTTAAAATCCCTATGGATGTGGCACTTGGGGACAGGGATCAGTGGTGACCTTGGCAGTGCTGGGAGTGGTTGGACTGGATGATCTCAGAGGGTTTTCCAGTCTTAACAATTCCATGATTCTGTCAAAGGAAAGTGTGGCTGACTCTGAAGGATCTTCAGCAAAAGTTCTTTTCAAACCAGTTGTGTCTCCTGAGGTTGCTCTAAAAACAGCAGCCCAGGAGTCCAGGAATATCTGAATTTATGAAATACATTGAAAGATTAAATCTGCAAATTCCTGGGGGAAAAAAAAAACCCTCATTGATCAGACTATTACTCTTTTCTGGCTCCTCTTATTCAAGTTCACCTCCTTTGACTTTGTGTGATGGTACCAACCTGAATGCATCCCGTCAGCTGGAATTTTCCTGTGGGATCCTGCTTGCTTTGTTTTTGCTCTGCCTTAAAATGAAAGCTCATCTCTTCCCACTGCTCCCTCACCACACCCGTGGTTTTAGAATCATGGAATCATGGAATGGTTTAGGTTGAAAGGGAGCTTAAAACTCATCCAATCCCACCCCCTGCCATGGGCAGGGACACCTTCCACTAGCCCAGGTTGATCCAAGCCCTGTCCTTGGACACTTCCAGGGATCCAGGGGTAGCCACAGCTTCTCTGCCCAACCTGGGCCAGTGCTTCCCTACTGCCCTCCTTGAATTTTCCTACCTGGTGTGTTTTCCCTCTCTGTTAAAAACTGAGACAAAATATACTCCTGTGAAAACTCCAGTTCCTTCATTTCTAGATCAGCCTTTTGCTTTTTTTTAAAGCCATTCTTCACAAGGAGCAAACAAAATCCAAAACGTGTGGCTTTCTTCTGGGAAAAAAAATCACCCTTATTTCCTGGCTGAAAAATATAAATTATAAAATAAAACAGCCTGTGCAGGGGGCAATTCCCAGGATGGATGGGAGCGGGGAAGGGGGGGGTTATACAGAACCTGGTGGCTGCTTTATTGTTGGGAATAAAACTTCCAGGCTTTCCCTGTCAGGAAACACGGCGTAGGTTATATGACTCAATTAACCTGGGAACCTCAAGAGCTGTTTTTCTTCTCCCTGAGAGCCTGTGCTGCTGCCTGACAGGGCTTTCCTTCCATTCCAAGGCAGGTTTTTCTCCCATCACTACCACACTCTTCATTTTGGATTGTCCATTGCTCAACGTGGGTGAATTTAAAGAATGCCTGGTAGGAATTGCTGTGTTGGAAGTGTCCAAGGCCAGGTTGGACAGGGCTTGGAGCAACCTGGGCTAGTGGAAGGTGTCCCTGCCCATGGCAGGGGGTTGGAACTGGATAATCTTTAAAGTGCCTTCCAACCCAAACCATTCTGGGATTCATGGAATGGTTTCTGGTGCCCCCAACATAAGAAGGATGTGGAACTGCTGGGGCAAGTCCAGGGGAGGCCACAAAATTGATTAACTGGAGCATCTTCCCTAAGGAAACAGGCTGGGAGAGCTGGGGGGGTTCCCCTGGAGAAGAGAAGGCTCCAGGGAGAGCTGAGAGCCCCTTGTAGGGCCTA
>NW_016690336.1:468347-470362 GCF_001604755.1 Lepidothrix coronata | reverse complement strand
ACTTCCTTGGCCTCCTATTTGGATGCTGGGGAGGGTGGGGAGGCCCTGGCACAGGTTGCCCAGAGAAGCTGTGGCTGCCCCTGGATCCCTGGAAGTGTCCAAGGCCAGGTTGGACGGGGCTTGGAGCAACCTGGGCTAGTGGAAGGTGTCCCTGCCCATGGCAGGGAGTGGAACTGGATGATCTTTAAGGTCCCTTCCAACCCAAACCATTCCATGATTCCATGGATTCGTTCTGGCCAAACGATGTCGCCGGATAACGACACCTTCCTTTCACCCTCTGCTGTGCTGGGAGGGGGATATTTGATGCAGTTTGTGGTGTTTTTTTTAGCACTTCCTGAGTGCTGGAAATGATCAGTTCAGGACTTGGGAGTGTCAAATTGCCCAGAATCGATGGGAAATGCGGGTGGTGATGGTGGGAATTACAGAGAGCGTTTGGTGGTGCCTCAGTCCAGCTTAAAAATTGAGGATAACTGGTGTTGCTGGGGATAAGTAGTGATGGTAAATGTGCAAAGCTCCGTGGTTTGGGCACTTAAGGGAGAGAGCACTGGTTGTTCACATGCCCTACAAAGTGTTGGCCTCTTCCCTTGTTAAACAGAGGCATCGATTCCCATCGGACCTCTTTGCTTCAGGGAATTTTGGCTTCTCCATCCCCTCCCAGGCTGTGCTGTTGCTATTAAAGATCAATCACTGAAGCCAAAAAGAAGCCTGTCCACAGCTCAGCTAAAAGTGAGATGCTGCTCCCAGCCCAGCTGTGTAGAAAGTGCCTATTTTCTGTGTGTTAAAAAAGGGGGGGGGGAAGCTGCATTGTGATGCTTAAAAGTGCTTCTGAGCACAATAAAAAGATGTCTTGTGTCCTGAGGGCTCGAGGGGATTTATCCAGGAAAAGGGGGTTTTTTTGTTATTTTAATAAAGCATTTTGCAACAAGGACATGTTTGCCATTTGATACATTTGCTGCATTCAGCAAGGAAACAATAAAAGCAGAGGATTATTCAATAGCAGCCTGACAGCGTTTTGCTGGGGCTGTCATAAAAAAAAATAAAAAATAGCAAATTCATTCCTACAGCACTTAACAAACCGCCGCTGTTTAGTTTTAAAATGATTCCCACAAATCCTGCGGAGCGGGAATCGGGCAGGTGATGACAAACAGCAGCTTGAAAAGTGAAATATCTGCTTTATGGAGACTCGAGCAGGTCGTTTTCCCTCCCTCAGCCTTCGCGTCGAGCTTGTCCCAAGAACTTCTACAACGTGAATATTTCCCCGTTACCTGCATCTTGAACCCGTTACGACCCCGGGAGGTTATTTTTTACCTTTTAGAGACGTTTTCCCCCTTTGCATCTTCACGTGGGGACAATGTGCTGATGGTGTTTTTCTCTTTGTTAAACCAGCAACTCCTGCGTGAGATGCAACAGATGGCGAGTCGCCCCTTCGCCTCCATCAACGTTGCCTTAGAAACAGATGAAGAGCCACCAGATCTCATCGGGGGGAGCATAAAGGTGAGAGCTGGGGCTCTGGGATGGTCCTCTCCACCATTTGTCCCAGGTGTTCATTGCAATAATCCCAAACCCTCCCCGTTTTCCAGAAGCTGGAAGGCCGGGAGGGCCAACAGGTACCGTTTAAATTTGATTTTATCGCTTCGGATTTTCACTGAAAACTTCTGGGCTGGCTCAGATAAAACTCGTGCTGATTTAGCCTGTGAGATGTTGGGTTTGCCTTGTTAGTTTTGTGCCTTCTGATAGAGGAAAAAATCAGCTTTGCACCAGGCAACGTTTGGCTGCAAGTACCTGCAGCTGCTGCGAATAAAATCACCTTTCTTCGGTGATACCTCAAAGCAAACAGGAATATAATCATGTCTGTTGGAATATAATCTGTTCTTTTGGAATATAATCTGTCTGTTGGAATATAATCTGTTTTTTGGGAATCTAATCTGTCTGTTGGAATATAATCTGTTTTTTGGGATATAATCTGGTTGTTGGAATATAATCTGTTTTCTGGGATATAATCTGTCTGTTGGAAA
>NW_016690336.1:465446-466452 GCF_001604755.1 Lepidothrix coronata | reverse complement strand
CAAGGGATTAATTCCCTTTTCCATTGTCCAGAGCCAGTTGGCAGCCCAGTGTCCAGCCAGTTCCATCCTAAGCTGATGTTTTCCAGCTGGATGGGATTAGAACTTTGTTTTCAATTAGTATTTTTCCCGGGGTACTTTGGAATAATAAAAAGGGATTTACCTGCAGGACTGCTCCTATTAAGGGGCTGCAGCTTTGGGTTCTTTCCCACTCCACAAATCCCCACTGGACTGCAAATCCACGCTGAATTTGCTCAGTTATTACAAAATCCCTTGGCTTTTCTCTGCAGCTCTTTGGGCTGAATATTGTGATTTTTTTCTTTCTCTGAGAGTGTTGAACATCCCTGGGTGTCTGGGACTCGTCCAAGTGGCTGAACTGCTGGTGCTGCAGCTCAGGCTTTTTTTTTTTTTAGGGCTTGTTACCAAATTAATCTCAGTCTTGTAATCCCCTGCAGCCATTTTTAGGAGCTTTTCCTGGAAGAATTTGGAGAGTTTTTAGGGTTTAGAAGCTTTTCCTGAAAAAAAATCTGGAAAGTTTAGGATTTTTAGAAGGTTTTCCTGAAAGAATCTGGAAAGTTTATAGGTTTCAGAAGCTTTTCCAGAAAGAATCTGGAAATTTTTATCTTTTTTAGGAGCTTTTCCTGGAAGAATTTGAAATCTTTAGGATTTTTAGGAGCTTTTCCTGAAAGAATTTGGAAAGTTTATGGGGTTTAGGAAGTTTTCCTGAAAGAATCTGGAAAGTTTATAGTTTACCATAGTATATTTAGTATTGTAATATAGTTTTAAAAAAAAAGTATAATTTTTTTATAGTCTTTCCTTGAAAGAATTTGGAAAGTTGATGGTTTTTAGAAGCTTTTCCTGAAGGAGTCTGGAAAGTTTATAATTTTTAGGAGCTTTTCTTGAAATAATTTGAAGAGTTTATAGTTTTTAGAAGGTTTTCCTGAAAGAATCTGGAAAGTTTATAGGTTTTAGGAGCTTTTTCCTGAAAGAATCTGGAAAGTTTATAGGT
>NW_016690336.1:461567-465100 GCF_001604755.1 Lepidothrix coronata | reverse complement strand
AAAATAAAAATAATGAAAAATAGTGTAACCATCAACCCCCCACCACCAGCGTGTTCATCATCAAACCAAGTCCCCAAGTGCCACATCCACGTGGTTTTTGGCACTTCCAGGGATGGTGAAATCAGTGCCCTGGGCAGCCAATTCCAAGGCTTTACAGAATTTTCAGTCTCTTTGTGTCTTTCCCCCTCGTTCAGTTCCTTTTCCATTCCAAAGGAGCTCCAACCAGCAGGAAAGGAGCAGGGAGATGAGATGTAAGTCCTGGGGAGGGTTTGGGGAAGGTGCAGGGGTGGCAGTGATTTAAAATGAAGCATCTTCCAGCTCCAGGGTGACTTCACCTTCATTTTTAGTTTTGCTGTGACTTGATTTTGAGGCTGTTTGATGCCAGGAGAGTTCAGTGAAGAGCCAAAGGCCGAGGAATGATGTTTTTTCCAGCTTTTCTTGTTCTGTTGTCACTGTTGGTGGTTTTTGGGCACTTCCAGGGATGGTGACTCCACCAGTGCCCTGGGCAGCCAATTCCAACGCTTTACAAGCCTTTCCATGAAGGAATTTTCCCTGATATCCGATCTAAACCTCCCCTGGCACAACCTGAGGCCGTTTCCTCTGGTCCTCTCGAGGTGTGTTGGAGGGGACAAGAGCAGCTCAGGGTTTCTCAAGGACAATAGAAATAAGCTGGAAGTCCTGATCCTCAAAAGGATAATATTTGGAGAGGAATGGGATGAAATTCAGGGGGGAAATAATGGAATAATCCTGATCTGGAGGTGGTTGTGCAGCCTTTGAGGGCAGGAAGGCCGGAGTGATTCAGCCTGACCTGGCTCGGGGCTCCTTAACTTGCCTTTGGAAAGGCACTTTAATTCCTGGTGTTTGCTGGTTCCAGGAGCTTTTCCAGGCATTAACACCAAGGAATTACAAGCCTGGCAGCGTGCAGCTGTGTCCTTGTCTTTAGCAAAACCACTTCCACCCATCAGACTCCCCTCCCAGAGCATCGGGGTGACAAGGGGGACACGTGAGGGAGAAGTGACATCCCACCAACAGAAACACCTCATGAAACCTTCACCCAGTGAATTATTTCCAGTTTAAAAAAAAATAAAAAAATGAAAAATCAGGGGAAAAAAATGTTAGAGAGGAAACTTTTGCTACTGCCGTGATATGATATGGGATGTAAATATTTGGAAGGGAGCTGTCAGGAGACCACCAGAGATATCTGCTCAGCCTGCCCTGCATTTAGGGAACATTTGGCTGATAAGTGATTTAAACTGGTTTGAGATTTGAAGGCTAAAAGTATTTCCTCAGGTTGGGCCCTGATTTTAGGTGATAAGGAGGAATTTGCTGGAGGGAGAGGGAGGAGCACGAAGCTTCCCACAGGAGAGGGATTTGCTGAGCTCGTTTTTCCCCCTCTGAGGAGCATCTCTCTGATTGAAGTCCTAATAACACCAGCAGCTTCTCCCCAGCATTATCAGGGACCTGGTTTTGCATTCCTTTATGCCAAGGAATTATTTTGTGTGTGTTCTGTTTTCAGTCTTCATCCAACTGGGGTGTTTTGTTGGTTTTTTTTTTTACTTCTTTTACTTTTTTCTGTACAAAACCCAGCCCGAGTGGTTGAAAAGAACCATAAAAACCCTGCCTCTTCACCCATAAAAAATCAATATATATATATATATATATATATTTATTGCCCAGATTTGCTACCCGTGGCCTCATCCATCCCATCTTTTCCCCCAGGGAACGGAAAAAGGAAGGATGAGTGGTGGTGTCCAAAGCTCAGTGGTGTGACATGAGATTTGGTCCTCTCAGGGTGACTGACCTTAGAAATCCCAAATCCCAAAATCCTTTTCCTTCTCCCAGAGCTGGTGGCTGCTGGAATAAAAATAAAAATTAAAAAAATAAAAATAAGAATAAGAATAAAAATAAAAAGCAGTTGTTAAATGCAGTGGGAGCAACTCAGTGGGAGCTCCCAGATATTGGAAATTCGGGATGCTCAGATCTCTCTTTTCAATTTCAGACCCTGAACGTTCATCTGAGTGTTTGAATATGAGTTTTATTTAGTTCCTCACATCCAGTTTTGGGTCCATGTCGTGTTCAATTCATTCCACCCCCCCCTTGCCTCTGTGTCACTTCCAAGGTAGATACAGGCACAAGGTAAATGTAAATTTTTAATCTAAACTCATTTACTGTGAATTATTGCTGGGAGTTCATTCATCTCTATCTTGCAGGACACACATATTACCCTCAGAATATGATTTTTAAAGCTTAATAATCTATTTTTTTTTTTTTTTACCCCAGGAAATTGCTTGTAACTTGTTTTTACAAATGTTCACTCAGCTTTTAATGGCACAATTTAAAAACTTGCAAATGGAATTTGACCCTTTTTTTTTTTGTGCAGAGTGAAATCACCTCAACAAGCGGAATCAAATAGTAAGGTTTGAACTGTTTGGGGTAATGTTCCTCTTCTCATCCCCCACCATAAGATTTTTCCCTTAATTTTAATTTCCTTCCTGGAAATTGAAAACCACGGAAGAGTTATTTGATCAAACCACAGCAACATGTTTTTCTTTTTAAAGGGAAAAAAAAAAATAATTCTCTCGAAGTTATTTATTTTTTTTGATAATACATTTTGAAAAGCAATGTGCCGGTGCTGTATCACAAGACCTAAATAAAAGGGCTGCTGTGTTTTGGAAATGACACTGAGTATTTATTGTTCTGGCCATTTAGTTTTATGTGGCACGTTATTAACCTTTCCAATTTGTCAAATAAAAGCAGCGTAAATAGAAATAATGAGACGAAATCAAACTGTTGAGGTTGAGCATCGCACGATTCCACCCGCCTGGGGAAAATATTGGGCTGGGAAATTGTCTCCTGAGGGAAACAGGTGGTGGATTCCACACCTGGATCACCTGGAAAGAGCTCGGACAAATTCCTGGGAAATTCCATTGGTGTAGAAAATGCTGCTGGAGAAGCTGGATTAATTAAATCCCTCAATATGTCTCTTGCTGCTTTTAATGTCTGTCATTGTTTTGAGCTCTGTGCATGTTAAGCACACATCAAAACTCGGGAGCAACTGGAATTATTTGGCTTTTTAGTGGAATTATTTGGCTTTTTAGTGCTGGGTTGGGCCAGTAATTTGTGGGAAATGGCCGAGAACAGATTTGCTGCCTCAGGGAACCAGGGGCTGTGTCACCACTTAGGAAAATACCATCAACTTCCCATTTCCACCCAGAAAGAGTGGGAATTGTGTCCAGGCTGGCTTTGTCGCTCTTTGTTTGACATTTGCACCGTCCTGGTTCTTTCATTTCTTGGAATTCTTGGGGTTTTTTTCCCATCATTTCCATTGACTGTGGTTTGGCTGCCGTGGAGGAGCAGGGAAAGGGGAATTGCAGGAGAAGGGTCCAGGTTATTTGTGGGCAGTGAGGGAGGGGGGAATTCTGCCCCTCTGCCCCTGTCTGAGGTGAGACCCCCCTGCAGAGCTGCCTCCAGCCCTGGGAACAACAGCACAAGGACGTGGAGCTGCTGGAGAGAGTCCAGAGGAGGCCCCAGAG
>NW_016690336.1:448396-459842 GCF_001604755.1 Lepidothrix coronata | reverse complement strand
AGTGGGCACAGCCCCAAGGCTGCCAGAGCTCCAGGAGGGTTTGGATGTGGTGGGATTGTTGGGGTGTCTGGGCAGGGTCAGGAGTTGGATTGGATGATCCTTGTGGGTCCCTCCAGCTCAGGATATTCCGTGATTCTGTGTCAAGAGCACTCAGGGCTGGGGAAAGAAGGGACACTTGAGCTCTTCTGAGGTCTCCCCACCAAAATTCCACTTGATGAAGCCACCCAGCCTTTCCTCAGCCCCTCTGTGCCGTGGTGGCACCTCCAGAGGTCCCATCCAAGCACAGCAGGGGCAGGACCAGGATTGTGAGATCCACAATCCAGAGCACCCCGAAACCCTGCGGGATTCCCTCCCTGTGTCAGTGAGGACTGCAGGCCCCAGTCCTCGGGCTTCTCTGTCTCACAGAGGGCACAGCTTGCCCTTCACTCCCAGCTGACCTCCTCCTTGCATCCAATTCCTCATTCCCGTCACTCCTGCGTGAGTCATTCCAGAGTCATTCCAGCGGCTGCGCTTTGTCTCCCGGCCGGGCGAGCACAGCTCGGAGATGAGATGCACAAATGAGTCACAGTTCAAAAAGCAGGTGCCTGAACTGTCAAAAATAAATGTACAGGGTTTGATTCTTCAGGCTGGTTTTTGTTGTCATGCTTCGTTGTCTCTGGAAAAGCCTGGATTTGATGGAAAATAGGGCTGGTTTTCCCCCCCTCCCTTTTCAGTTTTAAGATCGAGATCAGCTGCAGCAAAAGGATGCTGGGCTTAATTCCCTCCAAATTAGTTTGCAACTGCCTGACAGGTTTTGGGTGCATCATAATCCTTGCTGTGGTTGAGAGAAATAAAATTCCCCGTGCAAAAATATTAACATTTTTTTTTACTAACCCTCAGCTGTTTTGGGAATGTTCAGCCTGGAAAGGAAGAGGCTCCGGGGTGACCTAATTGTGGCTTTCCAGGACCTGAAGGAGACGACAAGAAAGAGGGAGAGAGACTATTTACAGGGGATGGAGGGACAGGAAAAGGGGGAATGGCTTCCCACTGCCAGAGGGCAGGGGTAGGTGGGATATTGGGAAGGAATTCCTGGCTGTGAGGGTGGGGAGGCCCTGGCCCAGGTTGGGCAGAGAAGCTGTGGCTGCCCCTGGATCCCTGGAAGTGTCCAAGGCCAGGTTGGACAGGGCTTGGAGCAACCTGGGCTGGTGGAGGAGGCAGTGCTTGTGTTCAGAGAAGGAATTCAAGGTGTTGCTCAATCAGCTGAGCCCAAAGAAGGCCGAGATGTACAGCTGGGGAAAGGCCAGGGAGCGGGTTAAGGCACAGAGGAATGTCAGAGGGATGAATAAATTGAGGACTGGAGGTTAAAAGAAAGTTTCTGGTGGCAGAACCACAAGATCCAGGAGCAGGGAGCCTCTGGAAAGGTCTCCTAGAGGTGGGAGCACAGGGTGAAAGTGTAACTCCTTTTAAAGCTGAGGGTTGGCCTTTTCTGTGCCTACATTAGTGAAGGGCTGGATTTGGTGACTGTGGGATGGATTTTCCAGCCTCCTGTTTCTGTGAGTTGGCTGGAGGATGAGGAGTGTGAGGCTGAGCATCCTCAGGGATTGGAAAGGACTTCAGAGGTCTTCTCATTCCAGTCTTCCACTTTGTTGCTCCAGCCTGGCCTTGGACACTTCCAGGGATCCAGGAGCAGCCACAGCTTCTCTGCCCAACCAGGGACAGGGTTTCACCCTCACAGACAGCAATTCCTTCCCACTATCCCATCTATCCCTGCCCTCTGGCACTGAGAAGCCATTCCCTGTGTCCTGTCCCTCCATCCCTTGTCCCCAGTCCCTCTCCAGCTCTCCTGGAGCCCCTTTAGGCCCTGCCAGGGGCTCTCAGCTCTCCCTGGAGCCTTCTCTTCTCCAGGGGAACCCCCCCAGCTCTCCCAGCCTGGCTCCAGAGCAGAGGGGCTCCAGCCCTTGGAGCATCTCTGTGGCCATTAATCCATTAGGAGTCAAACCCAAATGCATTTAAAAGCATTAGAAAGGACAATCTCTTCCTTTTTACTTTCTTCTTCATCCTTCTCTTCCCCCCAATCACTTCCCTGGCCTGGTCTTTGCTTCCCACCCTGCTCAGCACTGAGGGTGAGGTGAGAGCCCCAAGCAGGACCCTCCAACCTCTGGAATTCAGCAGATCTCTTTTATCAACAGTGAGATCCTTGACTCTGCCCAGCAGAAAATCCACTCTGTGCTCGGTTCTTGCTCCCAGATACTCGTGGGCTGCATCCCTGCAGTTCCTTCTCCGAGCTCTCTCCGTTCCCTCCACTAATTTTGGGACACAGCACCAGGATGTGCTTGGGAGGGGGGGAAAAGCTTCATCCCGAGTTTGTTCCTTCTCTGGGGGTGGGGAGATGAAGAAATCTGCTGTCACAGCCCAGGCAGGAACAGCAGCTGCCATCCTCCAGCCCCGTGGAACACGTGTTTATCTGCCTCGCACAGAGCAGCGAAATCCCGCCGCAATCATCGCAGGGAACGGGAGATATGGAAACAGCTTTGAGTTTCATTTTGCTGGCTGTCGTCTCCCTTTGTCTTTTTTATTGAGCAGCAGTAATTTAACAGCGTTGTTTGACTCCTGTTCAGGCTCTTTCAGTGCCTTGTGCTGTATTGAGTTTCTGTTGAACGTTCGAGTGCAGCGCTGCAGTTTGATGCCTGATGGAAAAAGCAATAATTATTTCATTAATACCAGGGTAGAACTTGTCCATACTGAACAAGAAAGCAGAAAGCACTGAGTGTGTCATGTAAAGTAATGTTTCTCAGCTTTGTTTTTGCTTTGTTGGGGAACAAAAGAACTCATTCTTTTGTACCTGTACTCATTGTGTACTCTTGCAACCTCCTCTTTTTGGAGAAGAGACCTCCTTTGGGTTGGAAGGGACCTTAAAATCATCCAGTTCCAACCCCCTGCCATGGGCAGGGACACCTTCCACTAGCCCAGGTTACTCCAACCTGGCCTTGGACACTTCCAGGGATCCAGGGGCAGCCACAGCTTCTCTGGGCAACCTGGGCCAGGGTCTCCCCACCCTCCCAGCCAACAATTCCTTCCCAATATCCCATCTAACCCTGGCAGTGGGAAGCCATTCCCTATGTCCTGTCCCTCCATCCCTTATCCACAGTCCCTGTGCAGCTCTGTTGGAGTTACCAATTCATGCTTTACCTGAAAACTTCATTTCATGACCATATTTGCAATATAAGTGTAAAATACTCTTATTCTAAGTAAAGAGGCTCCAGTAAAGCATGTTAAAGAGTCCTCCATCTTAGGCCACTGGAACTGGATCCAGAGCCAGGATCATGGGATCCTCTGCTCTGCTGAATCCTCTGCTTTTCTGTTTCAAAAAGGACAGTACAATCCCATGGAATTCCTAAAGGTCTTCCAGCTCTCAGAGCAACCAGGAGGCTGAGAACACAGTCCAGAGGGGTCTAGAAGGCCACTGGAGAATGAGCATGACCCCTCCAGAAAGAACAGAACCAAAAGACAGAATTGAGGGAACACAAAGCAAACAACTGAGAAAGAGAGAATGTTTTGGGGGAATCACATCACGGAGTCGTGGAATGGTTTGGGGTGGAAGGGACCTTAATGGCCACCCAGTTCCAACACCTTCCACTCTCCCAGGTTGCTCAGGGTCCCATCCAACCTGGCCTTGGATGCTTCTTTTTGTTCTTGGGGGAATGTTCTTCGCTGTGCTCATGCACAGAGCGTTGTGGGGGTGAAACCTGGAGTTAAACTCTGGAAAGAGAAGTCGAACCCGGTCCCCGTGGTCGGATGTGTCGATGCTGTGGGTGCTCTGCCGGTGGGTTTGAAGGAAAAGCAAACCCAGCCCTTTTGTTTAACATGAGCTGCTCCTCTGTGATTGAATTTAGGGAGAAATACCAGCCCTGTGTAGTCCCTGGCTCTGTAACAGCCTGATTTTTATGAAGTGCCGGCGTTTCTTTGCGAGGGCTCGGGTTTGATTGTTGCTGACACCGGTTTTTAGCTTTGCTGGCTCTGTGCTGGAAACCTGCCAGGCACAGCGACATGGTTCATGCCCTGGAGCTTGCAGGAGCTGGGCAAGGCAAGGCTGGGGGAGGAGGGAGGGTGGAACAGGCTGTTTGACAGTTGTTTTGTCCCCCTTTTCCCCCCCTGCAGACGGTACCAAAGCCCATCGCGCTGGAGCCCTGCTTTGGGAACAAAGCGGCCGTTCTCTCCGTCTTCGTGAGGTTGCCTCGAGGACTTGGGGGAATTCCACCACCAGGACAGTCAGGTGAGGGTTATCCTTGTCTCTCATGGCTTGGTATTAACTCCATACTCCTTCCCCAGCCTTGGAGATTCACCTTTCCTGATCCCACAGAGCTGCTGTTCCCACACCCTGGGGTGTTTTAGGCTCCCTGGGTTGGGCCCTGGTGGCTTCTGAGCTGAGCTTTGAGGCAATTCCTTGGGTCAGGTGGTGGATGAACATTTGATATTTGGATTATACTTTAATTAATGCCTGGGGGAAAAGGGCCATCTAGTACAGACAGCTTAGCAGTAGTTCCTTACGAAAAGTAACTTGTCACCGGCCTGTTCCACTTCATTCCCATCTCCGTTTGTAGGGAGACGTCAAGTCATAGAATCATGGGATGGTTTGGGTTGGAAGGGACCTTAAAGCTCATCTCATTCCACCCCCCTGCCATGAGCAGGGACACTTTCCACTAGACCAGGTTGCTCCAAGCCCCATCCCTGGAAGTGTCCAAGGCCAGGCTGGAAAAGGCTTGGAGCGACCTGGGCTAGTGGAAGGTGTCCCTGCCCATGGCAAGGAGTGGAACTGGGTGGTCTTTGAGGTCCCTTCCAACCCAAGCCATTCCATGATTCCCTGCCCTGCCCTGAGGAGGTTGCAGAGGTGATGGATCCCCGGGAAGTGCAGTGGAACCTCTATGCCCACGTTCTTTCAGGTTTATTGTCACCCATCTACTGATGCAGAAACACCTTCAATACTAAGGGTTCACCCTTCAACATTAAGACTTTCACATCCATTAATCCCCACACTTCCTGCAGCTTTTCCTGCTCAACTTGCTCCCTGTTTCACCTTATTCCAGAACGTTGGCTGGAGTTTAATCTCTTCAGCCCAAACACTCTTCAGCTCTGCTCAGAAAATTCCACGTATTTTGTGACCTGGAGGCTTTTCCTCAGCCATGGCTGTGGGATTTGCTGCTGTGACCATTTTGTTCCCTGACTCTTTGCTCTGCTGTCCCCCAGGTCTCGCCGTGGCCAGTGCTCTGGTGGACATTTCACAACAGATGCCAATTGCCTACAAAGAGAAATCGGGCGCCGTCCGAAATCGGAAACAGCAGCCCCCTGCACAGCCAGGAACCTGTATTTGATGCATGGACATCACAAACTCTCTAGGGTTTTAAACAAAATGGAAAAGGAATACCGAGGAGGAGGAGGAGGTGGAGGTGGAGGAGGAGGAAGATTTCCAAGTTGTGTCCCAAGAGACTCGAAGCACTCGGGAAAAAAAAAAACAAGCAAAACAAAAACGAAACCACACCTTCCTTGATCCCGACTTTTTTCTCTCTCATCTCCGTGCTCTAGTTGGCTTTATTTGACAACTGCTCCACTTAAGTTTTACTGACAACGTGGCTTCAGGTTGCTCCTTTTTTTTTTTGTTTTCCTTCGAGTTCTAAGTAAAATAATTTTATTGCAGGGGGTCGGTGCCGCCGGTCCCTGCTGGGTGTAAATAGAACAGTAGTCCAATATGAATGACACTCAGGTTTCTACATGGAAAGTGCTTTGTAGTTCATGTATTTATCAAACTGTACAAAAGAGAAAAAAAAAAAAAAGATCCAGTGTTTACAGGTGTCAGCTCTCAACACATAAACACTACTATTAATCTTCAAAGCATCTCCTCATCCTTTGTTTTCATTTAGTGTTTAATTCCTCCCTTCATTACTCGTTTTCAGTGGAACTCTCTTCCAGGCACAGCCTTTTTTGTTTGTTTGTTTGTTTGTTTGTTTGATTTTTTTAAGTCATCACGGTCCAGGAATGCAAAAGCTGGGATGGTTTGAAGGTTGATGTCGCTCAGAACCGCGTGAAATAACTGGAAAAAGTCGGATGTTGCTTTGGAAGGACTCGGTGTTTACACAGTCTTAACCTGCTTGGAGTCCACCACACACAAGTGCCTAGACTTGAACAGATCTAGGGAGTGAGGAGACTGCTCCACATGCTTTTGAACACCATTAAATTCCTTTGAAATATCTGTACACTCAACATCCAGAGTCGCCCGAGGCAATCTGTGTTCTCTATCCCAGGAAAATGGCATTTTCCTGCCTGACCAGCCGCTCACCCAGGTGGAAATACCTGGAGGGCGAGTAGAGTTTCGGCGTCTCACGAGCAAACTCCTGGTTCCACCAGCGTTTTCCCAGCAGCAGTTTGTGTTCCAGGTCAGGTCCATCAGATTCCTCCTGATTTTGGCCTCTTTCCTCCTCCTCCTCCTCCCCTTTCCCTTCTCCCGCCCTGGATGAGAGCTGAGCCGGGAGCCGTCGCTCCTCGGTGGTTACAGGGTTTGCTCCACCTCCTGCAGGGTGTAAAAAACAACACTCCACATCCCAGAGCGCTCGAGGATGAATTAAAAAAAAGAACTTTAAACAAAAACCGAGCAGGGCAAGTTGGTTTGGCCACAGGTTCGAGACCTGCTGGTGTTTGAGCTCTGGTGGATGTCGAAGAAGTGGCTGGTTGGGGAAAGGGTTTTGCAAACAGCAGAGAGAAGGTTTGGCTTTTTTGGGGAGGCATCAAACCATCTGAACTGCTCTGGTGAGTTGAGGTTGTGTTTGGAGGCTCAAGGCTGGGCTTGATGAGTTGAGGTTGTGTTTGGAGGCTCAAGGTTGGGCTCAGGGTTGGGCTTAACCCTTTTGCCTGTGCGTGGTGGTGGTGCCCAGTGTTTCCTTGGAGTCTGGAATGTGGCACAGCCAGGGCCTCAGGACGTGGTGGTGTTTTGGAGCTGGTGGGAAGGTCTTAGTGAAGGTACCAAACTGTGTAATTATGGCTCAGTCACAGTAATTTTGGGTCCAGTCACTGGATTGTGTGGAGAACATCTAATATTTATTAAACGCCCAGGAATTGCTCTTGGATCTTCTGGTCAGGTGGCACTTTCCAAACTGAAACCCAAAGCACTGCATCTTTTTTTTTAATGCACATTTTGGTGATCAGTCACATCAACCACTCATTTTTTGGGCTGTTTTCCTTTTTTTTTCTAGCCATGTATTTTGAAGAGGCTTTTCAGAGCGTGGCAGTGTCACAGCAAAGATGTGGAGTTGCTGGCAGAGGTGATGGGAACAGCCTGGTTGGTGGTCTGGGGGACCCTGGTGGGTGATAATTCCAAATTAATGTGTCATTTAACAAGTGCAGTGGGACTGCAAAAGGGTGTTGGGGCTGGAGAAAAACATTAGGGAAAAAAAGTGCATTTTATATATAAATATATATAAATATGTATATAAATATATATAAATGCATCTGTTTCTAAACCAGAAGTTTAAATGCCCTCTGAGAAAAAGGAATTCTGGGTGGAAAAGGGGTGAGTTTTGTGTTTTAGGATGAAGGGATTTAGGTAGTTTAAGTTTTATCTGATGCACAGATTACCTCATACAGATTCATCTCCTTCCTAACTTGCTCTGTGATAGGACTGACCTGAACTGGAGAAATAAGACTGGACTAAAATCCCCCCCTGTTATTCCATGTTTTCAGCCACGATGCTCATCCTTATGTTTGGAAATGTCTTCTTCTTGCTCTTGCAACCCTTTTTTTTTGGGAGGAAAACTGCCACCTCACGTGGAGAAAACCCTTGGGCTTGAGTCTCCCTAGTCAGGACAGAGCTTAAGGAGGGGCTTAAATTTCTTGCTGAGATTATTCCTGAGCAGAAACAGCTCCCAGAACTGGAGGCCCTGGAAGGGTGATAGATTTTTTTTTTTTTTTACATTCATAAAAAGACATAAACATTGATTTTCTGGGGGGAGGGTTTCCCACCCCTGGAGAGATGGATTGTCAGGTCTCCAAAGCCACGAAACGAGGTGTCAAGATTTTGGGCAAAAAGAGCAAAAGTGATCAAAGTTTTGAGGTTTAGCAGAACAACAAAAAAAAAGTCAGTAGAGGGACAAGAGTTAGTGATATAAATAGCAGGGTTATTTGTATAAATAAAAGCTCCTTTAGGATGTGGCTCTGCTCTGCATCTGATCTCCAAACCGATGAGGGACAAGAGAACTCATACAAGAGCTCTGCTGCAGTTTCATCCCAACGTGAAGGTAAAACAGGGAAAAAAGTGGGAAGGAATGGGAATTTCTGGTAGTTTATCACCAGGCCAATATAGTGAAGGATTTGTGGGAATATTTCCTTTGGAAGTGAAGTGGGGAGGGGAAAGAGCAACCTGAATTTCCTGGGAGAATCTGTAAATAAATGACAAACAACACCCGGATTTTGCACTTGGACGTAAAATCTCCAGCAACTTGCAGGACGTGGAGGGATTTAAAATGTGCATAAACCAGAAAAAAACCCCATTGAATGTATTTTTGATGCTTTTTAAGTGCTGTCTGAGTTTTGTCTTAATAACTCCTTCGGCTGATCAGCGTTAGGTGACTTTCCAGAGCTCGAAACATCAGATTATATCTCGTGGTGTCTCGCCAAGCAGGGAGGCATAACTTGATTTTTTGTGTTCGAATGCATTTCACTTCAGTGTAGAAACCAAGGGAAAGAACAGCTTTTCCCACTGAAAAAAGGAGGGAAAACCCAACACTTGGGAGACAAGGAATAAACGTCCCTAAATTTAGTCACCACGTGGAGGATTAAGGCAGCAGTTGAAGCCTCTGTTATTAAGATTGTGGCAGTGATTCCCATCCAAAAATCACTATTTTCCATCCAAAATCACTGTTTTCGGGTGTTTAGAACCGGCTGAAATTCAGCATTTGATGTCTCAACCCTCAGAACTTTTCAATTCTTTGAGAGGAGCCTTTTTTTTTAAAAAAAAAATAAAATAAAAGGTCAGAAGTGTTTTAGCCCTTTTATTCTGCCGGGTCTCCAAATAACAAAAAACCTCAGACTTGTTTTTCTTTTTAATTCCCCGTTTTCCGTGGGTTTTAGCCCGGGATTTTCTCTGGGCTGTCACAGCCTGACCCCACCAGGCTCTGGGTGGATATTTTGGGTACCAGAAGGTTTGTGAGACACAACTTTGGAGTTGTTGTCGCTCTCCCTGGGCTTAAAAAGTGCTGGGTTGAAGTTGCCAAAATAAGGCTGTTGAACAGAAATCATGGCATGGAGTGTCCCAGAATTCAGTGGGATGGTGCCATTAACACGTGGCAGCTCCTTTGGCTGCTTCCTTAGGGATAGTTTAAGTCCCAAGTATTGCTCAGAAACATTATTTCTCCGTGGTAAATGTTCCCGAGGTGCAGGGTCAGCGGGATCATGGAATGGTTTCCAATGGAAGCTCAGCTTGTCCCGCCCTAAATGAGCTGAATTTTGGGGCTGAAATCGAACTTTAGGCTTTTCCCACGACCTGCTGGAATTCCAGAGCCGCCGAGCCGAGGCCGACTCTCCATCCAGGTGTTTTCCAGCTGCTTTGCCTTTCCCACAAGCCCCTGAGTTAGGGCATCAGCTGCATCCCAGGAGCCTTTTCCCTGGAAGCAGGGCCTCACTGGTGAGGGAGCAAAGAGTGGACTCTGCATTCCCGGAGCGACTCCCAACCTCATCCGCCCGCTCCCAGCCAGCAGTGGATGCCTCTGCTTCTCCCATTTTATCCATTTGGGAATGCCACAGGGAAGGGGAGGGCTGAGCTGCAGGAGCAGGTGGGAGAGGGAGTTGTGAGGGGTTTATTGGGAAGATCCTCAGGAGCTGCGGGAAGAAGGGGGGGTCTCTGTCTTATTTTTGGGAGCATTCTTGGCAATTTTTGGTCGAATTCCCGCTTTTCCCGTCGGGAGCTGCTGAAACTGGGTTTGCCACGCCAGGACTACGACAGTTTGTGTATATGCTGGGTTTTTTTCTGCATCAGGGCAGGTTTTATTCAGTTTGTTCCCTTTGTTCCGACACTACCCCCGGGGCCGTTTGTGTGCGTCTTCCAGGTACTACAATTCCTTGGCCGTTCCCTCTCTCAGTTTGTCACCGATTCCACAAACCCTCATCAAGGAGAAAGAAGGAAAAAAAAAACCAACAAATAAATAAAAAAATCACAGTTGTGGAGGAGCATTAACATACGTCAGTCCATTTTTTTTACAAAAAATTAAAAAAAAAATAGAAAAAAAAGAAGAGAAAATAAAAATAAGAGTTTTATATTACTCCGAAATTTGTGCACAATAAATGTTCTTTCAGACCCTCGAATTAATTGCATTCTGGATTTTCTTTTTTTTCTTTTTTCCCCCCCTCTCCTCTTTGTCCTGTAATTATTTACGATTCTTCTGTGTGTTCAGACTCGGGCTTAGTTTGTTAATATGTATAATTTAGCATTTCTTGCATTCATATGTAAATAGGAGCAAGTATTGTAAACTATTTCATTGCTGGGGTCTTGGGTGTTATACATACACACATTTAGGACTGCAGTTTTTTGGTATAATTTTTTTGTATTGTAAAATAACAGCTAATTTAAAAGCCGGAACGAGGAAAATCTTGGGAGGTCTGTGCATTTTAAATACAAATGTGAAGTACCTGTATATAAATAAAAGTAAATAATGCAAAATCTTTCCTCTGAAATAAAAAGTAGATGATCTGGTTAATTTTTTTTTGTTTCCTTTTTTTTTAAATGGATTTTGTTTATTTGTTTTAATTGATTTGTGTTTATTTAAAGGCTCCTGGGTGGGGTGAAAGGTGAGTTTCTTCCAGGGTGGATCTCGAGGGGTTCCTGCCACATCCATGGAATTTGGGAGGAGGAAGGAGGGACGTGTCTCCCATCACTTTAAATAATTAAAATAGTTCAATCTGTAGATTTTAAAGGTAGAGACAGTCATTGAACAGTTTCCATTTTAATATATATATTTATATTTTTATATATATATATTTAATAGCCCATCACCACGACATGAACCCAGTTTTTCCACTAAACTTCATTTGAATCCCTGTGCCAATTCCCTCCCTCAGGTCATTTTGGACAGCAGGATAAAACAGGGATGGGAGGGTGTCTCATCCCTGCTCTGGTTTGTGTTGGAGCAAAGAAAAGAGATAGGAAAGGAAAGGGAAAGGGAAGGGAAGGAAAAAGGAAAAGGGAAGGAAAGGGGAAGAGAAAGGAGAGGAGAAGGAGAAGGAGAAGGGAAGGAGAAGGAAAGGAAAGGAGAAAGAAGGGAAGGTTTGGGAAGGGAAGGTTTGGGAAGGGAAGGAAAAGGAAAGGGAAAGGGAAAGGGAAAGGGAAAGGGAAAGGAAAGGAGAAAGGGAAAGGGAAAGGAAAGGAAAGGAAAGGAAAGGAAAGGAAAGGAAAGGAAAGGAAAGGAAAGGAAAGGAAAGGAAAGGAAAG
>NW_016690336.1:443749-447490 GCF_001604755.1 Lepidothrix coronata | reverse complement strand
TGAAAGGAAAGGAAAGGTGAAAGGAAAGGAAAGGTGAAAGGAAAGGAAAGGTGAAATGAAAGGAAAGGTGAAAGGAAAGGAAAGGTGAAAGGAAAGGAAAGGTAAAAGGAAAGGTGAAAGGAAAGGTAAAAGAAAGGGGAGAAGGAAAGGGAGGAAAGGAAAAAGGAAAGGAAAAAATAAGGGAAGAAGGAAACAAAAGAAGGAAAGGAAAAAGGAAAAGGAAGAAGAAAGGGAAGAAGGAAAATAGAAAGGAAAGGAAAGAATAAGGGGAGAAGGAAACAGAAGACAGAAAGGGAAGAAGGAAAGGGAAGAAAAAAGGAAGAGGGAAATGGAAAAAGGAAGGATAAAAGGAAAGGAAAACGATAAGGGAAAAGGAAAGGAAAAAGGAAAGGAAAAAGAAAAAGGAAGGGCAGAAGGAAAGGAAAAAGAAAAGGGAAGAAAGAAATGAAAAATTAAAGAAGGGAGGAGAGTGTGGAGGTTTTCCAGGGCTCTGTGCACACCTGGGGTGATGCTCTTTCCCACCTCCTGTCATTAATGAACACTTCTGGGTAAGGAGCCAGAGAGGGATTTGCCATCCAGCTTTTCTTCCCAGAAACCTTTAAATACCGACCTCCTACAGGAGGAACAGAGGCAGCTTCAAATCTCATGAAACTCTGACCCCTTGAACTCCCCCAGAAAGGCTGGACTGGAGGATGGGAGGTGTTTCTCCAACCCAACCAAAACTGGGGCAGCTCCGGGGTGGTTCCACATCCCTGGATGATGGGGAATTCATCTGTTGATCCAGTGAAAGCACCAACATTTCCATTTTCCCCCCATTAATGGGAAGAAGGGAGGAAACAGAGGAGTACAAACGAGGCAGAATTCCACAGCTGAGGCATTGCCAAATTTCAAATTCAAAAATTCCAAAAGGAATTTGCAGAGGTTCTCCTGTTTCCCCCGGGGGTTTTTGGTTTCTGAACTAATTAAGCAGCAGCAAAGCAGAGGCTGGAGGGACAAAAGAGAAACCCTGAGATGTTCTCAAAGGCACAAGATGAAGTAGGTGGGGGGAGATCTAATGAGAGGCCTGATGGCACCTGCTGAGGGGTTTTCTGGGACACAGGTGTCCCCATCACTGGAGGTGGGATGAGTTCCCAGAGTTCCCCTTTGTAGGGATGGCTGGGAGCAGCAGCAGCTCCCCAGGCTGGATCTGCAACACAGACAGACCCAACACCCTCAGTCACGTGATTTTGGGACACCATCAGCACCCTCTGACAGCTCTGAGGTGAGGCCTGGGCTGTCCTGGAGGGATTTTTTTCTCCTCAGTGACTCCAGAAACTTGGGGATGACAAACTCGGGACGAGGGATCTGCACTGGGGATGTCCCAGGGGAGGTAAAAATCTCAAAGAGAGAGATCTGATGGTTCAAATCACACTGAAATGGGATTTTTTTCAAGGGATGGAGGGACATCACAAGGGGGAATGGCTTCCCACTGCCAGAGGGCAGGGTTGGGTGGGATAGTGGGAAGGAATTCCTGGCTGGGAGGGTGGGGAAGCCCTGGCCCAGGTTGGGCAGAGAAGCTGTGGCTGCCCCTGGATCCCTGGAAGTGTCCAAGGCCAGGTTGGAGCAAGCTGGGCTAGTGGAAGGTGTCCCTGCCCATGGCAGGGGGTGGAACTGGATGATCTTTAATGTCCCTTCCAACCCAAACTGTTCTATGCTTCTGTGATCAGCTGCAGGATCAGGCCCTTCCTTCACCCTTCACTTCCCTGTGTTCCTGCTTCTTCCTCAGACCTTGGGCATGTCCCAGCAGCCACATCTGCAGGGAATTTAGCCAAAAAAACACCCACTGGGCCACTCAGGTTCTATCAGGGAGGGCAACAACTTGCTCCTCTTTATTCCTCTGCTGCTGCTGAGAAGCTCGGGATGCAATTCCATGAGCCCAGAGCCTGCAGGAACGGGGCTGTTTCTGGTGGTGAAGGTGGGATTTAACCTCTGCTGGTCCTCACAGTGAGCCCTGGGTTTGATGTGGAAGTGTGGAGATTGTGGCAGCTGATCAGGAGGCATGGTCATGCTCGGGAGTTAAAGCGGAGCACGGAGGTAACTCTGGTGTCCCTGTTTCCCACCCCATCCCACCGGCAGTTTTTCCAGCTCTGCTTCCCAGTCTGCAGCCACAACGTGCCTCCAACAGCCTGACTGCCAGGATTCCCACTGACACGTTCCCTGGGATCCCTGTTCCCACCAGAAACCATTTCCACTCCTCCTTAGGAAAAAAAAACCCCAAACACAAAGCACCATAAACATTTTCAGAGCTGATTCTGCAACGCTTCCCTTTGGCAAAGATCTGCTGTTCCTGCAGAAATCCAACGTTTTATTGGCCGTGGTGAGATTCCTCCAACCCTGTCAGCACTTCAGCACCGTTCTCATGGAGATTAACGGGTGGGAAATTGTTGTTTCTGGTTCAAATGTCCCCTCTCAGCAGTTCAACACCAGCTGCAGGATTTCACTCGGGCTGTGTCTGCGCTCACAGCACGATGGGAATCCTGGATCTCCCTCAGGTCCCATCTCCAGGCCTCTCCTCCAAACTCCCAGTGCTGCCCCATGCCCTGCTCTCTCATGGAATCATGGAATGGTTTGGGTTGGAAGGGCCTTTAAAGCCCATCCAGTCCCATCCCCCCTGCCAGGGACACCTTCCACTATCCCAGGTTGCTCCAAGCCCCATCCAGCCTCTCCTGGGGGCTACAGAAGTCGTAGGACCTTTTCTCTGGGAATGTGGGAAAATCACTCCCCCTGCTCTTGCCTCCCAGTTTGATGTCTGTGGTTGGAGGAGGGAGCAAGGATCAGTTCTGTCGTGTCCCCCAAAACCAGGCCCAGGCCTGGAGATGGGATACAGGTGGGGGTCAGTCAAAGCTCCTTCCAGCTGTTTGTGGTTTTTGTGGTTCTCCAGCTCCAAAATCTCTCCACCCTAAATTTAGGGTGGTTTCCAGGCTTTCCTGAAGCATCCCAGAGCTGGGGTGCTCCAACCAGCCCCACATTGATCCCACCAGGATCGAGGAGCAAGGGCAGACCCTGTGACCATGGGAATTCCATCAGGGAATTCCCGAGGAATCTCCTTCAAGGCTAGGTCTCCCCTGAAGCTCAGCAGCTCCTGTCACCCTCCACCAGCTGCTCCTGGACTGTCCCCACCAGCTTTTTGGGACCTGACCTTGGTCAAGGGCCACCTCCAAGATCCAGGGAAAACACCTCAGACCTGCAGCGCTTTCACAGCCCAGTCCAGGTTCAACAGGCTGGAACTGTGCCAGGAATTTTCCTTTGGCTCAGCCCAGGCACTGTGGGGAAGGAAAGGGCCCTGAGGAGAATCCCATCCATCCCTGACCCCCCCAGGCTTTGCTCCTCTTCAGCTGCTTCACCCCTGCATGGAGGCAAACGTGGTTTTGGGGAGGAAAACACGACTTTGGGGAGGAAAAACTTCAGTGTTTGTGCCCAACCTTCAACTCCCTTTGTGTTTGGGAACTGCCTTGAACTTCACTCGCTGTTTTTATACAAATTTTATCTATGTTTCTTTTCTAGAGATTTCCCCCCCCTCACCCAAAAAAATTGGCAGGAAAACATTCCATTTGCCTCTGATCGATTTTCCTGCGGTTTCTTTCATTTTTTTCTTTTTTCTTTTTTTTTTTTTTAATTTGCCAAAAATAGCTGCCAGATGTTCATGGCATGAACTGAAGTCTCCCTTTCTGGCATGAACCATCACCCTCCTCCTCCTCCATC
>NW_016690336.1:423218-443359 GCF_001604755.1 Lepidothrix coronata | reverse complement strand
CAGGCTCCCCAGGGCAGTGGGCACAGCCCCAAGGCTGCCAGAGCTCCAGGAGGGTTTGGACAATGCTCTCAGGGACAGGGTGGGATTGTTGGGGTTGTCCTGTTGAACTGGATGATCCTCGTGTGTCCCTTCAGGATATTCCATGATTCTGTGATTCCAGCCAACTTGCTCGTCTGAGACCCCACCACAATTCCAACCCCACCCAAAACATCCCCCCAAGTCCTTCCAGCTCAGCACCATCCTGGACATCCCAGCACGGACATCCCTGCGCTGCAGGTGGGATCCAAGAGGTCAGGAAAATGCATGTGTGCTTTATTCATGGATATGTTGGAATATTGACACGTACAGAAGAGAGAAGTACAAGTCAGAGCCCAGGATGGGCTGACACCCACCCACCACCCTGCCCTGGTGCAGGTGCCCACACAGGGGTCACTGCTCCAGCACCACCTCCCAGCCCTGGATCTTCCCTCCCTGCTCACGTTCCTTCTTGGAAAACGATGCCCATGATGACATGACATGATGCCAACATGGATTTGTACACTCACAATATTTCCTGGGCTCTCAGGGCTGTCAAACTCCTGGGAACGGTGCCGAGCAGCCGAAAAAATAAGAGTTTAGTGGCTACAGAAAGTCTGGCTGGTTCTTTAATTGTTATTATTTTTTTTTAAATTATTATTATTTTTTTCCCATGACTCTTCTTTGTGCTTATGAAGTCCCCAGGAACGGAGTAATTCCTTAAAAAAATGGTCTCCCCTTTCTCTCTCTCTTGGTTTTCTCAGTCCTTTCCCTTTACAAGCAGCTTTGGGGGTTAAAGAGATTTAAAGGTGAAGATCCAGGGTTTGCTTCACAGAATTCGGCAGGGATGGGATTTCATCCCAAAAAATCACCGGCTTTTCACAGGGGAAAACAGTGGCCTGTGCACACGTGTGCTGGTGGGTGGGAAGGGTGGAATCAGGATCACATCTCTGAGCAAGGCTCAAAAGTCTTTTTGCAAAGTTTGATTCGTGAACAGGCCTGGAGGGGGAGAATAGACATCAAATACTGGTGAAAAGGGGGAAATGATCGGGAAAAAGCCATGAAGGTTTGGGAATTATTGTTTAATTCCCACCTGCCTGGCTCTTTCCTGCTGGGTGAGAGGCTCTTTGCTCTGTGCCCACTCACTTTTTTCCAAAGTGTCCTTGGAGCCCCGGGAAGGGCCTGGGACAGTGTTTGAAGGATAGGAGATGGGAATTGAGGGTCTCATTCAGCTGTGATGCTTAGAGACAACAAATCCTAAGGAGTCTTAAAAGCAAGATATCCCTGGAAGTGTCCAAGGCCAGGTTTGGAGCAACCTGGGCTACTGGAAGGTGTCCCTGCCCATGGCAGGGGGTTGGACTGAACGATCTTTAAGGTTCCTGCCAACCCATTCCATGAGTCTATGATACAAATCCAGGGGAAATGATGACACCTCTGACTGAAATTGTTAAAAATCCTTTAAGATGAACCTTCCAAAAAGTGCAAACAGACCACTGGTGCTGCTGTGGGGCAGGGCCCTGGATTCTGGATTCTCAACATCGATTTTCCACAGCACCAGCCTGAAAGGAGAGGTCAGGTGGGCTTTCCAATCATCCCAACCACCCAGAAAAACTCTTCCTCTGCTGGATGAGAAGGAAATGGCAAAGTGGCACTTCAGCATCACTGGAACTGAGCCGTGAGAGCCCCAGGAGTGGGTGCTCCTGGAGAGCAGCTGGCACTTGTGTCCCAGCCTACAGAGACTCAGCCTGTGCACCTTTAAAGGCTGGTGGGGACAGGCTGGATGCGTGGAAAAGCAGGGAATGACTGCAGGACTGAGAAGGAAAGGGGCACAGGAAGGCAATTCCCGGCGTGACCTCATGGAGCTGAGGTAGTTCCTTGCCTTTGAAGGGCTGAGCAACAGAGTTTCATCCCCTTCCCACCTCAGAGGACACGAGTTTTGCAGGGTTGGGGTTGTGTCACTTGCTCCCCCAGAGGACAATGAAGTCCTGGATGAAGGGGAGACGTTCACAGCAACTCCGTGCATGGATATGGCACTCGGAAAGGACTTCTCTGGAGCTCTCCCTCCCTGCCTGCTTCCCTCACCTGGGTGAGTCTCTTGGCCGTGAAGTTGTCACCTGGAAGTCTCAGCTCAGGGTGGGACTTGGCACCCTGGACACAGGCCTTGGATCTTGGAATGTTCCCACCCTGCACATAGGCCTTGGATCTTGGCGTGTTCCCACCCTGCACACAGGCCTTGGATCTTGGCCTGTTCCTCTGCACAGCCCTGGATTAGGAACACCAGGAATTTTGGACAGGATGCACCAGGAGGATTTCTGTCCGTGTCTGTCACACCCACAGGTGTTCAGCTCCAAACAAGAGAGGTTCCACGTTGGACCAAAACCCAAGGAAGCTGCTGCAGCTTCCCAGCAAAATCCACAGCAGGAAAAAATGGGAGGTGTTCTGCAAGGAATGGGAATAAAAAGCACTGGATTCTTCTGTGTCAGCTGCTGCTAAGCCTTTGCATGGATCCAAGTGCTAAGGAACTAATGGTGCTCCTTGGAGGAGCACAACCCGAGGGAGAAATGGGCTGCTGCAAATCCCAGGCCTCAATATCCTGGGAGAATCTGGGGCTATTCCTGTGCCTCTCATGGCAGCCAGCCTGGATCAGCATTTATCCTGGGAAGCCTTCTCACCCTTCCTTGCATCCTCTTTCCTGGCTTGATGTAGGAAGGGGCTCAGCCTTCCAGGAAGGCACTGGGACTCCTCAGCTCAAGGGAAGACCTTGGAATGCTCAAGGTCACACCAGAGCCACCCAAGACACCCCAGAGACATTTGCCCCCACCTCCCTCCAGCTCTGGCTGCAGCTCAGTCCAAAGGGTCATTTTCCTTTGTTCAGGTGACCCCTTGGCTGAAGAAACAGGACCTGGCAGGAGGAAAAGCCCTTCCCCTGCTCACCTGGACACAAGTGAGGAGAGTTCTCCAAGGAGAAGAAACCACAGCAATGCATTCCCTACCCATAGCATGATCCATGACATGGCCTTTCCTGGATATTTCTGTCCTCAGGGTGGTATCTAGAAACCTTTCCTATCTGTCTCTTCCCAGGAAAACCCCTGGCTGAAGACTGAGATTGATGGATGCACAGGCAGCGTGTGAGAGTGGGTTGTGTTGGGCTCACACAGTGATCCCTGATGGAGAAAGCTCAGCTTGGAGTGGGACAACACTGGCCTCTGGTTGCTTGGATGTGACCAAAAAAAAAACCCCCACCCCAAACACTTGACAGGACCAGAGGATTGGGATTCTCGGGTCGGGACACGACAAACCAGCCGGGAACAAAACGCAACACACGTGTTTCTTCCTGAACACCAGCAACACATGACACAGGTTTCCCCAAAAAGGAGGGCCCAAGGGGTGGGTGGCAGCTGGGAGACACATGCTGGTTGTACTCTGCTTTTCCAGAGGGTGGAGAATCCCAGCCAGCCAGTTCGGAGTGTGGTGACTTGCTCCACCCCAGAGGTGCTTCAGGTTCCTCTCCGGTGAACGAACCCAACAACCTTCTCACCACTGCTCTGGTTCCTTCAGTCTGAAGCAACCAGGTGGGTTGTCCTTCGGGTCCTGAGCACCCCTGGAGACAGTCTGAGCTCCACATCGTTTGGCTTGTCCTGCCAAGAGCCCCCCCAACATGAGTCAGGGCTTCAGGAAACCTCCATCCATCCAAAGTCTTTCCCCTCCTGGATGGGGCAGGCAAAAGCATTTCCTTTGCAGCTCCCACATCCTGGATCAGCTCTCTCCTTCCTCTTTTTCAAGGGGACTGTCCATGGCTCCAACCCCATCCACAGAGAGCTGGAGAGACAACAACCAAGCCGTGGGGTGGGAAGGTGGCCAGGACCAAGGATGAGCTGGTTGTCGACGATGCCGATTGTAGAAAATCAAATAAACTGGCAGAGGGATGAGGAGGAGGAGGAGGGAGGGATGCCCAAACCGCACCTCTCCTTCCCATCCCCTCCCTCCTCCCGAAAAAGTTACTGCTCTGGTTGTTTTGTAAAGAAACCAACACCAAATCGAGTCCGTGCCCGGCGCGTTCCTGCCCTGCCTCACATCCCAGAGAGGCTCAGCACGGCAGGAGTGAGGAGAGGCCACATCCAGAGGGGAGAGGCTGCCCAGGGGGAAGGGGGTGCCGGGCTGGAGGTCCCTGAGGACAGACGGGTGGAGCCCCGGAGGAGCCGCTCCTCCCCTGCCACCTGCGAGGGAAAGGAAAAGCGTCAGAGGGGGGATCGTGGAATCATGGGATGGTTTGGGTTGGAAGGGAGGTGAAGGATCGTGTCATTCCACCCCCCTGCCTTGGGGACACCGTCCGCCAGCTCAGGTTGCTCCAATTTGGCCTTGGATGCTTCCGAGGGATGGGGCAGCCACAGCTTCCCTGGGAATTCCATCCCAGCCCCTCACCACGCTCACAGGGAAGAATTTCTTCCCAATATCCCATCTAAACCTATTCTCTGTCAGTTTGAAGCTGTTCCCCCTTGTCCTGTCCCTCCAAGCCTTGGAAATAGTCTCTGTCCATCTTTCTTGTCAGGCCTTTCAGGCCCTGGAAGGCCGCAGACAGGTCACCCCGAAGCTTCTCTTCTCCAGGCTGGACAATCCCAATTCTCCCAGCTTTTCCTTACAGCTCCATCCCTCTGATCATCTTGGTGGCCCTCCTTGGTCCCTCTGAGGATTTAGGGCTGTGCAGCCCCCGGTGTGTTCCTGTGCAGAGGGACCAGGCTTAGTCCAAGCACCCAAACTCCAGCCTGGAGGTGAGCTCAGCTCTGCGGGAGCTGCTGCTGAAGGTGGGGCTGTGTCGGGGTCATCTCAGGGGCTCAGAGATGATTTGGGCACTGGCTGGAGGTGTCTTTGTGAGAGGGGGGTGCCTGGGTGCCCACTCAGGTCAAGGGCTGGCCGGTGGCTTCACCTGGTGGCCTCAAAGGTGGAGAAGTCAGAGAATCATGGAATGGTTTGGGTTGGAAGGGACCTTAAAGATCATTTCTTTCCAACCCCCTGCCATGGGCAGGGACACCTTCCACTAGCCCAGGTTGCTCCAAGCTCTATCCAACCTGGCCTTGGACACTTCCAGGGATCCAGGGGCAGCCACAGCTTCTCTGCCCAACCTGGACCAGGGCCTCACTTGGATTTCTCTGAGGTTTGGGGAGCACCAGCTCCAGGGAAATCCTCCGGATCTCCTGGGTTCCGAGTCTATGCCCTGCTAAACGTCTCTCCCGCATTCCAGCGCCCTGGAAAGCAGCGAAGGAAACTGAGGCCGCTTTTCTTCACCTCCCCAACTCGCTGCTCTGCTAAAACGGGGCAGAGGGAGGCGAATCAGGTGGTTTTCCCAGAGGAAGGAACAGCACAAAGGCTTAAAATATTCCATGTTTGGAAGCTCCCCGAAGGTCCCAGCGGCCCAGCCCGACGCCCACGCTTGGTGCTCGGAGCCTGGTCCGAAGTGACAGCCTGTGTCACCTGGGACAGCCTGTGTCACCTGGGACAGCCTGTGTCACCTGGGACAGCCTGTGTCACCTGAGCAAATCGGGGTCACCGTTAATTATTCAGCGGTGAAAGAATTCAACCTGAAAATTACTCTGGAGGGGGTTCGAGCCAAGGTCGTTTTGTGTCGTTTAAAAGTAAAATATTGAGTGCCTTGCGCTGCCACTGGTGGCAAATGGAGCTGCTGTTTGCTTTAAATCATTTCAGTTTGATTTTGTTTTGATAGTAACAATTTGCTGCTGGACTGGAACCTCTCCTCTGGAATTTTCTGGTGCAGACCACAGTTAAGCCTCTGTGTTTTGACCTCCAGGATCCTCATCTAAGGGGGAAACTGCCCTGGGAAGGGGAAATGATTGTCTGAAGCTGCTCTGGAGGAGGCTGAGGAGCCACATCGGTGGTCCTGGCCCCCCTTCTACATTCCTGAAAAGTCCATGGATTTCCCAGTACTTCTAAAAGAAACATAGGGAAGGTTTGGGGAGGGAAGGTTTGGGAAAGTTCGGGGAGGGAAGGTTTGGGAAGGTTTGGGAAGGTTTGGGAAGGGAAGGTTTGAGAAGATTTGAAAAGGGAAGGTTTGGGAAGGGAAGGTTTGGGAAGATTTGAGAAGGGAAGATTTGGGAAGATTTGGGAAGGGAAGTTTTGGGAAAGGAAGGTTTGGGAAAGGAAGGTTTGGGAAGATTTGGGAAGGGAATATTTGGGAAGGGAAGGAAAAGTTTGGGAAGGTTTGGGAAGGGAAGGTTTGAGAAGGGAAGGTTTGGGAAGGTTTAGGAAGATTTGGGAAAGTTTGGGAAGGGAAGATTTGGAAAGGGAAGGGAAGGTTTGGGAAGGTTTGGGGAGAGGAGAGAAGAGAAGAAGAGAAGAGAGAGAGGAGAGGAGAGCTTTGGAGAGGTTCGGAGAGGTTTGGAGAGGAGAGGTTCAGAGAGGAGAGGTTCGGAGAGGTTTGGAGAGGAGAGGTTCAGAGAGGAGAGGTTCGGAGAGGTTTGGAGAGGAGAGGAGAGCAACAGGCATGAGGGCAGAGTGAGGGACAGGAACTTGTAGCTCTGAGCTTGACGTTGGGGAAAATATGCCAGGACACGCAGAATCAAGGACTCCAGGAGGTGGAGGGGAGGTTGGATGTCTGTGGCTGGAATGACACAGGTGGAAGAGGGAGCTGAGCTGAGGGGGGCGGGAGGAGCCACAGACACAGCCCAGCATCTCCTGGGGCCGGTCCAGCCCTGTCCTACCTTGGTGGGCTGGAGGTGCTCCAGGATGTTCTCTCGGAGGGTGGCCACGGCCCTGTTGGCGTTTCGCTCCTGCTTGTACATCTGTGTGGTGGGGGGGATGGAGGGGGCCGCGGCCGAGCTCAGGTACGTCCCGTTGCCGAAGGCCTGGATGGCATTTTCTTGGGAAAGAGACGGAGAAAAGGCTCGTCAGGGCAAGGCAAAACATCCCCGCGCCACCCAAAGGCACCTCTGAGGGTCTTCCCGGCTGCTGTGCTGGCAACCAGGGAGCTGGGCACCCACAGACTCCCGAGGAGCAGGGCATCTCCATGCCCCCATTCCAAAGGAGGCCCCCCGGGGCACAGGGATGCTGCGAGCACTCACGGAGACAGACGTTGTTGGTGAAGAGGTGCAGGAAGGTCTCACACTCTTCCTGCCGGTTCCCGCTGGCGTTGCAGGTGCACCAGGGAGCGATGCTGGACGTGGAGTTGTCGATGTAGTTGGGGGTGATGGGGCTGCCTGCGGGGGGGAAGGGGTGGAGAAGTGTGACCACGGGGTCGGTGAGATCCCCCCAAGATGCTTTCTTGGGTAGCTCCCCTCTCAGCCTCGGCCAAAGCCCTCTGTGAGGGCAGCACAACCCTCCCAGTGCTGCTGCCATGGCTCTGGTTTGCTCCCAGGGAGGAGAATCACAACCTTTGTGGTCGCCTCACTGCCACCAAAGTGTTCAATTGATTAGAAAGTTCTCTCAGTCCAAGGAATGGGCATTTTCTGGGAATTCAGGTTCCCTAAGAGCATTCATAGTTTAGGTTGAGAGAGACCTTAAAGCTCATCTTGTTCCACCCCCTGCCACGGGCAGGGACACCTTCCACTAGCCAGGGACACCTTCCACTAGCCCAGCTTGCTCCAACGTGGCCTTGGACACTTCCAGGAATCCAGGGGCAGCCACAGCTTCTCTGCCCAACCTGGGACAGGGCCTCCCCACCCTCCCAGCCAGGAATTCCTTCCCAATATCCCATCTCTCCCTGCCCTCTGGCAGTGGGAAGCCATTCCCTGTGTCCTGTCCCTCCATGCCTTGTCCCCAGGCCCTCTCCAGCTCTCCTGGAGCCCCTTTAGGCACCGGAAGGTGCTGGAAGGTCTCTCCAGAGCCTTCTCCAGGCTGAACACTCAAAAACTTTCAGGCAAGGCCACCCCAGGGCAGAGCAGAGCGGGACGATCCCCTCCCTCGACTGGCTGGCAACGCTTTCCCTGACGCTTGATCCTCCCTCTCCTCTCCCTCCCACCTCTTTTTTATTCCTTTCTCTCTCTCTGCGCCTCACATTTTACTTTAATAATTAAATCAAACCAGGTCTGGCCCCCCCATACCTATGATGCCAGTGTAGGCCAGCAGACAGGCAGCATAGCTCTCCCTCCGGCACCCGCTGGCAGCCTGCAGGGAGGGCTGGCAGTTGAACTGGAACTCTGCGTAGCGGGACCTGGGGGAATCACAGCACAAAAAACAGGACAGATCAGCACAGATTTTTTTGTGGGGAAAAAAAAAAAAAGATACAGCAGCCCACTGGTGGTGTTTGTAAAATCCTTTGGTGCTGTGGGTGTTCCTAATCCGGTTCGAACCGATATAATTTTACGTTCGCCCGCCCCAACAAACCCAGGAGTAGTTTTTGAGCAGGTTCTGCAGTTCATGTTTTGTCAGGATTCCTCTGGAACTACAAGACAGGTCCAGCCTTGGGAGAAATGGTTGTTGTCTGCTGTGTGAGGCTGGTTTTTGAGGGAAGAGCTGTTGCCAGCAGGGAGGGAATTCGTTCTGTGTTTGTCGTTTTTAGCTTTGCCTAAAGAGCCCCAACCTTCATTTTTATGCTGATTTGTTGGAACAGGGAATCACCCCTGTCCAGTTTCTCTCTCTTTGAAGACTCTAAACGTAGCTGAGGTCACCTCACACCAAGAGGAATGTCCAAAGGCTCAGACATGGAATGTTGTACCCATCACCAGGGCTGCTCTCCCATCCTCTGCTGCAGACTCCCATTCCCAGGAGAAGGTTGGACCCTCAGGAGCCTGTGCAGCAGGTAAATCCTGCTCCCAACCAGTTATTTGCCACCTAACTCTTTAGGGATAAGGCAGTTTTTGGCACATGGTGGTGTTTGGACACTGTAGGATATCTGAGACATCCACATGGGACTTTCAGGTAGGACCTGGTGGAGATTCAGATCCATCTGAACAGGCCTCCCATGGCCAGGTAGGAAGGGACCTCAAACACTGCTGACACCGGAAGGTAGAGCCCTTTTGGTGACAACCTGCAGTGTCTGAAGTGTGAACTGACCTCAAAATGTTTGCTCTGCCTGGGAAACCTCAGGAAAACTGAGCATCTTGCTCCTCCCAGACACCCTCTCTCTTCCAGACGTTTTCTTGGTGTTCCTGCTCAGGGTCAGAATTCCAACTTGCACTTTCCTGCCCACTTCTCTCCTCCTCCCCAGCCTTCTCCTTCTTTTTTTTCCTTTTCTTTGTTGCCATATTTGCCCCACACCAACCCCTTTTCTCCTGTCACACCAGGAAAAATCTTCCTGCCCAAAATGTGCCACTTTCAGAGGAGGGAGATGCTGCTGGCAGATTTTATAGAATTCCATATAATCCGTGTCAGCAGAACCCACCCCTCCAGGCTGGGAAATCCAAGGGGTTACAGCTGGGAAGGAGCTGCAGGAGGAGGACTTGCAGGGCAGGCAAATGGAGTATTTTACTCCATTCCTTTATGATTTATTCCTCGTGGTTTCTGCACTGCTGGCTCTGACCAGGTCACACGTCAACCCCTTGTTCCTGCTGTGCCTCTAGAGGATATTTTACATTCTACATTCAGAGGCCAAGGGAGCAGATAATGAACAACTGTGCTGGGGCAGGAAGTGGTTTCCAGCCTCCTGGGGGGCAACACTCTCCCCTTTGAACCTCTTCCTCCCTGCTGGGCCCTCTTGTCTTGTTAGGGAGAGGGCAGGACCACTTCAGATTCCAGGATCAATCTTCCATTTCAGGTTCCCTGGGTACCAGGGGACATCTGAGCCAGGGCTGGGGTGGCTCAGGGGCTTTGCATCATTCTTTGTTGTCCTTCATCCACGTTTCTGAGGTGCACGGGGATATTTGTCCCAGTCCATCCTTCCAAGAGGATGTTGCTGCTCTCAGCTCCCCTTTGCGAAAATAAAGAATATTTTAATTGTTATTTAAGGATGATGTGCTGGTGGGCAATGGCTGCTGGCAGTTGAGCTCAGGAAGTCCCAAACCCCTCAATAATTAGAGTCTGGGATAATGCTGGAGGTGTTGTCCTACACTTGTTCTTGTACTTTCCTTCTCCAGGTGTCTGCTCAGGGCTTCAGCTGCACCCAGGGCACTGGGCTGGGACCACAAAGGTCGGTGCTTTGTGGTCTCACATCTCCCACAGACAGATGGGCTCTGCTCCCAGGAGCTGTGTGTGGATTGGCCATCTGGAATATCAAGGACTTTCGGAGAAATACAGGGGTGAAAATAGTACAGAAGAAGGAAAAAGGCTGTGAGTGAGCACAGGGGATGGGTCTGTGGGGTTGGGTGGAAGCAGAGCAGCAAACCACACTGGCCACGGGCTGAGGGGTGAATCTGGAGTGACACTGAGACCCTGAGACTCCCGCTGCAACCACCAGAGCTTAGAATTATGGAATGGTTTGGGTTAGGTAGGACTTTAAAGATCATCTTGTCTCATCCCCATGCCATGGGCAGGGACACCTTCCACTAGACCAGGGTGCTCCAAACCCCATCCAACCACGCCTTGGACACTTCCAGGGATCCAGGAGCAGCCACAGCTTCTCTGGGCAACCTGGGCCAGGGCCTCCCCACCCTTCCAGGGAATATTTTCTTCCTAACATCCAATCGAAATCTACGCTCCTTCAATTTAAAGCCATTCCCCCTTGTCCTGTCCCTCCATGTGGGATGCTGTGGACTAGGGGAGATGGACAATGAGGAGATGGATCAGTGAAAGTGGCTGCAAACACCCCACCCCACATCCCTGCGTGGCTCACACCTTCCTAAAGAAAGTCATTGCACGGGATAAGGGGTGTAAGATGCCAGGATTGGTGCAGACCATCCATGGATCAGGAGACCCAGCTTTGCCACCGAGACCCAGAGTGGGTCTTTCTTTAGGACCAAAGCCAAAAAAACCCACAGAAGACACAGAGGTCTAAAAAGCTCCAGCATGAACATCTCAGATTTTCTTCTGCCTGTTAACACTTTGTGTGTGGAGAAAGGACGTGGGAAGGAGCCACCAGGGCAATGAACTGTCAGTGGGATGTGGTGGGAGATCCAGCTTTGCCACCGAGACCTGGAGCGGGTCTTTCTTTAGGACCAAAGCCAAAAAAACATAGAAAAGCTCTAAAAAACTCCAGCATGAACATCTCCAATGTTCTGTTTGTGTAAGATACAAAATTATGGATCATGGGAAGGAGCCACCAGGGCAATGAACTGTCAGTTGGGATGTGGTGGTAGACCTAACTTTGCCACTGAGACCCAGAGCGGATCTTTATTTAGGACCAAAGCCAAAAAAACCAGAGAAAAGGTCTAAAAAGCTCCAGCACGAACATCTCAAATCATCCTCTGTCTGTGTCACACACCCTGTGTATGTGCCCTTGTATCCCACACCTTGTGTACGTGTCCTTGTATCCCACAGCTTGTGTACGTGTCCTTGTATCCCACATCTTGTGTACGTGTCCTTATATCACACACTTTGTGTATGTGTCCTTTTATCCCACACCTTGTGTACGTGTCCTTGTATCCCACACCTTGTGTACATGTCCTTATATCCCACACCTTGTGTACGTGTCCTTGTATCCCACATCTTGTGTATGTGTCCTTGTATCCCAAACCCTGTGATACAAGGATGTGGATCATGGGAAGGAGCCACTGAGACAACAACCAGTCAGTGGGATGAGGTGGGATGTGGGACCCTTCAGGTGAGTGCATTGGGGCTGTCACCAGGGGACGAACCCTTGGGACGCGCCCAAGGGACACCTCTCCGCGTCAGCCCCAACCCATGCGCGGACTTCACCTGCAGACGTAGTTTTCCCGGCAGGAATCCAGCGGCGCCAGGCAGTTGGGCTTGTCCTTGGCCTCGTAGGAGCAGGCGGGGACGATGGTCTGGCGGCGGCGCTCGGCGCAGGCCGTGTCCTCGCAGGGGCAGAAGAGCAGCTCGTGGGTGTACTCGGGGGGCACGCGGTCGAAGAAGCGGCGCAGGGCCTTGTGGCACTTGGAGCGGTTGCAGGAGTCGGCGCGGGCCAGGCGCCGGATGCACAGGGACACGTACTCCGTGCGCAGCCGCTGGCACAGCTCGTCCACGTTGCAGGCCTTGGCCGCGTCCAGGCACCGGTTCACCTGCGTCACCTCGTTCTCCGACCCTGCGGGACGGGGCACAGGAGGGGGGGTTGGCACCGAGATCCACTCCAGAGGCACCACCCTTGTATAGTATATATATTTTATATATTTTATATATAAAATATACTTTATATACTTTATATATTTTATATATAAAATATACTTTATATACTTTATATATTTTATATATAAAGTATACTTTATATATTTTATATATTTTATATATTATATATATTATGTATTTATATATTTTATATATGATATATATAATATATTTTATACATTTTATATATAATATATAATATATTTTATATATTTTATATATTTTATATATTTTATATATTTTATATTATGTATTTAAATTTTTATATATAATATATAATATATATTATATATTTTATATATTTTATATATTATATATATTATGTATTTATATATTTTACATATAATATATAATATATATTATATTTTATATATTTTATATATTATATATATTATATATTTTATATATTATGTATTTATAGATTTAACATATAAAATATATAATATATAATATATAATATATAATATATTATATATTATATATATTATATATTTTATATATTTTACATATCATCATGGCTGGGCTTCGCGAATGAATATTAAGGCAGGCTCTATCCACACACTACAGTTATTACATATATTTTATATATTTTATATATAATATATATTTTATATTATATATTATAACTATTATTAATATATAGTATAGTTATTATAGATACTATAAGTATTATAGATATAGATAGTATAGATATTCTAGAAACTATAGACATTATGGATATTATAGATATTATATATTATATATTATAGATATAATATATTATAGATATTATATGAGATATATCATATATATTATATATACTTTATATATTATTAATGCTATATATATATAACATGTGGTACATAGATATATAACATATAGTATATATAACATATAGTACATATATAAAATATATAGTATATATAGTATATATGATATATTATATATATAATATATATTATATATTGTATTATTTTAATATATTACATAGCTGATAATATTATTAAAATATATTAATAGCTACATGACTAACATTATAATTAATATAATTAATATAATTAATATTTTAGTATATTTATTAATGACATATTATATTAATGACATACAATTATTGTATATTATAATTATATACTATATGCTATAATAATGTATTATTATATCTTAGAATTAATTTTGAGATATTACATATTAATTATAATATACAATATACTAGTTATACTGCATTAAATATTAATATGTACTAATAGTACTGTATTAAATATTAATTATATACATTATAATTATATCATAATAACATATGATAACTATTAATTATATTCTCAAATTATATTATTTATTATTGATTAATTGTAATTATTATATTAATATAGTAATACTATTAATGTATTTTATATATTTAATATATTATATTGTCTATATAGTTTATATACTATATATTGTATATTATATATTAATACTATATATTGTATATATTTAATATATTATATATTACATTATTTATAAAATACATAGCATTTATCATTTATATACTATATATTATATACTGTATATTATATATATTTTATATGTTATATATAGTTTATACATTTTAAATATTATATATATTTTATATATTTTAAATATATATATTGTATCATTCATATACTATATATTATGCAGTTTTCTAGTCCCTTTGTGCTGGTTTTCTAAAATATTCAACAGGCAGGAATTTTAACAAGTTCAAGGGTTTCTCTGTCTGTGAACTGGAGTGAGAAAAGGGCCATAACACCTGATATTACCAAAGCTTCTCCAAAGCCTTGAAAGCGTTCCTGGTAATGCCATAACATCCCAAAGGAGATGAGGGAGAGGAGGAGAAGATGAAGAGATGATCTCCTTGAAACCTCCAGCTGAAATTTGGGAGGTGTGGGGAGGGCGGTACCGAGGGAGGGACAGTTTTGGAGGTGGGTGTGGCACTCTCAGGCAATTGGTAATTAGATAATGAAATAAAAGCAAGAGACTTTGTTGTCTCAGGCACACTTTGGAAAATATTCCTGCATAAAGAGAGCGGTTTTCGCTTTCTAATACTCAAAAAGAGTCTCAGAGGGTTATTTTCCTGCATCAGCCACCTTGGTGAGACCACAACCCCCTCCAAGAAAACAGTGTCCAGGTGACGCCCACATTTGTTTGCCGTGTCCTGGCAGGCCCAAATCCATTTCCCACATTCATTCTTTTCCCGGGAGGTGCCACAACAACCCATCAAACCTCACCCCCCAGGGCTCACTCCCCCACTCTCCTGTATTTAACAAAATGAAGCTTTGCTCTGCCCTGGGCATCTTGTAACACTTTTCCAGTGTGAACCGGAACTTGAGGCCTGGGAAAACAGGAGCCATCAGGAATTGCATCTGCTTACGGCCACGGCCGGATCCACCATTGGGATCTCTAGTAAAGACCCTTTTTTTTCCCATAAACTGCTCAAAATTAAGCACTGAGTCAGTGGCAAAGCTGCTGATCCATGGATGGTCTGCACTAATCCTGGCACCTCAGGCTCTCTATCCTGTGCAATGAGTTTCTTCTGGAAAGAAGACCTGGAGGGTCCCATCAGGCTTTGGTCCATCCCAGGACCTGCCCAGATAAGCAAGAGCTGCTTGGGTCTCAAAGTGCCACAGCAGATCTCTCACTTCCCCCGTCCAGACCAGTCCTGACCAGTAAATCCATGTCCTAAGAAGTAATGGTGCCTTCTCAGGATGGGATCAGAGGCACCAATCCCACTTGGAGCCCCCGGGACCTGATGATGGGTCTGTTCCCAGAGCCTTCAGCAAAATCATTCTGCACTTCCACCCTCTTAAAGAAGAGGAGAAAGGATGTCCCAGTCTTGGTGGGAGAGCAGGGGTGTGCTGTGGGGACACAGGGATAGTGGAGGAAAACGTGAAATGTGGGGAACAATCAGGAAAATAAAGCAGAAATTGTGGTGATGAATGTAAAACAAACAGTAGGAAAACAGGGATCTCACGAGTTTATATGAGGCCAACAGCCTCCTCTGCAAATGTGGGGAGTAAGTAAGAGGGAAAGGTCTTCCAGGTGCCCCTGGATCCCTGGAAGTGTCCAGGGCCAGGTTGGACGGGGCTTGGAGCAGCCTGGGCTAGTGGAAGGTGTCCCTGCCCACGGCAGGGGGTGGAACAAGATGGGCTTTAAGTCCCTTCCAACCCACTCTGTTCTGGGATTCTGTGAAAGGTGTTTTGTGTAACACTGGCTGTAGGGTCCTTAGAGATGGATGGGGTCTGTTTTATAGAGGGGAATATGCTCCAGAGTCATGGCAGGAGTGGGTTGGGATATCAGGCTCTGTTTGCTCACACAGGTAAGACAAGGAGCCTCCAAGCATGAGGGAGAAAATGAAGTTGAAGCTGATTTTCACCTCTTTGCATTAAGCCCATGACCTGCAGCACACCAGGGCTTTTTTCACTTAGGAAAAATCCCCAGAACGATAAATTCCCAGTGCAGAGTCAAACCCTGTCTTTGGCCAGGAGTTAAAACCAGCCAGTCAACTGCTGACATGTGCTAAAACACTGAGAGTCTCCCTGAGCACTTCAGAGCTGGCTGCCCTCCTTTATTTCCCTGGCATTTTCAGATGTTCCTTCTCCCGGCATTTCTTTTTCCCCTCCTGTTGTCCCTGCTGCTTACAGTGAACTGGAAGTCAAATTCAAAGTTTTTCAGGGGAAAACTCTTGCTTGGTGTGTTCCCACCACCAAATAATTCCCTTTCAAAATGCCCAGAGAGAGGAATATTGTCAGAGCATCAGTTTATGCTGGGGAGATGCCAACCAACGTGGAGGAAACAGTTCCTTGGAAGGGTTTCATCATCCATTCAGTTCATAAATCACAGGGAATACGCTGGATTTTCTCCTCTTCCCACACAACCAAAGGATGTGCTTTTTAAATCACTGCTACAATTAGGAGTGGAGGGATGTGGCTCCATTTGCAGAGTTTTAAGAGTGGCCATATATTGTTTGGGTGAAATTTGGTTTAAAATACCTGTTGCTTGGCAAACAGTCATGGGGGTGTTTTTTGTTTCAACAAGTTCTTGGGAATTTTGGGTTTTTTTTTGGTAGATTTGAAAGGGGATCCTTTGGCAATGCTGATTGTATGGCCCTGGACACTGGACAGGCACAGGGTGGCAGGTCCTGATTCATGTTATGGAAGATTTTGATTGGTATAAATAGGGAAAAACAGGTTAAACCAAGAAAATTCGTGTCCCTAAGTGGATGCTGAGTCCTCTGATGAATCCCTGCTGCTCTGGGCCCGTTTGCTTTGCTGCCCAAACGATTTCAGTCTGCCTTAAAAATGTGCTAACCGTGCAGAAAAATCCCCATGCCTGGATTTCCCCGTGCTCCGAAGCCCTGGAGGACTCTTAGAAAAAGGTGGAAAACTCCATTAGAAAGGCCATGACCCAGCAAACAGCTTTGGCCACGCTCCAGTGTCCACGCTCCCATCTGTCAAGTGGAGTCAATAAGAAGAGCGAGGGCAGGGAGCACCTCCCATCCCTCTCTGCTTTGATTGTCCGGGGCTGATGGGCTAATTTGCTCCTGGACAATTTTCCTGGCCGTGGCAGGGACTGAGGGCATCCATCAGCCTCAGGCACCTGCTGCTCCTCCTCGCTTGGGTGCCCTCCAGCCGTGCTGCCACCCCAGAGCCGGGGGCACATCGGGGAAAAGCTGAGACGGGACAGGTGTTTTGGCACACCTGCCAGAGCGCATTACCTGCTCCCAGACAGGGAGTTTTATAACCCAAATCACTGTTGGTAAAGCTCCCCCACGGCTGGTGCAGGAGCTGGTTGGTGATGGATGGGTTGTTGGCCGACCTGTTAACTGCTGAGCCCTGTTTGTGCCCTCCAGGGGTTAAAAGGTGTCAGGTAGCTCTGTTTAAGCTGTTAAGGGGATTACATGATGCAGAGCAGAACAGGGGGCTGAGGTTGCCCTCAGGGCATGGGGTTAAAGGGTGTGTCTGGAATCAACCCATAGGGTGGGTTTTTGACCTTTTTTCCCTGCAGAGTTTGACCCCGTGACTGACATGGAAGCACCTTTGAAACCCAAGCAGCTCCTGTTTGCTGAGGTGTCTGCAGGGCACAGATCATCCACCTGCTGTGGAGAACGAGCCCATTGGAAGAGGTCTTCCCACCACACTCCTCAGTCCCAGCCCTTTTTTTTCATGCCCACACCGTAACAGACACAAAAAAAGCCAAAGGATGAAACCACAAGTGGTTCTTCCCAGAACACGTAACAGTTTAGCACGGGAATCACAGGCAACTCTTTGGAAAAGCAACTGCTGGGCCTGAAGCAGGCAATGCTCACAAAGGATTTCCCTGTCTGTAGCTCTTCCACAGCCAGTCCCTCCCTCCAGTTTGAACCAGTAAGAGCAGCTCCCCTCCCACCTACCTGCAGTGATGGAGGCCAGGCGGACGTAATCGAAGCCCCTGCTGAGCGGCTCGTAGGGAGAACTCTCCAGGACATTCATTCCTGGGGGGACAGGAGAAGCTGGTGAGAGGGCAGCTGAGGCAGCTGAGGCTCCTGAGGGATGGCTGAGGTGCACAAGGCTCAGAGGCTGCAGTGCAGGATTGTTTGGTGGCTCCAAGTGCCATAAATAAATCCCCAGAGTCGCAGGGACTGCTGCGTGGCCACATCTTGGGAGAAGGGAATAGGATGGGACTGGCTTTTAAAAATATATCTCAGCTTTGGAGTGGGGCAGGGAACTGTTGAGTTACAATCCTCTGCAGCTCAAGCCACTCTCCAGGGAGTGTCACTGAGGACACCAGGCTGTGGGCAGGGTTCAAGCCACCAGCTCCCTCCACACACGGTGTTTCCATCACTGTTCTTGCTCTTTCCTCTGTGTCTCTCCCTGGGATTTGGTCCTCACCTCTTTCTAGGACACGGCCAGGGCTGTGTGTGTGACAACACCCCCCATATTTATTACCACCTCCCCCTTTCTTCTTGCCATTATTACTTGGCACAGAGCTAATGAGCCACAGCTCCCGCAGGAGCTTCCTCTCCTCATTTTTGAGTCTCTGGGAAGCTGATTTTATTCACAACGGCCTGCACTGCCCCGTCATCCTGATGGATCCCACGGAATATTACTGAAGCAAACAGCTCAGCATCAATTCCTTGCTTTATTAGACATTTAGATGGATGTGGAACAGCAGCTGGGATAAAAGGACTATCAAACCTCACGCTCCGGGCATATGCTGATCTCCAGGAAGAAATGGCTCCCAGGATACACAAGGCCCTGGAATTACCACAGGTGCATTACAAGGCAGCTTTACACCTTCATTGAAATATCCTGCATCGTTACCCACCGGAGAGGGGCCCATTTGTACGTCCCAGAGTAGCAGTTTTATGTCCTGATGACAAAGCACCTTTATCAGAGGATTGTTATCGGGTTGTCATCGTGTTATTGTGTCTCTAAATGGGAAGGTGGCCCTGAGTAAACAGCGTGCTTTGCAAATTCCCTGAGCACACACTTCCACGATTGTTTTTACAAGAGGGCTTCTAAGAAGCTTTTTGCAGCCTCCTGGGTGTGTGTGAGTGAGAGACAAAGCTCTGTGTGGGTTCCTTTCTCAGTCGGTTAAACGCGTGAGGACTCCGGGGCTGTTATGAAATGTATCACCCCTGGGAAATTAAGGCAAGGAAACCACAGGTTTGGGGAGTGAATCTGCACTGCAAGTGACCTCAGTCATGAAAAAAATGCAGCAGAGAAGGGGGGCAGAGTCTTGCCAGCCTCCTAAAACAGCCCTCTCACAGCATCCCAAAGGTGGAAGTCCCAAGTTGCTGGGCGGGAAGTTCATCCAGCCCATCCAACTTCTATTCTGCATCTGGAGGCCCACTCCTGGCCTCTGCCAGCCTCTCCCTCCTCTTCCTTCTAGTGCAAGGTGTCCCTGGCCATGTCAGGGTGTTGGAATGAGATGGTCTTTAAGGTCCCTTCCAACCCAAACCATTCCACTTCCCAAAGCTGGAAATTCTCCTGACCCCACCGTCCTACAGAGCCACATCACAGATGACCTGTGGCCAAAATTTCAGCCATGAAGGTCAGCAGGGAAGGAATTGTGACACAGCCCATTGTGACACATTGACATGAATGTCCTTGGATTGCCACCTCTTCCCCAGGCTGCACTTCAATAGAAACTAATTTATCCAGCATTTTTATGGGAAAAATTGGATCCTGGAGGGTGCTGAGGCCTCTGATTTCCCCAGTCAGTTCATAGCACCGTGCTCTGCACTCTGCAAGCTGTGGCACCTGAAAGCTTTCCAGGAACTTGATCAACCACTTCTCATTCCCAACTAGTTCCCATTCCCGACCAGCTCCAGGCATTGTATTCTCCATCCTCTTCCTTTTGCTTGGTCTTCTGGCCCATGGCCTCACCTCTGCACTTCTTCCAGGTTTAATCCAGGAGTGTTTTATTAATCCATTTCCCAGCCCATGGCTGGAAGGGTCTGTTTTATTCCCCATTTTAATTTTCATGGTGCATAAAACACTCCTCGGCCTGACAAGGAAGAGTTACGGTCACCAAGGTGCGATTTTATGGCGACTCTTAAAACCCGTCAAAATCCAAACTTACTGAATCCCGGCCCTGGGAACACTTTAAATTCCAGCTTGATGTCACCAGCCCCAAATCTTCCCTAACCCAAAGACACTGGTGCGTTTGAGAGGCTCCAAGAGAGTGATTTTTTTTAAAGTTCATGCTGTTTTTTTCCTCGGTGCCTGTGCTTTATGTGGTGTTTCTGTGAATTCCACGGTGCTCATGGTCTTGGTTGACATCCTTAGATGCAAAACATGCCGTGCATTTCCCCCGGGAAAAGATCTCAAGGTATATTGGGAATATCATGAGAGAGAGGGCAAGTTAAAAAAAAAATAAAAGGCAGGAGGTGCCTCAGGTTTTCAGGGTTTCTTTGCCCAAAATGTCAGTATCAGGGGGGTCAGTAGAATCATGGATATCTTGAGTTGGAAGGGACACACCAA
>NW_016690336.1:382800-422994 GCF_001604755.1 Lepidothrix coronata | reverse complement strand
ACCAGCCTCTGGGGGAAGAACCTTTGGCTGAGATCCAACCTGAGCCTGCCCTGGCACAGCTCCAGCCATTCCCTCGACTCCTATCAGCAGGTCTTGAGAGGGAACAGGAGGCTACAGGGACGACCTTGTTTTGCAGGAGCTCTGCAGAGAGCTCCACGAGCAACTCCCTCTCGGGAAGGCCACCAGGAACGAGATCCCTGCAGGGGACTGACCTTCCATGAGGGTGTGGTGGATGCTCCAGTAGACACTCAGGCAGTGCTTCTCCTTCTTCATGCCCCTCTTGCACTTGCAGCCGTAGAGCTGGCTGGAGAGCAGGGCTGTCACCGTGCTCCGGCACTGGCTCTTGGCGTCGGGGCCCAGCTTGTTGGCCCCGTTCCCGGCGATGCACTGCCGCAGGGTCCGGAATTTGGCGCTGCACACGGGGTCGGTGGTGCACGACTCGCCGGCCTGCAGGCAGTCCCTGCTCGAGCCCACGGCTTCTGCCATGCCTTCTGCAAGGAAAGCAGAGTCACAGGATATCCTGAGTTGGAAGGGACGCGCCAGGACCATCCAGTCCAATCCCTGGCCCTGCACAGACACCCCAACAATCCCACCCTGTCCCTCGGAGGGTTGTCCAAACCCTCCTGGAGCTCTGGCAGCCTTGGGGCTGTGCCCACTGCCCTGGGGAGCCTGGGCAGTGCCCAAACAGCCTCTGGGGGAAGAACCTTTTCCTGAGATCCAATCTGAGCCTGCCCTGGCACAGCTCCAGCCATTCCCTGGATCCTGTCCCTGGTCCCCCAAGAGCAGAGCTCAGTCCCTGCTCCTCCTCTTCCCTTCCCATGGAATTTTCAACTGTAATGAGGTCTCTCCTCAATCTCCTCTCCTCCAGGGAAGAGGTGTGAGGGCTATGGAGCAACCCCAGGCAGGGAATGGATTGTGTCTCCCACAGCCTCCTTCCTCTAGGCTGCCCAGAGAAGCTGTGGCTGCCCCATCCCTGGAAGTGTCCAAGGCCAAGTTGGACAGGGCTTGGAGCAACCTGGGCTAGTGGAAGGTGTCCCTGCCCATGGCAAGGGGTGGGACTGGATGATCTCCACTTTCCCTTCCAACCCAAACCATTCCATGATTCCATGACAGGGTCAGCCTGGTAGCAGGATTACAAGTGGCAGAAACTCATCCCTGGTGCTTCCTCTTTGCTTCTCGGAGCACAAAAAATCTTCCCAAACCCATTCTCCTCCCTGCTTTCTCCCTCATTCCTGCTCTCCCAAGTTAACAGCAGCCCAACCCTACGGAGACCCCCGGCCTCTCCTCCTGTCACACGAATTCCCTGTGCCTACGCCTCCCTGGAGCTATGAATGGCTCTGTGTGGGTGTTCTGACACAGAGTCAGCCCACCTGTGTCGCAGGAGTTGGCCCTTGTTCCCTGTCAGCACATCCCCAGGACTCCCACTGGGTTTGTCTTGGCTTTTTCCAGGATTTTGGAAATTGTCTTCAGAGCTACTCGTGAAAATACAAAAGGGGTTTGTTCCCCATTTGGGGAGGGGAGACCAAAGCATGGGAGGAAGATGTTATTTCCACGTGGACATCAATAAATTAATTGATCAGGGCTCAGTGGAGCTGTGTCCCAGTGCCTGTAGCAGCCCAATTCCATGTTATTAATTGCTAAAACAGGCTGGACACATCCCAGCTGACTCCTTAGGGATGTTCCCACCCCAAGGTTCACAACAAAGGCAGGGCCAGAGGCTCAGCCGTGCTCAGCAGGACATGGTGGCATCCAGGTGGTGGAGAGGAGACAGGGCCAGGACAAGGGGAATGTCACCCCTTCCGGCTGGTGGGATGCTCTGGAGTGTGGTGACATAGGCTTGGGGGAGTGCTGAGCAGGGAAACCTGGGTTATGGAAGAGGAGAATCAGTTCCAGAGCCTGTAATATCATTTTCAGATCCTTCTGCACCATAAAAACAGAAACTGCTGCCATGACCTTGAAGGAGGATTTCTCAAACACCTCCCAAAGGAGCTCCCTGTCTCTGACATAACCTGTCTTCCCTTTGGATGGGAACCAGAAGGGTGAGGATGGATAAGGTTGGGAACCAGAAGGGTGAGGATGGATAAGGTTGGGAACCAGAAGGGTGAGGATGGATAAGGATGGGAACCAGAAGGATGAGGATGGATAAGATGAATGCAACTTCTGCTTTTTGAGCCACCCCAGTGCCTGTCACTGGTGAGACCCAAGTTAGACAATATTAGAAAATCCTCCCTCCTGAGAAAACAGTGAGTCCTTGATCTCCATCTCTGAGGGTTTCATGGAATCTCTGCTCTCTCCAAGATCTACTGATCTCTCCATAAAGTCCCTTCTTTTCACCTTCCACCTGCCACCTCTCCTCAATTTCTGCACCTCCCAGTCTAGTATTTGAGCCCAGTATACCCATCTCTCTTTCCTCAGCAGTCTCAGGGTGTTTGCTAAGAAGGAGCTGCCTCTGCTGCTCTTGACTAGAGCAGAAAGCAGCAGCTGGAGTGCAGATATTTCAGTGATGTTTATGACAAACTTTGGATGAACCCACCAGGAGGTTTCCTCCCGAAATATCCCGATGGCATCTCGAATGCAAAACCTTTCATCAAACCCCAGACCATTTCCAAGTGCCTCGTGGCCAATGCCAAGCTTTCAGGTATTTCAAATCTCACAACACCTCGGATCCCAGCTCTCCCACCCCTGATTTATTCATAGACCTGGTTTATGCAGCACTCAAGGCTTGTTTGGATCTGCCAAATGTGGAGGGAGAAATTATTTCCAGCATGTAGGAAACTCTGCCTTGGGCTGTCATATATTGAAGAACTCCGAAAACAAGGAATGAGTTTCCTTGAAATATCGTTTGGGCTGCAATTTCACTGAGATCCATAAAATATCTGAACATATCCAAGCAGAATCCGTAGGAATAAAGATGAAAAGTGCTTGGCTTATTTCACCCTGCCTTTCTCCAAAGGATCTGCTCTGGATGAGGATAAAGCACGGCGGGTTTTATTCTGGAAGAGATGACTTTGTCAGTGTCCTGTCAGCTGCTGGAAAAGTAGGTTAAAGCAGAGATTATAACCTTCCTTCCCCTTCTCCACTTCATGAATTGCAGAAGATACTCCCCAGGATGGTTATAAACACAACCAGCCTGTAAAAGCTGTAAAACACTTCGGGATCCCACTTTAAATAAATCAAGCAGATTGACCACTTGAGAAACTTTTAAGTAAATATATCCTCGGGCTGAGATTCGCTCCGCGGAACAAGGGCCAGGGGTGAATATTTACGGCCCAAACCCACGGCATAGAACGCCCCCAATTCAGATTTTATGGCAGAGAGCGTCACAAACGACCCGTGGCCACGTCACTTAAACCCCAAATCGTTCAGGGGCTTTCATTGTTAGAGGTGTCTTTGCAACTGAGACGACAGAACACCACGTTTCCCTCCTTGCATGGCCCCTCGGAGAGGAATTTTATGCAACATTAAGACAGAGTCTCTTAGGGGGGAAAAAAAAATAATAAATCTCTGTGACTTATAAAACGGATGGTGCTCCCTACCAGGCGGGACAAGAGCAATATTAGGTGTTCTATCCCAGAAGATGGAGTGGCCTCTCTGCTTTTTGCCTTCCAAAATAGCTCCTCGCGGACTTTGTGCCGCGGGATTTTCGTCCTCCCTGACCGAAAATCAGGATGTGCGCCCGGCTGGGTCTTCCATGCCTCTGCTGTTCTACCAGCAGCCCTTCCAGCTCCCCCTGCTCTCTTTAAAAAGCCATTTGTCTGGAGTTTTATCCCTCTCTCGCTGCTAATTTCACGCTGTTTACAGCGGGCAGATGGAGTAATGAGTTTATTTTCCCATCCCGGGCTCCACATCTGTCTCTGCTCTCGCTCGCCTCGGTGACACTCACACAGAGTCACTTCTCCTGTGCAGAAACCTGGCTCTTCCCATCTTCACAGACCCTCAGTTCCTCTCATACAGTCTTATTTTGCTGACCAAGAGGTCTGACTCTCCTCCAAGGAGATGATTTCCTTCCTCGAGGAAGTGCAGGTGGGGGTGAAGAAATGTGAAGGTGACCCCGTGTGGGCTGGAAATGGTGAATAAAGTGCCTGGAGAGCACCAAGGTGAGATCCTGCCACTCTCCTTTTCTGATCCAACCAATGCTTGGGCTTTGAATGTTTTAGGAGGAACCAAACCAGTTCATCCTGGGGTTTTGGGATACATCTCACTCCCCTCCAGTTCTTATATGTATTAGGTGTGAATATTTTTACAGTCCTGTTTTGAGGTGCTGGAGCATGTCCAGGGAAGGGAACAGAGCCAGGGAAGGGGCTGGAGCAGCAGGAGCAGCTGAGGGAGCTGGGGGGGCTCAGCCTGGAGAAAAGGAGGCTCAGGGGGGACCTTCTGGCTCTGCAACTCCCTGACAGGAGGGGGGAGCCGAGGGGGGGTCGGGCTCTGCTCCCAGGGAACAAGGGACAGGAGGAGAGGGAACGGCCTCAAGATGTGCCAGGAAAGGTTCAGGTTGGACATCAGAAGGAATTTCTTCCTGGAAAGGCTTGTTAAGCATTGGCAGGGGCTGCCCAGGGAGGGAGTGGAGTCCTCACCCCTGGAGGTGTCCAAGGAAGGACTGGCCATGGCACTCAGTGCTCTGGGCTGGGTGACAAGGTGGGGGGATTGGTCCAAGGTTGGACTCGATGATCTTGGAGGTCTTTTCCAATGTTAATGACTCTGTGATTCTGGTATTCACACACAGCCCTCCACAGTGATAACACTGTCATTATTTCCATGACAAGCTGTTGACACCAAAACATTTGGTGTTTGCTTTCACAGTATCTGCTGCTGAGACAAGAATAACCTCCCAAAATCTCCAAGAAAGCAACAGGAGTGGTTTATTATTCCTTTAGCTTGTTTCCAGCCTTGTTCTGCCTGCAAAGGTGGGTGAATGTCTTCATAGAATCTTAGAAGGTTTGGGTTGAAAGGGACTTTAAAGACCATCTTGTTCCACTCCCTGCCACGGGAAGGGACACCTTCCACTATCCCAGGTGGCTCCAAGCCCCATCTAACCTGGCCTTTATTCCAGATCTGATCTTCCAGCCAGCACATAGTCCATGTAAATGGCTGGGAGAGGACACTGCAAGGAATTTTCGCATCCTGTGCTGGTGTGAGAGACACCTGCAGAAAACAGGATCTCAACAAGAAGTGGGCACCAGACCATCCTTCTGTGTCCAGCTGCTAGAAATGGCCATCACTGGACAACCTGTGCAGGCTGGGTCAAACTAAAACAAGCCCCAAATTAATGTGCTTTCTAATAGAGAACTGTAATTTCAACCTCCCCAGAGCTGCCAGAAACAAGTTGTTACACACAGTCCTCCTGGAGTGAGAAACGATGGGAAATGGAGTCTTGAAGAAATATTCCTAGTATTTCCCAAATATCCATAAACCAAGAGTGATGAATGGGTTGGGATAGAGATGAACGAGGGCAGGTGGGCAATGCAGGTGGTCCCTGCTGAACCCTCTTTGGACTGTGGGGTTTTTTATGCCATGACTTTAGAGCCAAATGCTTGGGATCATGTCAGGAACAAACTCCTGTGCACAGCTCAAGTTTCCTTTCCCATTTGCTGCTGGAATAGTTGCAGAATGTGCAGAGCAGCCCCAATAAACACCAGTGGTCCTTCCCCCAAAACCTGCTCGGGAACAGCCCTCCCAGGAGAGGCCTCGTCCAGAACTCACCGCTGCCGCCTGGATTTCGTGGTGCCCAGAAATTCCCTTTGGGATTTCCAAGTTTCCTGCTCTTCCCCGTGTCTTGGCCTGTTCTCAGTGCATGCTCAGTGTTCCCTGAACACTATTTCCTGGATGAGATGAGAGGATCTAACCCGAGCAGGACACCACCAGGCACCGCTGTCAGACCTCTGCGGGCACGGATGGTTTTACCAACACAACACACACACACACACTCCCCTTGAAATCCCACACTGCAAACCAATCTTTTCCTAGTGATCCCTCCCACCTGGGGAGGTGGAATTTGCTGGGAACACCTCAGGAATGTGAAGTCTGAGGGTACCTGCCAAAGCCACACCGGAGAGTTCAGGCCAGCAACGTGCTGCGTGTCCTGAGCAGGCACCAAAAATGTGCTGCCTGGCTCTTTGCACCTCCAGCTCTGACCTTTTCTCCCCTCCCTTTCAGGTCTTTTGTCTGTGTTTGCTCCAAACAGGGCTTCACAGGAGCTGGGGAAATACAAATAACCACAGTGACATTCACTAAGTGTTTCCTTCCTGAAAGGAGATAATTTACTCCTCGTGGGCAGTCAAAGCCAGAAGGAAACACGTTCCTCCGACCTCTCTTCCTGCTTATCACAGATTTCTCCAGAACACCCAGATGCCCTCAGAGAAGCCTGAAAACTCGAGATGTCCCGCAGGTCAAGACCCCTCTGTGACAGGAATTTTATTAAGCAAGTCAAGGAATCAGAGAATCATGGAATGGTTTGAGTTGGAAGAGATCTTAAAGATCAGCCAGTTCCACCCCCTGCCATGGGCAGGGACACCTTCCACTAGACCAGGTTGCTCCAGCCTGGCCTGGGACACTTCCAGGGATCCAGGGGCAGCCACAGCTTCTCTGCCCAACCTGGGCCAGGGCCTCCCCACCCTCACAGCCAACAATTCCTTCCCACTATCCCATCTAGCCCTGCCTTCTGGCAGTTTGAAACCATTTTTCCTTCTCCCATTGCTCCATCCCTTGTCCAAAGTCCCTCTCCCAGTCTCTTGGAGCCCCTTTAGGCACTGGAAGGTGCTGGAAGGTCTCTCCAAAGCCTTCTCTTCTCCAGGCTGAACAACCCCAATCCTATCTCGCCGCCCTTTGGCACTTTCAGGAGGATCCTCTCTGTCCTGTGAGGACTCACAATGCAAGGAAAGACTAAAATATTATGGCCACAAGTGTGAAATGAAAGCCTAAGAGGGCTCAAGTGAGTTGGGTTTTAGACATCTGAGATGAACTCAATAATCCCTCATTTTCCTTGGACAGCCCTGGATCCCTCTCAGCCGTTTCCCAAGAGGGCAAATGTCACTCTGGCTTTGATGAAGCCTGAAAAGATGAAGCCATTTATTTGCCTCCCACCAATTCAACAACTAGAACCCGGCTGGGAGAAAAAAAAAAAAAAATTAATAATTGTGGGCTGGGGCATCGATTGTTGGATTGTGGCTGCAAACTTTCAAGCTGGGAGAAAATCCAGAGCCCTCTGGGGGCCTGTGGTCTGGGGAAGTCACATCGTGTCTCCATTACCCTCAAGGAGAAAAGAATTCATCATGAAAACCCCTCCTTTTAAGCTGGGGTGAAGTCTCCCTCGATATCATGGCTCTCCTCCACTCACACATCCTTTCTGACAGGGCTTCAGCCTTTGTTTCCTAAAGATGCCCCTGGAATGCCCCCGTCCTGCTGGACTGACTCAGCCAGAGGAACCACCAAATCAGCTGGAAAAAAATATCCCCCTGAAAGGAAGAGGAAAATCAACCCAGCACGCTCAGTGCATGACCTGGGTGCAAATAACTGCGTATCTATTCCAAATATTTGTGTCTCTATTCCAAATTATTGTGTATCTCTCCCAAATAATTGTGTGTCTATCCCAAATAAATTTAATTCCCCTGACCAGAAAAAGAGCTTAAAACTTTGGAGCATCCATGAATCCTCATGGGTACATGTTATTCTGAAATATTGGCTGTCTCATATAACAGGATACAACAAGTTCTGGCAGAGAACATGATCTGTGTCACACTCATTCCTTGCCAAAATTTGGGGACACCACGATATTGAGGTGTTGGGAAGCTCCAATTCCTGATTTCTGCTGGAGCAGAGGTGCTTCCCCCATCCCAAAGCTCACCAGTTGTATCACCAACAGCAGGGTTGTGATCATTAGGATCTTAACACCTAAAAATAAGAATCCCATCCCGTGGGATAAGTGGGATATCAGCTCCTTGTGTGTCAAGATAAGAGCACATCCAGCTGGGAGCACTGAGGACAACTGAGGTCTCCAGGGCCACAGATCTCTAAATAATTAAGCAGATACATAAAAGACCACAAGTTCTACTTAAATCTGACTTTAAAATGTCCTGGGCAGTGGTACAGACGTGAAGATTCTCTGCTGAGCCACAGTGAAGGAAATGTAGACCCAGGACAGCTCCTATGTAGGTCTGACTCTGGTTGGATCTGCTCAATCATATCCCTTTGTCCTCTTCCCCCTTTCTGACCTCTCCTGGTCCTCCTCCAGAGTTCTCCCAGTGTGCTGGGCAGGGCTCAGCCACATCCCTGCTCACCCTAAAGATGATGAGAGTGAGGAAAAAAGGTTGGATTCCATGTTTTCTTGTGGCTTCAGGTCTGGCACTTGACCTTCACACAGAATCATGGAATTATTTAGCTTGGAAAAGCCCTCTTAGGATCATTGAGTCCAGCATTGCCAAGGCCACCACTAACCCATATCCCCAAGTGCCACATCCACAGGGCTTTTGAAGACTTCCAGGGATGGTGATTCCACCATTTCCCTGGGCAGCCTTTTCCGATGCCCTGACCATATTCCAGTGCCTGACCAGACCGCTGGAGAAAGCACATCCTAAGGAAGGTGACTCAATGAGAATATTGAGGATTCTCGATGTCCAAAATGATCTTTCCTCTTCCGATTAGGCTGATCCCAAGAAGACATTGTGAGCATCCCAGAAAGGAATCCATTATTTCCTTGGACAGCCACAGCACAGTGAGGCAGTGGAACTGCAGATTTCCTGAATCTCTTGGAAAACCTTAACCTGATCACTCCAGAAAGCAGGGAAGGGAGAAAAATGTGTGTTTGGAGAGAGGGTTGTGGAAAACGCAGTGAGCACTGTTCAAAATTCCAGCTGATGGGAACATATATGGACTTTCCAGCTGTTTTGCTCGGAATGTGTATTTATTGCTGCCATTTTAAAGCAACTCTTCCCAGGTTATCAAAATCCTTGGAAGGAAAGCTGCCATTGGAAGGGGAGTTGTTATCACTTCAACCAGGTGAACCCAGAGTGACCTAAAAAAGATGGGAATCACTGGGAATGCTCCACATAGAGTGAATTCCATCTGCCCTGTGACAGGGCGACACATCAGAGCTCTCAACAATGAAAGGAACCCTCTTGGGGAATCTTTTCCTAACATTTGGCCACAGCAGCCCCAAAGACAGAAGATCATTCCCCACTGGAGGGGAAAAAGGGTGTTTTGAAGCGTGTTACCACCCTGAAATGTGGCAAAAAAGGGGCATTTTTAGATGAGAAGCGGAGATTTCGAAAAGATCACAGAATGGTTTCCTCAGAGCCCCGTCCAACCTGACCCTGAACGTTTCCAGAGATGGAAAATCCACCACCTCCCTGGACAACCAACCACAACTGAAGTGCTGATGACTTGCTTGGTGCCACCATGACCTTGGTCACCAGCTGGATTTGTCAGAGAGAAAGGAAATGAAAATTCCATGTCCCTGATGCAAGTGTAAGGTAAAAAAATACAGCAGAAGGATAAAAGTGTAAGGTAAGGAATAAGCAGGAGAATAAATGTTTAAGGTAAGGAATAAGCAGGAAAATAAATGTTTAAGGTAAGGAATAAGCAGGAGAATAAAAGTTTAAGGTAAGGAATAAGCAGGAAAATAAATGTTTAAGGTAAGGAATAAGCAGAAGGATAAATGTTTAAGGTAAGGAGCATCCTGCAGGTGCAGGAAGAACATGGCAAAGGTGGCACAATCATGTATAGAGACATTCAAAGACAAGTTGAGGGAAACTGGGAAAATTAAGGAATAATTTAATCACAGCAGGGTTTGTGCCATCAGCAACACGCTGGACACTCACAAGTCTCCCCTCCTTGGATCATGTGCTCAAATTAATTATCAGTAACTGCCAGGGGGCTGATTTTCCAGTCTTTAGAGGAAAGGAAGTGCTCTGTGCTCCAGCTCCTGGTACAGGAGTGTCTCTGCTGCTTCCAAAGGCTGCGTTTCTCAAGGCAGAGCAGTGATAATGGAACATCCTTTGAGTGCAGTCCCTGAGCTCTGAGACCCCCAGGGAGCTCAGTGTGGGGGTGTTTGAGCTTCCTCAAAAGTCTGCACCTGTAACAAGATTTATCTTTAAAAGGAAAACTGTGATTGAGACTGGAGAACACACTTCCACCACGTTCTCCTGCTCCCTGATTCCTTGACTGAGCTGAGAATTAAACGCTTTTCATCTCCCCCTTTGGCAAAGAGAAATTCTTCTCACGTTGCAGTTTCTGCTCATCTGCCACTAAAACAGCATCCAGGGGTCATCACCACAGAGCCTGAAGTAACTGGGCTCCTCAGACATCCTTTGATTTCCCACATGTCTTTTTATTTCTCTGTCTGTGCCTCCAGATCAGCTCAGCTCCCCAGCCCAGATTTGGATAAGCAAGGCAGCCTAATTCTCAGCTTTCCAAGCAAAAAATTTCAACTGAGGAACAATCAGTGCCTTCAAGGCAGCCTGCTCAAGTCCAGCAGAGATCCACATCTTTCTCAGCACCTGGAGTGGTTTTATGCACGTATAAAATCAAACAGCTGTGATTTTTTTAACTCCCTTGGCGCCACTTTGCTTCAAATCCTTTGACTGAAGAATTCACCAACTTCGAAACTTCACCAACTTCAAAACTTGAAAACTCCTGTAAATTAAGTGTGGATTGATATAAAAGAAATAAATGACCATTTCTGGTCAAATAAAGGTTTATTGTTTCTTACAGGATAATTTAATGGAAGGATCTCTAATAATGCAGTCCCAGAGTACCCTGGACAATCCAACGTCTGACCCCATCATTGCTTTTTCTCTCCAAGGTAGCAACTATTGACACATTTCATGTGTATCCATTGATCCATTTTTTGCATCCCTGGAAGATTTGTGACCACTGCAGTACATTTTTCACGATCTCACAGATCCTATAGAATAACTCGGGGCTGGAGTATTGACACCACTCATTTTTGGATCTGTGCTATCGATTACAGAAAGCTCTGATCAGGATGGATGTGCAATTCCCAAACCTTCTTCCAGTGGCACCGTTAAAAGCTTTTTTCCCCCTTTTCTCTCTTCATGTGGCCTCTGGAAGTTTATTCCCTACTGTGTTTGAGGTGAGAGGAATCTCTCCCACCAGATTTGCACGGCTTGTGCTGCTCTCCACACTTTCTTCAGGAACAGACACCTCAAACACTCTCAGGATGGTGCCTGTTCCCAGTTTTCCTGGTTTACACACTCCCCAGACTCCATGGATGCAGCTGGAAAAGGAAAGCTCAGCACCCTCCTGCCTTCTCACAGGTGGATGAGCTTTTCCTTTAGGAATGGTGAATCTGGGCTTCATTTTTTGTTGGGATCCATTTGCCCCACCTGAATATTTTCCTTTAATATCCCCTGGAGCAAAGACATCCCTGTGGACGTGAAGATGCTGTTTCCAGAGTGTTCCAGAACACCCAGTCCACAGGAATTCTGTCACACTGTCCTGAGCCATTCACAGAGGGATTTAGTTGCCAAGTGGTTCATCTTCAAGGTGAATATTCCAGTTTAGGTTGGAAGGGGCTCTGAGCAACGTGATGTAGTGGCAGATGTCCCTGCTTACTGCAGGGGGTTGGATTAAATAACCTTTAAAGGCCTCTTCAAAACCCAAACTATTCTATGGCTCCATGGCACAACTTGCCCAAACTGAATGTTTGCTTTCTCCTCTCTTTGGCTTCCCAAACTCCCAAAACTCCCACACTGGCAGCCCTGTTTCATTTGAAATCCTTCTTCATAACACCCCAGAAAGACCAGGCCTCTCATTTAATTCCAGGAGCCAATCTCTGCAAACCTTTTCTTACCTGTCCAAGCAGCATCTCTGTGACCCCCTGGCTTTGGCAGAGTCTGTGTGGATGTCAGTTCATTTATACTTTCTCCCAAACCTTTCACATTTCGGATTTGAAATCAGATTTCTCTTGCCATGCCCCGTTTTTCGACTCTTTTGCTGTCCCCCTCAACCTTTCAGGATATCATCTCCCTGAGCTACAACGCCCTCATTCCCTTCAAATAATTCTTGCACTTTCCTGTCGAGGTTAAAACCCAGAGGGAAACTTGTCCAAGGAACATCTCCCATCAGGGGCATTGGAAATGCAGCTTTTCAAATTCTCCTTGCTCGGGACAATTTGCAAAGAGCCAAAAGGGGGCAAATCACAGGACAAGGGAAAACACGTCTCCAGCCGCTGCCTTCAAAACGTCTCCCTCGGCACACGAGGGGGAATATTTCCTCTGAATATTCCTACGGAGTTATCTGGGATCTGACCTCGGTCTGAGGGACTTGTCCTTCTTTCCTGCTGTTCCCAGGGGCAGGGATACTGCAGTGGCTTCTATTTTTAACCATTATTGTCAGGGTTTGCAGACAGTCCAAGTCCTTCCCTTCATTTCTGCCTCGTGAGCAGAGCAGCATTTCTGGAGGCTGAAGCACCGAGGGCTTGGGATCTGCCAGCCCAGATTTCCATGCCTTGCTCACCAATTCCATTCAAGACATCCCAACATTGTATTATTTTTCCCTTTTCCCCCCCTCTTTTTAACCAGGTTCCTTCTTTTAATGACCTTACTCACAAACCAGGGCCTCACCTATCACTCGGCTGTGACCCACCTGCACTGCTGGTGTAATTTATTTTCAGTTTATTGAAGTTTTAGCTTAACTTAACCCCCCATTTAATCCCAGCACTCCTATTCCCTGGTCTAAACTTCTCAGTGTATCCCTTTTTCCTGCTCCTGATTCCACCTGGTGCTTCACATTCTTTAAAGGTAAACCCAAAAAAGGATTTACACTGGGGAGAAAATGAAAACAGTCCAAAATCTTCCCATCTGTCTTGGTCTCTGGTTGCAGCCAGTTCCTGTGGAGGAGATGTTGCTGAAGAAGGAGCTGATGGAGCAAGGATGAGGGTGAGGAGAGGGATGTTTGTGCTGGTGATCCATGGATGGACAGGTGATGGCTCACAAATTGGGAATAGAATGGATCTGGCATTCATGGCCATGGATTTTTCCCTCTTGAGCACAAGCGAGTACAAGACCTTGGATTTCTGCTGTGGCCAAGCCAGGACATGTGGGGGGTGATGAGATGGGCAGAACTTCCAAGGGGTAAAGGTGAGATGGGCAGCAATTCCAAAGAGATAAAAGTGAGATGGACAGCAATTCCTGGGATAAAGGTGAAATGGGCAGCACTTTTAAGGGATAAAGGATGAGATGGGCAGAACTTCCAAGGGATAAAGGTGAGATGGGCAGCAATTTCAAGGAGATAAAGGTGAGGTGGGCAGCAATTCCAAGGGATAAAGGATGAGATGGGCAGCAATTCCAAGGAGATAAATATGAGATGGGTAGAAATTCCAAGGGATAAAGGTGAGATGGGCAGCAATTCCAAGGGATAAAGGTGAGATTGTCAGCATTTCCAAGGGATAAAGGATGAGATGGCAGCAATTCCAAGGGATAAAGGATGAGATGGGCAGAACTTCCAAGGGATAAAGGTGAGATTGTCAGGACTTCCAAGGGATAAAGGATGAGATGAGAAGGTGATAAAGGTGAGATAGGCAGCAATTTCAAGGAGATAAAGGTGAGATGGGCAGCAATCCCTGGGATAAAGGTGAAATGGGCAGCACTTTTAAGGGATAAAGGATGAGATGGGCAGAACTTGCAAGGAGATAAAGGTGAGATGGGCAGCATTTCCAATGAGATCAATGATGAGATGGGCAGCACTTCCAAGGAGATAAAGGTGAGGTGGGAAAAGAGATAAAGCAATTTAAGGACCCAGAACCTTTTGGGAAAAGCCTTGGGAATGACACCAGGCTGCTTCTGTCATATCCCACCACACCCTCCATAGAATAAGAGCTTTTCCCTTCAAATATTGCCCTAAAATCCAGTTCCCCTCATTCAATAGAAGTGCTTATGCAGAAATGTGCTCTCCCAGGAACCTGCCGGGGAATCTGTGTAGATCAACTACGAGAAACGACAGAAAAATACCTTTATCTTTCAAATCTTTATGAAGGATGAGATCCCAAAGGAGTGGACAAAGAAATACCCTTTTTAAAGCAGCAGAAGGATGAGTTACAGACCCATCACGTGGATGAGGCTGACCAGGGAAGAGAGGGGTGACACGTGTGATGTGACCTTTCCAAGCTGTTGGGCACAAGCCCATGTGATGTGACCACAGGAGTGGCCTCTGAACAATCCTGGCCAAGGGAGTGCTCATGAATACAGAGCTCCAAGAGGAGCAGCAAAGGCACATTTTCCACCTAAGAAGGTCTTTGAGAGCCTATCCTGAGCCTGGGACTGTTCAATATTCCCATAATGACTTTGATGATGGAACAGAGAATAGTTTTCTGTAATTTGTGGCTGGCAGAAGATGAGGAGGAGGGGAGTGTCACAAGCAACGGGCAGGGCAAGACAGGAATTCCAAATTAGCTGTTGAAGGCGGTGTCTGAAATCAGGAGGACCAGAAGCAAAACTGGCACTGGGTGACGTGAGTGTGAAAGGACAGGAGGGAAAAACAAACCCAGGAGTTTGGGAGACATGACCATGGGGTGGGAGGTGGTGACAGGCTGAGCAGGGGCAAGAAACAGGGTGAAAACACGAGGCCTGGGACATGAGTGGCACATATTTGTCACAGGAAGCAATTATCCTGCACTTCTCAGCTCCAGCAACTGGAGTTTGAGCCCACCTTTTGATGTGCCAACACACGTTAAGGGAGATGAAAGGATTCCAGGGGAATTTTATTAAAATTATAAGTGGTTCTTCAGGCTGAGAAAAGGCTGGAGAAACGGGGATTTGTGTGGTTTAAGATGAAGGCTGTGAAGAAACAAGATCAGAGCACTTGAACATGTAAACAAGACGTCTCAGAAGTGGACAGTGATTGATAACCCTCCACTGCTGGGGGAATGTAGGATGAGAAGCAATTTTGAGTAAATGTGTAGCAAGGGAGATTCGGGTTCAATATGAAGAAAAATGTTACAGGGGAAGTTGAAAAGTGGAACAGATTATGGAGGGTCTGTTTAATCCCCAGCAGGGGAATTATTTATGGAAGCATCTGTCAGAAACAGCTCTTGCATCCTCCCTTTCCCTGCTGGAGCAGCAGGTGTTGGACATGTGGTCCCTTCCCGTCCTCTGCTCCTGGGACACTGCCCATGGAAGACTTTGTGGCAGGTGGGGATGTGTAAAGTGAGAGCAGCCACCTCAAAATCAAACAAACCGTGCTGGAGTAAGACACAAATGAAGGGTGAATAAAGTCCACGTGAAGTTTGGCTCTCCCAGAACAAGGCCAGGTTGGACAGGGCTTGGAGCAACCTGGGCTAGTGGAAGGTGCCCCTGCCCATGGAAGGGTGGAATGGGATGATCTTTAAAGTCCCTTGCAACTAATGTCCCAGGTTGCTCCAAGCCTCATCCAACCTGGCCTTGGACACTTCCAGGGATCCAGGGGTAGCCACAGCTTCTCTGCCCAACCTGTGCCAGGGCCTCCCCACCCTCCCAGCCAAGAATTCCTTCCCAATATCCCACCTGTCCCTGCCCTCTGGCAGTGGGAAGCCAATCTATTCCACGATTCTTGCAGTTAAGCAGTGCCTTCACTCCACAGGAAGGTGTGTGAAACCAAAGCTGAGGAGAAGAAGGTCTGGTGAAAATGTTGGGGGAAAAAAGAGAAGCTGCATTTCCTCTTCTGAGCATAATTATGCAGGCTGGTGGTTATGGGACTCTCTTGGGAAGCAAAGGAAATGAGTTTGGATGCCTTCCCACTTGGGGAAGTGCTGCAAGCACCAGACTAATCCATGAAATACAAGCTGTTTGAGATAGAATGTGGGATTGGGCAGGTGCTGAGCATGGAAGTGGGAAAATGCAGCCATTTGGATTATGGACCTTCCAGTACCTTCCAGTGCCTGAAAGGGTTCAAAGACAGCTGGAAAGGGACTTTGGAGAAGGGTCTGGAGTGACAGGACAAAGGGGAATGGCTAGATGGGATATTGGGTAGGAATTCTTGGCTGTGAGGATGTGAGGCCCTGGCCCAGGTTGGGTAGAGAAGTTTTGGCTGCCCCTGGATCCCTGGAAGTGTCCAAGGCCAGGTTGGACAGGGCTTGGAGCAACCTGGGCTAGTGGAAGGTGTCCCTGTCCGTGACAGGGGATGGAACAAGATGGTGTTTAAAATCCCTTCCAACACAAACCAGCCTGTGATCCCATGATCATTCCATGATTTTCCTAGAAATGAAATAGAGAAAACCAGTTGCCTACTGGCTCAGCACAGGGCTTTGCTGGGATGGTGGAGAGCCCAGTGTTGGGCAGGTTGACCAAGCCAAGAACATCCATATCCCAGGGGAGATGGGAGGCTGCTTTCCCATTTGGATTTATCTTTCAGATCCATGAGTTCCTCTGCCTTGTTCAGCAAAGAGATCAGGCCAGCCCTCCCTGAGCAGCTTTTCCTGCCTCCTCATATTCTACCACAGCTACTGAAGCCCTGGTTTCATCCACTGGCTGCCCCCAAACACTGACAGTCCCACCAAACAGCACAAAGGTGGCTGGATTTTTAAAGCACAGTCAACACCCTCTGGAGATCTGTGTGCTCCTTTTCCATCCTTGCCAGGGATCTGAGGGAACTGCTGATCCAGAGCCCATTTGTTCCCTCTGCCCCCTCCTTTGTCTCCAGAACAGCTCCAAAGGCAGAGCGTGGATCATCCCCTTGTCCACTCCCGCCAACAACAAAACAGGGGCAATGCCTTCAAGGATGGAATTTTCAGCCCGTGGAGCTCAGAAAGCTCTCCAGGGGATTTGTGGAGCCCACTGCATCAAACAGCCCTAAAAACACATCGATGTTGTTGGTTCAGCAGGGGCCAGGAGTCGTTTTCAGGTCACCATTCCCGCAGGGGAGAAGGGAGCAGAAAATCACATTTCCTTCGTTTGATCTCTGGCACTTGGCTGGCTCAGGGAAGTCCTGAGTGTTGAGTTTGAGCTGCTGCCAGACTAACAACTGTTAGCAAGAATGGACAGCACTTGGATGGTGCCTTCAGTGGTTTCAACACTCTCATCCACCCCACACATCATCACAGCTGAGCACCGAGAAACCTTCCGGCCCTGCCTGTGAAACACAAGCTGGGCCAGGACAACTGTGCAGACCTTGAATAAGGACAGAACCTGCCCCGTTTTTAAAGGGTCATTTAGCAGTGAACCCTCTTCTTAATGTACCTCTTTAAAGCACTTGAACACCAGCACGTTCTGCCCTGCCCTGCTCCGACGGAGATCCCGGCCCCGCGTCACCCAGCAACTGTGACCCCTTTTGCTGTGATTAAGTTCAGTTTTGTTCCACCCACTTTCTTTTTTTTTTTTTTTTGCACATGATTAACTGGTGGGTAAAAAGGCCCCCCCTTTTTTTTTTTTTTTAAATATTTTCCTTTGCAAGGGCTGAAAGCAGTTTTTAATCACATGTAATTCCACGCTCGCCGTGCCGTTCGCGTTCCCCGCTTTGAGACGAATTTGGCACCAAACGTGCACTCAATTAAACTCCCCCGCCTCTGTTTTTCTTTCTGGAAGTCACAGAATTCATTCAAACAAAAGCTGAACCCTCCTGAAGTTTTATAAAGATTAATGATGATTAAAACCCAAGAGCAGAGATCCTTCTCCTGACTTTCCCAAAGCCACGGGGTTCCAATTTTATGTGCTCCAGTGACACTTTTTTCCAGGCGACCTTTGGGTTCAAAGACAAAATTGTGTCCATGTGGGCACCAGCCCAGGTCATTGCATCAATCCATCAGTGTTTCTTCTCTCACTGACCTCTTTTTGCCCCTGACACTAAATATTAGATGGGAAGGCTGGAGTTTGTAAGCCCAAAGCAGAAGTGAGGACGAATAAGGCAGAAATTGAGATTAAAGGAGGAAGCCAAGTTGGAAAAACTGGAGAAAATTGTAGTTGAAGGAGGGAAAAGGCAGTGAAAAATAAGTTCTGATGCAGGACAACTGGAATTTAGGTAAACATATGTACATATGTATTTAAATAGATAATTGATATCATAGCAGAGAGATGGTCAACACAGAGATGAGGAAAAGTTAGGAAATGCAAAGAGGAACATGAATTAAATGCTTGTAGTTACCCCCTGGAATCACTTCAGTGACTACAGGAGAGTCCAGGGATCATCCCCATGGACAGTGAGGCTGATGGGGGAGGCAGACAACAAACAGGGGATGGGAGGTCATGGAAGGAAAGAGGCAGGAACAGCAAAAAGATAAAAACTAAGAGAACTTATATTGGAATAAACAAAACTCCATTTTAAAGGGACACAGAGGCTGCAAATGCACAGATTAACAGGTTGGGATAATCCAGAAGGAGCTGGAATCCACCCTTCCCATCCCAAACCAGCAAGATGGAATATTCTATACCAACAGAGTCACAAAACAACTCCAGCCTGTGAGTTAATACAACGTTTTACAGGAGTGATTCCTATTACAGAATCCTTATCCCTTATCCTATATATCCTTATTCCACTGCCCAGAACATCAAGTTAGAGCCAGAGATACTATTTTAACAATCCAACTTGGGTGGAAAACGAACCTTTGGAAGGAGTGTAAGCCTTGTTTGTACCTGGTGGAATATTCAGGGAGAAGCTGCACCCTGAGATCTGAGCAGCCTTGGCAAGTCTTTTCAAACACATCCCATAAAAGGGGGAGAGAAAGAGATATTTCATCCATGTGAGTCATAAAAGGCATAAAACCAGCGTGGAGGGCACAGAATAAGGAAAACCAATGGAAATGTGGAGAGAGAGAGAAGAAGAGAGAAGACAAATGGGCCACGTCTTGGGGTGGGCCCAAAACCAAGGTGACAGGTTGGTTTCCCCCAGAGCTGCTGAGTTGGGCAGATGATGGACAATGAGGGCGGTGTGTTAAAAAAATAAAGTATAAAGTGTAGAACAGAAAGCAAATGTTTGATTATTTGTCGTATAAGGGCTGTGCAGAGGAAGGAAGAAGTCAAGGCCAGGTTGGACGGGGCTTGGAGCAACCTGGGCTAGTGAAAAGTGTCCCTGCCCATGGCAGGGGGTGGGACTGGATAAGCTTTAGAGTCCCTTCCAACACAAAGCATTCCATGATTCCATGGTAATTGTCTTGGAATCCTTTAGTTGGTCCCACCTGAGGTAGATATCCATGTTTCCATAGCACCAGAGGAGCTCATTGCCCACCTGTGGGTGTTCAGTGCCATTTGGGACGCTCCAAGACATCTGAGGTGTGCCACAGTGCCACGGGAATTGTGCACATTTCTGGAGCCTTGGGCAGGGCAGCCTGACATGTAAAACTAGAGGGATAAAACCCTTGGAGCTGAATCCTGGTCCTGCAGGAACAAGTGCTGAAGGTTCAGTGAATTGTGGAAGTCCCAGGAGTCAAAAGTAGCCAGAGCAGAGCCCACCAACTTCCTTGTCCAGGGAAGCAGGAAGGGGATTCAAGAGAAGCCCCCTGGCCTGTGGCAGGGATTAAATAAAGCATCTGGAGCCAGTCAGAGCCAGGTGGGATGGGATTTCCCAGTTCCCCTCAGCAGCAAAGTGCCAGCAGTGCCATCTGCCACAAACCCCGGGGTCCCTGGGAAGCAGCCCCTCTGAACTCCCCCGGGAAGGGAACAGCATCCTCCAGTCACCCTGTCCTCACCTGATCGTGGCAATCACACGTTCCCTCCATCCCAGAGATCCCAGAGGATGGGAGGAAATTAAATAATAATAACTTATTAAGCGAGTTCTGAACCTTTGTGCTGAACTGTCTCCTCTCATGCCCTCGCTGTTTCTGTCCTGGAAACCCGTTTTCAGCCTCAGCTTAAAGAAGCAAAGATGAATTTTGCTGGAAGGAATGATCTTGTAATCCAAGACAACTTGATCCAGACAAAGGTCCACTAACTTGCTGCAAGGCTTCTTTTACCCTTCTAATGCAGGAGTTCACCCAGCAGCGGGAGCAGAATCCTAAAATTTAATTACTGGCCTCAATTCACAGGCAATTATTTATGACACACTTCCAATGATTATTCACAGGTTCCATATTGGGGGCGGGGGAAGGTCAGCAGGTTGCAAACAAGCCTGAAATTCAGAATGAACTTGCTGAGGAGAGCTGGGGAAAGATGATTGTGATGGGAAATGCAAGAGAAGAGCATAAAGGATATTGATTATGAAGATTTACCAGGAACACATGTACTATTAAAAACCCTATTGCACATCAGTGAATTTCAGACATTAAATCAACAGAACCTTTAAAGGGAAATCACATTTTCTATCATCTAATCAATGCAGGTAACAGTGTTGTTGGTCTATCTTCCCTGCTCTCTGTTTACCTCAGTTTGGAGAAGTTCAGTGTTTAATGAGATTTTAATTGTCCTGAAGTTTGAATAGACCAGAGGCAGCTGAAAAAGCCAGAAGTAATAAAGCCCAGCTTTCTTGCTGCCTGTCCACAAAGCCCAGGCAATCACAGCCCTCCTTGAATGGATTTGTTATCTCAATAACCCTTTTCTTCCCCCGCAAGGCACCTTGAGCTGCTCTGCTGAAGGCAACACAAAACTGTGCCAGCAACCAGCTGTGAGGACCCTCTTCCCCCAGCACACGATGGAAAATAATCCAGAGGTGTTTGGGACCTGGCCAGGGACAATATTAGTGGTCAAGCCCAGTTCCTTTGGTGCCTTTCACCTTCTAGGGTCACACTTGTGTTTCCAAGTGCTCCTGCAGTCTGGGTGATTGTTCCTGGCTCATTGTGGGGATCAACAAGAAGGGAAAGGGCTGCTTTTCATCTTCACAGTGTTTTTCATCTTGAGAGTGTTTTTCCAGCAGTGGATGAACTTGAGGCTCTCAGTGCCCAAGGCAGAATCGAGCTCCTGCAGTATTTCCCCACGGAAATGGCAGAGAGGTTCTGATGCAGGAGAAGGTTGGAAGGTCCCTTCCAACTCAGAATTCTGTGATTCTTGAAGGTTGGGAATCACCAGGTGAGGTACCACAGTGCCCTTGGGAAAAGGAGATCGTGGAATCACAGAATCTCCTGAGCTGGGAGGGATTCCCAAGGATCATCCAGTCCAACTCCTGGCACTGCACAGACACCCCAACAATCCCTCCCTGTCCCTCAGAGCGTTGTCCAAACCCTCCTGGAGCTCTGGCAGCCTTGGGGCTGTGCCCACTGCCCTGGGGAGCCTGGGCAGTGCCCAACCAGCCTCTGGGGGAAGAACCTTTCCCTGAGATCCAACCTGAGCCTGCCCTGGCACAGCTCCAGCCATTCCCTGGGTCCTGTCCCTGGCCACCAGAGCTGCTACACCCTTTTAAGACCACACAAACCACAAGGAAGAGATGCCAGCCGGGAGGGAATGGGCAGGAGCCTGTCCTGGTCCAGACCCACCCACGAAGAGCTGATCCCAGGGCAGGATCCTGCTGGAAATGCAGGAGATGGGCCCTTTGAGGATGGTGGTGTGCCTGCAAGCTCCCTTTCTTGTGTGGTCTCGTGCTGAGCTGTCAGCAGCTGCTGTGGAGTAAAGGAGGCCAAAAGGAGAGGCTGCAAATTCAGGGATTGTGGGAATGAAGGACGACCAGGAGCTGGATGTGGGCAGTGATCGGAACAGAGCTCGTGTGCACAGTCCAGAAGTGGGTCAGTTTGAGGTCATTTGGAACCAATTTGGGTGGAAGAGGGGGAAGATCTGGAGCACTTGGCTGCTGCCCTGCCAGGCCCTGCATTCCAGGCGAGACGTGGGAGCCTCACCATCGTGCTGTGGTCAGCAGGGAGCTGGTTAAACCCTCAGAGCTGTGTGTGAGCGAGGCAGGGGCCCTGCAGAGAGCAAAAAGGGGCTCTGTGATTCACAAGGTCAGAGCCAGGGGGACAGAGCTCACCTCAGAGCTGACCTACCCCCTCCCACAGCCATCCACTCACTGGGATAACAGCCCCAATAATTCCTCTTTGGCTCAAGTCTGTTTTCCAGAGAAGAGCCCTCATTGATAAGAAAACCTTGAGAGAGAAGGAAATCTGTTCTCTGTTATAATCCCAGGAAGTTTATTCCAATGGTTAACCACCCCTCTTGCTTTCTTTGGCTCCTTTGGTTGTATCTGGCCCAAATTCTTCCCCCACCTCTTGTGTACTTGCTTTTCCTGTGAGGATTAAATTCTTGGAAGCACTTTGGGAACAGAACCACCACACCACTCATCCCCCTTCTACAACAACTTCACTCCTTAAAATCCCTGTCCCTGGGAGGTCTTTGCAGAATTACAAATTACTTAGGCAGTTCTTCAATCCACTGATCCAATGGTTCAAGATCTCCCAGGCATGGGGAAGGAGCCCATTCCCATTTTTTTTTTTTGACATTCACCTCAGCCGGGCTGGTTTGCTCCAGCACAGAGTTTTCATTTCTGTGCCCAGGAAGGGTTTGAGTTCCTGCACACAACACCTTCTCAGCAAATCTGCCACATCCCCTAACTCCTCTCTCTGCTGAAATATCACCATTCTGTGCTGAGGGATTGTGTTTTCCACCCTGGAAAACTCGATCCTGCATTCAACAAAAGCTCCCTGCACCTGCCTCCCTTGTGTACCAGGGCTGAGGATTTGTGTCTTCAGTTACTCAATATCTCCACACTGCAGGTTGTTATCTTGTCCAAGAGCAGTATCAATATTTCCAATCATGCAATTAAAGACCACATCAGGATGGAAATGCACCAGGGGGAAGGAATTACATTGCACAGACAGCCTTGGATCTCTCACTGCCTTTTTTTTTTGACTGCTTGGCTTTTCTACCTCAACCTTCTCTGATAACATCAGATCATTCTCCTTTTCCTCCCCCACCAGATTATTAGAAGGTGTGAAGTACCTCTGCTGACCTTCCATTATGCTCAGGGTCTCCAAAATAAACACTAAACAAACACTAAACACTTCATAACTTTTCAAACTGCCCCAGAGAGGGGCACAGGCATCTCATCTCCTGGCGCTGCCGGACTTCCTCCCTTCCCAAATCCTTTGCAGCCAAAGAGCACATGATGGATCAGAAGTGAGCACCACACTCCCAGGAGAAGACACACAGCCTGTTCTGGAGAGGTGGGAATGATGCACCTCAGATGAGGACTCCTGGTCCAGTTCCTATGAACAACATTGAAAGTCCCTCAACCTTCCCATGCCTTGGCTTGTTTTTCCAGCTGGGAAGTGGGTTTGGAGTTGTTGGGCTCTGCACACAGAGCTTTGAGACCCCAAGAAGTGTTCTGCCAGGCAGGTGGTGGCCACAGGATGGGTTTGGAGTGAACCTGGAGCACTCCAGAGCACGGAACAAAGGGGTTTGGGCAGGGCTGGTTTACCTGGCCAAGGGGATCTGCTCTCAGGGCCTGACTGTGCCCAGGAGCAGATCCCAAAGTGCAGGTTGCTGGTGGCACTCAGTGCTCACAGGACACAGGGAGCCTCCAGTGCTGAAGAAGGAGCCAGTTCACAAGTGCCTGGTTAAAAAAATGATGAAGCTCTTAAGTCCTTGAGAGTTTTTGGCCATTTCAGCCTGACTTTCACAGTTTCCTGAATCCACTTCCTTTCAGGGTGTCTCTGTGTCACAAGTGGCCACACCCATCCCCTCTGAAGTCCTCAGGTCATACTGCACCTAAACCCAGTTTTCTTTCAGCTCCTGAGGGGCATTTTCGGGGACAGACTTCATGGGAACAGAAATCCCTGTGGCCTCAGCCCTCCTGCATCTCAGAAATCACTGTGTCCTCAGCCCTCCTGCATCTCAGAAATCCCTTTATCCTCAGCCCTCCTGCATCTCAGAAATCATTGTGTCCTCAGCCCTCCTGCATCTCAGAAATCCCTGTGTCCTCAGCCCTCCTGCATCTCCCACAAGTCTGGGCTGATGTGGGCTGGGTGCTGAACTAGAAGAACATCTTGCCAGTGGTGCTGGTTGCAAACTTAGTTGTTTTTTGGCTGGTGAACCATCACCACCCCTCTCCATCCACCCCCCCTTCACACTTTCCCTCTTTAACCTGCTTTCGTGACTGGGAATTTTATACTGCCCTTGTGCTGCACATTCCCAGCTCGTTGCAATGCCACTCCCCACGGAGAAATCCCCAATTTCACGAGATTAGAAGCTGTCACAGCTGAGCAAAGGCAGGGCTGACTCAGACTGTGCTGATGTTATGCTGATTTACACCAGCCTGGGGGAAAGCCACGCTGCTTTTCCATCCCTTTGACTGAGTAGCCGCAGTGACAAGGGACTGAACAGATGACAAAATAAAACAGATCACGAGTCCAGAACGTGCAGCTGGAATTTCCCCAGCGGACTCAGGATGTGAGACATCCGAAAAAAAGGCCTGTGAAATGTGAACTGATGTAAGGACAAGGTTTTAATCACAGTCACACAACTTTGAAGCCGCAGCAATTCCACGGAGCTCAGTCTGATGACTCTGGGTGTTTGAGCTCAGTCTGATGACTCTGGGTGTTTGCTGACACCACAGATGTCCCCAGTGCACGAGGAACAGTCTTTGACCTTGTTCCTGGTGGTGTGTAAAAGGATGAGATGAAAGGTGAGCTTCATGAGCTGGTGGGACTGGTGAGCTCTGCCTCCTGCTCTGGACACACAAACATCTCCCCTGGGGAGCTTCTGGACCTGCCAGTGGTCAGCAAAGTTATTGTAGAGTCTCTGCTCTGAATCATGGAATCAGTGAGGTTGGAAAAGACCTCCAAGACCACCAAGTTCATCCTGTGCCTGATGCCCACCTTGTCCCCCAGCCCAGAGCACTGAGTGCCACGTCCTGTCATTCCTTGGACACCTCCAGGGGTGAGGACTCTACCACCTCCCTGGGCAGCCCCTACCAAGGCCTGACCACCCCTTCCAGGAAGAAATTCATCCTGATCTTCAGGGATGTCCTATTTGTGGTGCAAATCAGGAGTGAAGGGTCTGAAAATGAAAATCAGGACCCTTGGTTTTCATCTGCCACTTGTGGGACTGCATCAAATGGAACATCACAACCCAACTCCTGCTGAGCTCTGTAGGTATTGGGCTGCTCTGAGAGCAGACTGAAGCCCTCCAAGCCACGTTCAGCAGCAGGAAACCATGTGGTGACTGTGTCTTCACATCCCCCCTGCCTTGTGGCCCCTTCACAGAACCACCACACACGCCAGTCACACGGGATCCACGCCCTGCAGCCCAGCCTCTTCCCTGCTGTCACCACAACAAGGCCACCAGGCTGGATGTGGGATCATCCTTTTTGGCTTGGGAATGGAGGAAGCAGCAGCTTGAGCTCAGCCTGCCCTGCTCCTCTCCAGGTGATAATGTAGAGACTCCTCAGGTCTTGTTGCCTCTCACCGGAGTCCAAACGACACACGACGTGCACAGACACCCCAGGAGGGACTTTGGGCTGAGATTGCTCCCACCCATGGCTTATCCAAGCACTCAAGATAGCCCCACTGAAGGCTAATCCACCTCTACACTGCAAAATAACTCATCCTTCCTCTAGTGGAAGGGGCAGCCTGGCCCAGTGGAAGGTATCCCTGCCCATGGAAGAGTTTGGAAGGAGATGAGCTTTAAGGTCGCCTCCAACCCAAACCATTCCGTGGTTATGAGAGGGAAGAGTCACAGAAATGGGCAGTCCTGTCCTGCATGAATCCCTGGGTCCCTTCCAGGCTGTGCATCCTGGTTTTCTTCCTATGGATACTCCAGCTTAAGTCAAAGTAGAGCTGGGTACTGTAGCCTGGAGTCTGAGCCCTTGACGTTGGGCCTCCTGCTCTCCTGTTCTGGGACAGGCAACGCTCCCAAAGGTGTAAAACACTTCTGGAAATGAGGTTCCCACATCACAGAAGTGCTTTTGAACACAGAGCTCATTATGTGACTCACACAGAGGTGCTCAGGGCCGGGGAAATGACGCGTTGATGGCACCTTTAGGAAAAATGAGGAAAAATCCAGCATCGACCTTGAGTGGGCAGGGCTGGGGGAAGGCACAGCCCGGTGGGGAGGATGAGAGACCCCCTGCTAGCAGGACAAAGCTGGTTCTTGTGCTCTAGAGTGGTGAATTTGAGGGATTAGCCCCAGATTTAGTCACTCTACAAAGCAGAATTGGTTGGAAAGCTCGTTTTAACCAAAAAGAAAAGGTTTGCCTTGAATTATCTTACCAATCCCTCCCTCCCCCAAATGAAACAGCCTCTTTTCTACATTTTGGTTTGGCTTATCTTGAGGAGAAAAGGTTGTCCCAAATGGCAATTTTTCAAAGAAAATTTATTATAGGATCGTAGAATGATTTATTAAATAGAATTAGAGATGAAAGGTTGGGAGGGAGCTTAAAGATTGTCCAGTTCCAACCCCCAATTATTTATCGTGGTTAATTAGATTGATTGTGATTAATTATCATTATTAACAAGTTAATCTCCAATGATAATTGAATATATTCATATTTGAATGATGAATATTGAAAGAACAGCCTGGTTTAGTGGAAGGTGTCCCTGCCCATGGCAGGAGGGTTGGACTGGATGGTCTATAAGGTCCCTTCCAATCCAAAACATTCCATGATTCCATGATTCCCTGAGCTTGAGGGATGCAGAAGCCACAGTGGGACATGTATAACCCTTAGCCTTATTGAGCACCTGGGAAACTCAGTGGCTGTTGCTGGGTTTTTGCAACAAACCTTTTTTTGTCCAGGTGATTTAAAGTGATTTTTGGGGCAATCCCAAAACAATCTCTCCAAGAACTGTCTCCCAAAGTGCTGTGAGATCGAGCATTTCTTTTCACCACCCAAAGCTCTGGCTGTTCGCAGAGCAAATGGAGATGCACAGACGAAGAGGAGATGCCAGATATTTGTGCCCTTAAATAGAAAACCCAAATGACCCCAAACTAAGACAAATGTGGCCCCTGAACTCTGGCCATGGGGAGTCCTGAAATCCAGCTCGGCTCTGCTCGGAGTTTTGCAGCTGGAATTCATCTCTGCAGATCATCCCAGGAGCCAAATCACCTCTTCTTTGGCCAAGAACATTCTCTCTTTTGCCAGAAATCCAGCAGGTTGCCGGGACTGCCTTTCTTGCCTCTGGTTTTGTCAATATTTCCCACAAAACTCCGAAGGTTTTCCAACCTGCTCTGCTCCATTAGAGCCCCCCTGCTCAGCAGGGCTTGTTTTAAGCCTGGCCCGTGTCTGGATGGACTCACAGCCAGGTTTTGCCTTGTTTTTGAAGTGAGTCACATCCTCATGGGTGGCTTTTGGTTGCAGCTACAAAGGGCTCTTTTATCAGCACCTCCCCCCCACCCCCGGGGCTGAGATGTTCCGTGGTCATGCATATGCAATAATGCAAATTATTACACACCACCTGCCATCCAGCACATTAAATACAGCAGATACAACCTGTTTATTGAACCCTTGGCATGTGCAGAGGTGGCACTTGGAGACATGGGGCAGTGGTGGCCTTGGCAGTGCTGGGGGAACAGCTGGACTCGATGATCTTAAAGGGTTCTTCCAACCTAAATGTTTCCTTGTATTATTTGTTCTGTATTTTTGCTTCTGTATTATTTTTTCTTAGGCAGGAAAACCTGGTTTTGGGATCACCAAGACCCACCCAAAAGGGATTTTTTCGTTTTGCAAGGACAAGACAAGGCTGGAAATTTCCCTGGAGTCTGGGTGGTTTTGCAGCCTCGTACCTGGGCTTCTCTGAGACCTGAGCCATGAACAAGGGGTTTGACTTGCAGTCCCACTCACCCCTTACAGATGTGCTTCTAACTGGCACTTTACACACTTCCAGGGTATCCTTAAATCCATGATATCCTTAAGTCCAGTGTTTCTCCCTCCCAACGCTCAGAAACTTCTGATCTTGACTCATGTCAAGCCCAAGACTTCTTGCCCTTGCAAGGGAAGGATCATCTCCTCTGCTGCTCAAGGCTGTACCCCCTGCAGCTCTTCTCCAGCCTAAATAAACCCCACTCATCCCTCTTCTCCAGCCTAAATGAATCCCACTCATCCACAATTCCTCTTGCCCCAATCACAGCCAGGGGTGTCCAAGGCCATTTCAGGGAAGGTTTAGATGAGATATTAGGAAAAAAGGTCTCCATGGAAAGTGTTGTCAAGGATTGGAACAAGCTGCCCCACCGTCCCTGGAAGTGTCCAAAAATGTGTGGATGTGGCACTTGAGGACTTGGTTTAGTGGTGAACACAGTGGTGGTTGGGCTTGATGATCTCAAAGGTCGTTCCCAACCTTAATGACTCTGTGATTCCACTGAAAATGTGCATTTCTACCTGCAGACCCAGATATTGGCAGGTTTTACTCCGTTTTCCTGGTGTCCCTGAGGCACTTTTACAAATACAAATCAGCAGGAGGAGGAGAAAAACCCAGAAGTTTTGGGATTCTAGGGGGTCTATCCAGTATAAAACCCCAGAGCTTATGCAAGGCAAGGTTTAGCCACAGCTTCTCACTTTTCACCCCTCACCATCATTTTAACAAGCCCAGGGAAGCATCCAGACCAATTTATCCTGAAATCACCAGCAAAAATCCCCCTTTTAACAACAGATTTTCCCCTGTTCCCAGTTAATCTGTGAAAAACAGGTACAGACAGAGCACCTTACACAGAGAATTTGGCAAGGCCTCGGTCGTGTACACTTATTAAATGTGCTTTTAATCTCATTAATGTTTGAAAGAAGCAGTGGTGGATGAATCAGCTGCTGCAAATGGAATGGTTTAGGGAATACATGCATTTTCATTAGCCTGACTTCTCCTGCAGCACTAAGTATTAGCATGGAATTAACCCATTAATTCTATTGATTTCTGGCAATATTGTGCATTCCATCAGCGCCGGAATCCCCACGGACTCCTTCCCACCCAGCTCCAGGAACTGGCTTGTTTAATCAACACTGAGCAACTCATCGAGGCAACAGATTGGGTCATGGAAGGGGAGAAGAAAATTATTTCTAATTGAGGGAACAGAAGGAATTTGGGGAGGCAGGATGGAATTCTTGCTGCTGGAGCCGGGGCCGGGATGCCTGGAATCACACTCTGCTGCAAATGCCATGGGAGGTGTTGGAACTCCACAACTGGTGGAGCCAAGAGAAGATAATTTCACCTGTTCCTGGAATAAATTGGGTTAAATTAAAAGCTCATCCAGTTCCACCCCCTGCTGTGGGCAGGGACACCTTCCAGTATCCCAGGTTGCTCCAAGCCCTGTCCAACCTGACCTTAAATGTTTCCAAGGAGTGGGACATCCACTCTTCTGGGCAACCTGTGCCAATGCTTTACCACCCTCATCATTAAAAACTTATATTTAATTATGCATTATATTTAATAATCTAATATATATAATATTTCCTCATATTTAATCTAAATCTAATTTAATTAATCTAATCAAATCTAATTTAAACTAACCCTCTGTTAGTTTAAAACCGTCACCCCTTGTCCTGTCACAACAGGTCCTGTTTGTCCCCATCTTTCTTTTAGTCCCTTTATGCACTGGAAAGGCCTTGAAGGTCTCCCTGGAGCCTTCCCTTCTCCAGGCTGAACACCCCCAGCTCTCCCAGTCCTTCCTCACAGGAGAGGTGCTCCAGCCCTTTGCTCTCCTCTCCCAAAATCCAGACATAACCACACCAGTGGAAAACTTACGCCCTAAAATCCACTGGGCTCTTCCCAAATATCTCCTGCCCACCTATCTCAGGCTTTCACCAACCTGTATCACAGTATCCAATTACTGTAATTCCCAATATCTTTCTCCACAGAGCCCCCCTTTGCCCTGTGCAGATCCACTGTGCCAGTTCTGGCCCCGCTTTTCCCCCCAGGGATGGATTTTTCTGGGATAGAGCCCCCAAAGGCAGCAGTTTCTGCTACCCGGGGGGGAGAGGAGGTGATCCAAGCTCTGTGCCCTCATGAGCACAAGGAAAACTTCCCAACTCTCTGCAAGAGAGTTTTTTTTCCCAGCCGGCCTTGCCACCTTTCTTCACCGTGGGAAGGAGGAGTGGAATTCCCAAACAGTCTTCTGAGAAGCTCGGGCCTGGGGAGCAGGGATTTTCACAAAGTAAAAACAGAAGACAAAGACAAGATAAGAGACACTGAACACAAGAAATTAATTTAGAAGAACTGTAGCTTGAAAGTGAAAAAAGACTTCTTCTCCTTTTTCTTCCTGGACTCTTTTTGGAAGAAAGGAGGGACTTAACCTAATGTAATATATTATTTTACTGTAGAAAAAATAGTTGTTTTATATATATATATATATATGTATGTAAATAAACTTGTAAATATTTTTCCCTTTATATATATATATATATATGTATGTAAATAAACTTGTAAATATTTTTCCCTTCCCCCTGCAGAGGTGTGCTTTCCTGAAAGTTTCTCTTCAGTGTTGAGGTAAAATTGTGGGAGGGTGGGGGAAGCTCGGAGATTGGATTTTATTTTTGTGGGGGTCAAATCACCACACGGGCTCACCAGGCCGGTCTTTCATGTTCCCAGCTCAAAGCCTTCGGGTTTTTTCCCTGCTCAGGTAACGGGGTGGCTCTGTCTCTTGGAACCTTTTGCTTGGAGGAGAGGATAAATGAGGTTTTTGATGTAAAAATCCCAAATGATGATGAAGTTGCTCTTTAAGCTCAGCTTATTCCCCAAGATCTGGCTCTGGCAGGTCCTCCCTGGGCACTTGGAGCACTGAGCTGCCCTCCCGTTGACTCTGCACGCTGGGACCTCATCCATGACATTTTTTACAGCAATATTTCCTCCCAAATTGCCTTTGCAAAAGACTCCCTTTATTCCCCTCATCACAAGCCCTGCCTCATTTTCAACAGAGAGCCGAACTCTCCCTCTCCTGCATCCCCGGGCCTAATTATTAAACAACCCTGTCAAAGTATTCGGTCGTTTGCTGATATTTTACTCACAATTAGAAGTGTGAATGAGCTCCATTAGGACTCTCATATCCTTTATGCTCGGCCTGACATTTGGGGAGCTGTTTTATTACAGCTGCCACTCTGGGAAATGGGGCTGCCGCAGTTAAGCACCAATAATGGTGTTATTGACCCCAATTTTATGAATGCAGGAGGATGTCTGGATGTTACACGCTCAGCTATCCAGAGGGTTCTCACTGTCTCACACCGGTGCCTGCTCTGGGAGCTCCCATCCCTGACTTTTTTGTGGAAATGGGATTTTTTTTTTTTTTCTCGCTCCCTTAAGCTCAGGAAAACTTTTTTTTTTTTTTTATGATAAAGTGTTTGCAGCTGGTTAACACAAAAAACCAGCTCATCGAGGTAGTGAGGATTAAGGCTGAGATGAGGATTAAGATGCCTGATGGCATCTTGATAAGCAGCAAACACAACTGGGGAATCCTCAGGCTTGTTCCCACTTCTGGAAGAGACTTGTGGCCCAGAGTCCTGGGGAAGTCACTTCTCTGTTAATTCATTCTAGGACCGAGAGTGAAGTTTCCTTCCACGTCACCACCTCCTCCTAAATCATGGAATCATAAATGGTTTGGGTTGGAAGGGGCTTTAAAGATCATCCAGTTCCATCCCCTGCCATGGGCAGGGCCACCTCCCACTAGCCCAGGTTGCTCCAACCTGGCCTTAGACACTCCCAGGCATGGGAATTCCCAGGTTCTTTGGGCACCCTCACCCTCATTGTAGGGAATTTCTTCCCAATATCCCACCTATCCCTGCCCTCTGTCAGTTTGAAGCCATTCCCCCTTGTCCTGTCACTCCAGACCTTTCCAAATCACAGAGAGAGAGATGGTCCCTGCTGTGAAGCTCTTTGAGACCCAGGAGAAAGCCCTGATCCTAAAAGGGTCATTGGAAAGCTGAGATTAGGACGTGGGAATTCCAAACCAGAGCTCTCAGTTGCAGACCAGCCATCCCTAATCCTTGCCATGGAGGTTGGGATGGCTTTATGTTTTATTTTTTGAGAGCTCATTAAATGGATCTCAGTCACCAGGAGGTGATGGGTGTTTAACTGATGCTTTCCCCTTTATTCCTTGGCAGATTCCTACAACACTTTCAAAGAATGAGAAAACCCTCCCTTTTTCACTCCCCTCTTTTCCCAGCACCACTGAAGCACCTCAGGACGAAAAGAAAGGAGCATTTTGGAACACAGGAAAACAGCCAGTTCTCATCAAGCTGAGGCTCCTGCTGAAATTTTTCTCCATTTCAGGGCTAGAAAGTGGAATTCCTTGTGTTGAGAGGGTAGTTATTGTACCCCAAAGATTTTTGAAAATGATAAAAATGAGGATTCATCCACCCATCCATCCACCCATCCATCCATCCATCCATCCATCCATCCATCCATCCATCCATCCATCCATCCATCCATCCATCCATCCATCACTGTGGGTTTTTAAGGCAAAGAGTACTCAGGGACCTGCCAGGGTGAGCTGGTTTCCTCAGGGAATACAAAAAGTCTGAGGAAGAGAGGGGACATCCCAAACTCCACTGAGTCCCACACCGGTCCTGTGGCTCCCAGTTTTTGCTCTCTCCTGACCTGAGAAATTCCCTTGGATCAATCTTGCCTGTGCTTTGTGTCTGCTGCTCTGACACAACACTGCTCTGCCCAGGAGAGGTGCCAGACCTTGTCCATGTTCCTCCAAAATCCAGGTATCCAAGGGGGAATTCAGCACCTCTCCAAACCAGGCTGTTTATTTGGTGTCCAAGGGATCCAACCTGGGCTGATCTGCCTGGAAAAGCTGGGCCTGCACTGCATTCTGTGTGTCCAACCCTCCTCCAAAACATCCTCATCAAACATCCTCCAGCTTTTCACCAGTGGCAGAAGGTCCTTCCAGCCACCTCAGGGACCAGGAGAAGGGGAAATCCCAGTGCCACAAACAAGGTCCAGAGGGACTGGGAGAAGGGGAAATCCCAGTGTCACAAACAAGGCCACAGGGACAGGAGAGGGGGAAATCCCAGTGTCAAAACCAAGGTCCAGATGGACCAGGAATAGGGGAAATCCCAGTGCCACAAACAAGGTCCACAGGGACAGGAGAGGGGGAAATCCAAGTGTCACAAACAAGGTCCAGAGGGACCAGGAGAAGGGGAAATCCCAGTGTCACAAACAAGGTCCACAGGGACCAGGAGAGGGGGAAATCCCAGTGCCACAAATGAGGTCCACAGGGACCAGAAAAGGGAGAAATCCCAGTGCCACAAACAAGGTCCAGAGGGACCGGGAGAGGGGGAAATCCCAGTGTCCCAAACAAGGTCCAGAGGGACCAGGAGAAGGGGAAATCCCAGTGCCACAAATGAGGTCCAGAGGGATCAGGAGAAGGGGAAATCCCAGTGCCACAAACAAGGTCCACAGGGACCAGAAAAGGGGGAAATCCCAGTGCCACAAACAAGGTCCACAGGGACAGGAGAGGGGGAAAATCCCAGTGCCACAAACAAAGAGGGACTTCCATGACCAGTGTGGGGTTGGAGGTTGGAGCTCAGAGTGGATCTGCGGGGCAGGGACATGTCACAGCTCCCAGAGACTGGGCAGGATCCCCATGTCCACACAGAGGTGTTCCATGACCTTTGGATGCCTTAAAACACAGGGAATGTGTCATTAGGAGCTCCCACCTCTTCCCAGCCAGGACTGGAAGCTTTCACACCAAACCAGCATCCAAAACCTCACAGAAGGAGCTCTTTTTTTCCCAACAGGATCTGTCCAACCACCCAGATCCAGCCCTTTACTGACACTGAGTTTAAACCTCCCTCCTCCTGCCACAACAAAGCCTCTGAAAATTCAATCTTATCGCCCCAAACCGCTCCAGCTCCTCACTCCCTGCATCCCATCTCTCCCTCTCATCATTAACACCACCATTCCCTTGAAAAAGAGGATGGAGCCTGGATGAAAAGGAGCATTTTAGCTCCCAGCAATATTCCCTTGCTCTGCCCTTTGAGTTTGGATGGGTTTTGTTGTTGTTGTGGCTCCTGCATTTTTTTATTTTATTTTATTATTTTATTTTATTTTATTTTATTTTATTTTATTCAGCACAGGGGCTGAATGGCTGGATAAAATCCAACTTCCCAGCTGAGCCACAGCTGCTCTGCCCCGAAAACCTCAGGGAAAAACGGGGGGGCAATTTCCATTTTGACCAATTATTATGCAGGGCAATCTTTTATTCCCAGGAAATGAAGATGGAGAGGAGGAAAAAAAGCCTTTGGAGGCATCAATTATCTCTTAAAGGAACGCTGACCACTTAAAACTGTTGAGCCAGTGGACATGAATCAGCAAAGATCCTTCTTAAATATAGGGATGAAGAGCTAGGAATTTAGCTGGGAATCCGGGAGTTTGGGTGTGGATACACCTAAAATATTTATGTAATATTTATTTATGTATCACTGCAATTCTCTTTAATTTGAGGTTTGGACTTTTTTGGGCGTTTTTCTTCCTTTTTGTCCTGCATGATGGAAATCACCTGGTTTGCTTGGGCTCACATTTCTACAATTTCAATTAATCCCAGGACAGCAATTTGGGATTAATTAATAAACCCTCCCACCCTTGCCAAGCATTCCGAGGTCCTGCACTGCTGTTCTTTGGAAAAAATAAACTCCAGACTCGCAAAGCTGAGCTTTATTTACCTTCTTTGTGCCAAGTTAGACTTCCCAGATCACCTCCTCCTCCTGTTTTCCCTCTCCCTCCTCCTTATTCCGTTATCTCACAGCTGGATCTCATCCTGGGGGACCCGTTTGGGTCCCCTGGTTTCATTCCTAAATGGGGTATTTCCCAATTAAAGGAGAACTTGTTGAACATGAGGCATCTTTGGAGAGTTGGGGGCTCGTGAAGCTGCTACAATTTCCCCTGTTCGAGTCAGAAAATGCAGATGACGTTTGGATCCCCCCCAAAAACTGGTTATTTGGGGATAAGAGCTGGTGCTTTTGATCTCCTGCAAGATCTGGAATCATTCTGAACAGTGCAGAAGAAACTGGGAATAACTTGGCACGGGGCACTTGCTCTGTGTTGGATGTCAGAGGTCTCAGAGATAGGTTTTTTTGGGGACAAACCAGTAATTTTTCCCCCTTTGGGATCACAATTCCACCAATCCTAATAAAATAATTCTGTGGAAGTTTATAAAAACCCTTTACATTCACTTTAACCTTAATAATTGAAGTGTTATCACGTCCATCCCAGCACAAACATGCTGGGAAAAGTCTTCCCAGTGCTGCCACGAGGTCCAGGGGCATCTTTCCACCCTGAGCAGAGAGGTTGAGCTATTCCATGGATGTTCCACCTCTGAGGCCTCCCAGATCCTGCAGGGAGCAGGTGTCCCAGGACAAGTCATTCCCAGTTTCCTCTGAAGTGTCCTTCAAAATGATTCTGGACCTTGCAGGAGATCAAAAGCACCGGCTCCTACCCCGGAATAACCCATTTTTCTTGGGATCCGAACAGGATCCAACTTCCAGGGATGGGACTGTCAGTGATCCTGCCCAGTTTCTCCACATAAACACCCACAAAGTCCTGCCCTGAGGGGTTCCACAGGTTGTCCACCTGATATCTCCATCTTGCACCACTCCAGAAGATCCAACAAGCCTTGGAATTTTTAGGAAAGCCAATCCTTGTTACTCCAGGAAGGATTATTCCCTAAAAATTCTAAGCTTTGCAGGATCTTCTGGAGTGGTAATCTGTTTTCAGATTTAACTGCCGAGCTTCAAATCCCTGTTTTCAACTCCTTTGTCCCCCTGCCCAACCCAAACCTCCCACAAGGAACAATTCCAGCCCTGGAATGGCTCTGCCCATTATTCCAGCTCCGTTTGAACGTGCAGCACTCGGGTTTTCCAAGGATTGGCTTTGCTAAAACCAGATCTTTGCTTACAGAGCAGATCAAAACCTCCTTTGGCAGCAGCAGCTCCTGAGGAATTGTGCCTGGCAGCATTTCTCCAAGAAAAAGCATTTTTGGGATCACAGGAAGATTATTGCAGACAATTCCAAAACCTCAGGAATAATCTAAGGTGGAAATCCAGGCCAAGGAAAGCCACAAAGCCTCCAGACTCAGAGCCTGGTTTAAGGGACACGGGTCCTAAAAACACACCTGGGTGTTTTTCTCAGGTGAGTGTGCCAGGTCTGGGGCTTTGGCGGGAAGGAAATTCGTGTTTTAAAGGAAAACTCACGGCTTTATCCCGATTTTCTGCCGAGTATCAACACGCAGATAATCTGGGGAGGGGGTGAGGAGAAGCACAGAGCTGCTCCTTGTGGAAATCAGGGAATTTTTTGTGCTTGTGAAAAGGCAAAGATGGGTGATTAAAGAGCTCAGGGCGAAAAATTCCAAACCAAACTCCAATGGCACAGGAGAGGAGCCCCAAAACCCTCCTGTGCTCCTCCCACAGCGCTGGCAGCACCTCCAGGACCGGGCACATCAACAAGGGGTTTTCCAAGCCCTTTCTCCTCCAGTTCAATCCCAAAATTAGGGTTGGAGGGACAAGGCAGCAGGCATTCTGTGATTCCATGATATCCCTGGGTAAGCTGATTCCCATCAAGGGTAGAGATCCCAGGGAATCTGATCCCCTCCCCCAGTTATAAATCCCAGGGAATGCTGATTCTCACCAAGGTTAGAGATCCCAGGGAATCTGATTCCCATCAAGTTTATAAATCTTAGGGAATGCTGATTCCCACCAAGGCAGCAAGTCACAGGGAATGCTGATTCTCACCAAGGTTAGAGATCCCTGGGAATGCTGATTCCTACCAAGGTTAGAAATCCCAAGGAACATTGATTCCCACCAAGGTTAGAGATCCCAGGGAATGCTGATTCCCAGCAAGGTTAGAAATCTCAGGGAATGCTGATTCCCACCAAGGCTGGAAGTCACAGGGAATGCTGATTCCCACCAAGGTTAGAAATCCCAAGGAATGTTGATTCCTAGCAAGGTTATNTTCCCACCAAGGCTGGAAGTCACAGGGAATGCTGATTCCCACCAAGGTTAGAAATCCCAAGGAATGTTGATTCCTAGCAAGGTTATAAATCCAAACCTGCCCTTTGACACCTTCCTCCATCCTCAGCCACCAGGAGCTGGTCCCGGCTCCTCTCTCCGAGCCTGGCTGAGGGGGTTGCTTTTCCCAGGGAATTGCTTTCCCCAGAGCCTGGAGCAACCCAAAGGGATGTCATGGATTCACAGGATGGTTTGGGGGCAGGGAATGGACCTTGAAAACCATCTCATTCCACCCCCTGGACACCTTCCACTAGCCCAGGTGGCTCCAACCTGGCCTCGGACACTTCCAGGGATGGAGCAGCCACAGCTTCTCTGCCCAACCTGTGCCAGGACCTCATTGTAACAAATTTCTTCCTTAAATTTAGCTTGAATCAACCCTTTCTAAATTAAATTAAATTAAATTGAACTTAATTTAATTTAATTTATTAATTTAAACCCATCCCCCCCTTGTCCCATCCCCACAGGCCCTACTTTTTATTCCCCCTCTTTTTTACGAGTCCCCCTTAAGATCTGAAGTGTTGAATGTTCTGCCGGTTCGAGTCGAAAGGGTTTAACCTCTGGAGACTCCTCTTTTTTTTCTTCCCCCGCTTCTGCTCGATTTCCACACACAGCTGGTTTTACAGCTCCCAGCCTTGTTTTTCCAAAGGCTGTTATCCCATTCCCTGTGTTTCTTCTGGAAACGTGCGCTCGGAACCCTCCAGAGCTCCAGCTCTCAAACCTCCTTGGTGTGACAGAGCCCTTGATTTGAAAAGTGCCACCAGGAATGGCCCCCAATCCCTCAGGGATCAGAGGAGGGGGGAAGTCACAACCTCCAGGAGGCAGGTTCTGGTTCTGGGAAGGCCGATAAAAAACCAGCCAAAGTTACCTGAGCTCTAAAATATCAAACCAGCATCGAGCTCAAAGCCTGGTTTGAGCTTTTCTCCACTTTCAAGGCTCCGTGAGGAACAAAGCAGCGACTGTGGTTCAATTAGAGCCTCAGAATTCCCGCATTTCTCCTGCCAGTTCAGCCTGTAATTTTTGGAGTACCCATCCTTCGTGGAAATAAAGACCTGGGAGCCTGAAATCCCATTTTTGTGCAGGCATTTTAGACACACTGCTGCTAAAATATCCTTAAATCTGCCTCTCCCTGCACATCAGCCCCTCCAATCTTCCCCATCCCCATCCCAGGGAATGATGATGATCCCCTCTTGAGTCATTCCATGACAAATCCTTAATGTATTTTTTTTTCATGACCAGGCCTGGCTGGTCATGACTTTTCCTTCCTCAAAATTGTCTTTTCAGCTGTGGGGTTTTTTTCCTGGAATATTCAACAATCTCTCAGCTGAGGTCACCAAGCTCAAAGGACATGCAGGAACCAGGATGGGACCTCATTTCTGACACAGCTGCATATTAATGTAAAATATTTATTTATTTTAAAGTAATATTTAGATTACTGAAAGTAATGTTATTACTTAAATATATATTTAATCAAATATATATTTAATCAAATATATATTTAATTTTAAAATACACACACCTGTATATTTATTTTAAATAGTTATTTATTTTAAAGTGATTTTTATATTACTTAAATAAAGTTAATTAAATATATATTTAATTAAAAAATACACATCTGTATATTAATTTTAAAAATTTATTTATTTTAAAGTAATATTTATATTACCAAAAGTAATGTTATTACTTAAATAAATATTTAATCAAATATATGTTTAATTTCAAAATACACACACCTGTATGTTAATTTAAAATATTTCTTTATTTTAAAGTAATATTTATTTTACTTAAAGTATTATTATTAATTAATATATATTTAACTAAATAGATATTTAATTAAAAATACACACCTGTATATTTAAGTACTTATTTATTTAAAAGTGATTTTTATATTACTTAAAGTAATNTTTAATTAAAAATACACACCTGTATATTTAAGTACTTATTTATTTAAAAGTGATTTTTATATTACTTAAAGTAATATTATTACTTAAATAAATATATGATTTAATATATATTTAGTTAAAAATACACACCTGTATATTTATTTTAAATACTTATTTATTTTAAACTAATTTTTATATTACTTAAAGTAGTATTATTACTTAATATATATTTAACTAAATATATATTTAATTTAAAAATACACACCCGTATATTTATTTTAAATAGTTATTTATTTTAAAGTAATTTTTATATTACTTAAAGTAATATTATTACTTAAATAAATATTTAATCAAATATATATTTAATTTAAAAATACACACACTTGTATATCAATTTAAAATATTTATTTATTTCAAAGTAATATTTTACTTAAAGTATTATTAATTTATATATATTTAAATAAATATATATTTAAATAAAAATACACACCTGTATATTTATTTTAAATACTTATTTATTTAAAAGTGATTTTTATATTACTTAAAGTAATATTATTACTTAAATAAATATTTAACTAAATATATGTTTAATTAAAAATACATACTTGTATATTTATTTTAAATAGTTATTTATTTTAAAGTAATTTTTATATTACTTAAAGTAATATTATTACTTAAATAAATATTTATTTAAATATGTGTTTAAATAAATAATATGTATATTTATTTTAAATATTTATTTATTTTAAACTAATTTTTTATTACTTAAAGTAATATTGCTTAAATAAATATTTAACTAAATATATATTTAATTAAAAATACACACCTGTATATTTAAGTACTTATTTATTTAAAAGTGATTTTTATATTACTTAAAGTAATATTATTACTTAAATAAATATTTACTGAAATATATATTTAATTAAAAACTACACACCTGTATATTAATTTAAAAAATTTATTTCTTTTAAAATATTTCATTTTTTTAAAAATTTATTTCTTTTAAAATAATATTTATTTTACTTAAAGTATTATTAATTATAATCATATTATTAATTATTAATATATATTTAACTAAATATATATTTAAATAAAAATATACACCTGAATATTTATTTTAAGTACTTATTTATTTTAAAGTGATTTTTATATTACTTAAAGTAATATTATTACTTAAATAAATATTTAATTAAATATGTGTTTAAATAAATAATATGTATTTAAATAAAAATACACACTTGTATATTTATTTTAAATAGTTATTTTAAACTAATTTTTTATTACTTAAAGTAATATTGCTTAAATAAATATTTAACTAAATATATATTTAATTAAAAATACACACCTGTATATTAATTTTAAATACTTATTTCTTTTCAAGTAATATTTATATAACAAATAGCAATATTATTACCACCACACAGCACTGAGTTACTCCGAGTGGGAGCTGCAGTGACCCCAGTAGGGATTTTTCCTGTTGTTTAAGAAGAAAAAAACCTTTTGGATATTTTTTTAATCCTCTCCTGAACCTGTTTGTCATCGGGAGACGGAGTTGGAG
>NW_016690336.1:377911-382184 GCF_001604755.1 Lepidothrix coronata | reverse complement strand
TCCCTTTTTCCCTTTCTCTTCTTCCCTTTCCCTTTCCCTTTCCCTTTCCCTTTCCCTTTCCCTTTCCCTTTCCCTTTCCCTTTCCCTTTTCCTTTCCCTTTCCCAACCTTCCCTTCCCTCCCTTCCTTTTTCCCTTTCCTTCCTCTCTCCCTTGGACCCTCACAGTCTCCCAACTCCAACCCCAAACTTCCTGGAGGATTTCCAGCACTCCCAGCATCCAGTGCCCTCCATTCCAGGGGCTTTGGAGGTCATTTCTCTCTTGTCTCCCAGAAAGAACTCCCTGCTGTTCCTCCAACACCAACTTTGGGACCCTGGGAATTCCAACAGCCCTGACTCTACTCCAGGCTTTTCCAAGAGATGTTTGCCTGGAGAGAAAGGCACCGGGGAGAGGAAGCAACAGCGAGGAATAGCAAGGAGAAAAGCAAAGAGAAACCAGGAGTGGGAAATTCCTGCCCAACAATTGTCCCTAATGAGGTTTGACTGTGTTAATGAACTGGGATGTGCCGTGGAGAGCTGGAGCTGCTGCTCATGGAAGGCAGCCAGGGAGGAAAAAAAAATCTCATTTTCTCTGCGAACCTGCGGATCAGGGCAGGTCTCTGAGGCTTGGAGGGCAGGATCTGGGGAGATGGGAAGCTTTTCAGAGCCTGGGGCACAACCACAGGGGAATTTGGTTGGAATTTGGTTCCCATGAACTGCCTGCCTTCCTTCCCTCCTTCCTTCCTTCCTGCTTCCCTTCCCTTCCCTTTCCAAACCTTCCCTTCCCAAACCTTCCCAATCCTTCCCTTCCTTCTCCTTCTCCTTCTCCTTCTCAATCTCCTTCCCCTTCCTTCCCAAACCTTCCCTTCCTCCCTTCTCCCTTTCCCTTTCCAGAGTTAAGGTGCCAGAGGAGGTGGCCAGGAGTGGAAGAGGACCAAGCTTTGCAGTGGAAGTTTTAACCTGGGAGCACAAGGAATCCCTCCTGTAACTTCTCCCTTTTCCTGATTTTTTTCTAAAAATACAGCTCCTGTGGCTTGGATATTTAAACCCAGGGTCTGGATATTTAAATCCAGGGACTGGATTTCAACTAAACAGAGGAAAAATGCTGCTGACAACCTTTGGAACTCTGTGTTAAACTCAGTGGCTTCCACTTGTTTTTCCTTGCAATTTTTTCTCCTGGAAGTTTTAACCTGGGAGCACAAGGAATCCCTTCCACAGCTTTTCACTTTTCCTGATTTTTTTTCCTAAAAATAGAACTCCTCTGGCTTGGATATTTAAACCCAGGGTCTGGATATTTAAATCCAGGGAATTTCAACTAAAGAGAGGGAACATGCTGCTGACAACCCTTGGAACTCTGCGTTAAACTCAGGGTTTCCCAGTTATTTTTTCATGACAATTTTTTCTCCTGGAAATTTTAACCTGGGAGCACAAGGAATCCCTTCTATAACTTCTCCCTTTTCCTGATTTTTTTCTAAAAATGGAACTCCTCTGGCTTGGATATTTAAATCTAAGGTGTGGATATTTAAACCCAGGGTCTGGATATTTAAATCCAGGGACTGGATTTCAACTAAACAGGGTAAAAATGCTGCCGTGACAACCCTTGGAATTCCTACTACAGTTTCCAGAGCCAGGGCTTGGGAAAAGGATGGTCAGGGGTGGATATTGGCTGGCACAGGGCTCAGATGTGCAGGAATGAGAGATGTTGAGCCAGCTCTGGGATTCCCTCATTTTCCCTTTGGACACAATTTCAACACACTTGGAAAAGGGAGTGTCCCAGTTTTCCACAGATCCTTTTCCTGCAGTTGGAGGGAAATAATCGAGACTGGAACAACTTCCACCAGTTGTCTCCGGTTTAAAGCTGAAACTCTGCCAAGCTGCTGCTTGGGAATCGTTCAAACAGCTTTAGTTGTCCTTCCTGAGGGACAGGGTTCCCAGGAGGACCCTTCCTGAAGGCCAGGATTCCCAGGAGGACCCTTCCTGAGGGCTGGGATTCCCAGGAGAATGTTTCCATTCCAGGTGGTCACGGAGCACCACGGGAAACAGAGTCTGGGCACAGCCCAGCTCCAGTCTGAAGTCAATCAAAGGGATATTCCCCAATTTATCTCCCCACTGGAAATGTTTAGGTCTATTTTTAATCCTATAATAATAAACCCCCTTTTTTATATAACAACCCCCCTATTTTTAACCCTCAAAATAAAACCCAAGCAGAAGGCACAGATTTCTCCCGGAAGACAAAGGGTTCTAAGTTGCTCCAGAGGATCCAAAGACATGTTTTCGCAGAGGAAGAAGTGGGAATGAAATGTTCTCAGGGATCTTTTTTTAAACTCAAGGGACTCACAGACCTCAGAGGGACAAAGCAGCAAAGAAATCCATGGGATGGGCTCAGCTCCAGCAAACCCAGCCAAGATCTGGATCTACAGCGGATTGTCTGGTTCCAGATCCACAGATCCACCTCCTTTATGGACCTCACTCTCCCAGAAACCTGTGGGAAGCTCAAGGCCCTGATGGGATGAAAACACCTGGATATTTTGGAAGATACTGTTCAAGCTCTGATGGGGAATTTCATCCCAGATTCTGTTAATAATATAATAGAATCATGGAATCATAGAATGGTTTGGGTTGAAAAGGACCTTAAAAAGATCTTATTCCACCCCCTGCCATGGGCAGGGACACCTTCCACTAGCCCAGGTTGCTCCAAGCCCTGTCCAACCTGGCCTTGGACAATTCCAGGGATCCAGAGGCAGCCCTGGAGGTGCAAACAGAACCACAACAGGCAGGGAAGCTGAAGAAGTCTTAGGACAACCAGGTGTTCCCTGTCCATGCTTTGTCCACTGAGGTGGACTTAACCCTTAGCAGGTTCTACCTCAACACCAGCCTGGTCTTTCCTCAATTCCCTTCATCACCAACTGCTGCCCCCTGAGTGGTTCTCCCACGTCCTTGGCATGTTCAAGGTGGCACCAAAAGCAAGGAAATCCAACCTGGGGGAGTTCCTGCAAGTTCCCATGTTAATGGAATCATAGAATGGTTTGGGTTGGAAGGGACCTTAAAGATCTTGTTCCACCCCCTGCCATGGGCAGGGACACCTTCCACTAGCCCAGGTTGCTCAAGTCCCATCCAATCTATCCTTGGACACTTCCAGGGATCCAGGGGCAGCCGCAGCTTCTCTGGGCAGCCTGTTCCAACATTTTCCTGGCTCTGTTGACTCTTTCACCCAGACAAACGCGTTTTTCACCTCATTCCAGGTGCAGATGTGCCCAAGTTTATCCATGGGAGCCCCATGATGTGGGAACGTGGCCGAGAGCACCGATGGCCACACAGGGAACCCCTTTTATCCCACGAATCCTTCCCCCTTAGCGCCCAAATTAAAGTCTGCCTGCACCACCAGCCAAGAGGGAGCCCAAAAGAGGAGAGAGAAGATTGATTCTGTGCATATTTTAAGTGCTCTGCGACTGCCAATGTTTATTTGGAGGACAAATCAGAGCGAGCGGGAAGCGCTGAGGCTCCAAATGAAAATAACACGGGGAAATACATCTCTTTTATCATCGAATTATAGATTAAAATAGGAAACAGGGGGGAATAGAGAAACATATATCTCTTTGTGGAGGCTTTCTGTAACAATCACCATAAAATAATGTAGCAGGTACCTGACAGCTTAAATAAAGATGGGAGCTGAGGCTCCTATCGGCACATTTATCTCCTCTGATCCAGACAGAGTAAAGAGGCATAAAAAGCTGGATAATCACATCTTTCCTGCTCACCAGCTCCCGAACCAGAGGCAGATTTTATACTCAGTTACTCCACAGAATGTCAACATTGTTAGAAAACAAAAGCACCATGAAGGAACACTTTTTTTCCCTCCTCCTTCACTCTTTTTTCCCCCTCCTCCTTCACTGTTTTTTTCCCTCTCCCTTCACTTTCTTTCCCTCCTCCTTCACTCTTTTTCCCCCCTCCTGCTTCACTTTTTTCCTTCCTCCTTTGCTTTTTCCACTCTTCCTCCACTTTTTTCCCTCCTCCTTCTCTTTTTTCCTTCTCTTTCATTCTTTTTCCCCTCCTCATTCACTCTTTTTTCCCTCCTCCCTCACTTTTTTCCCCCTTCTCCTTCACTTTTTTCCCCTCCTCCTCTACTTTTTTCCCTCCTCTCTCACCCTTTTTTCCTTCACTCTTTTTTCCCTCCTTCTTCATTTTTTCCTCCTCCTCCATCATTTTTTCCCTCCTCTCTCACCCTTTTTTCCTTCACTCTTTTTTCCCTCCTTCTTCATTTTTTCCTCCTCCTCCATCATTTTTTCCCTCCTCTCTC
>NW_016690336.1:366564-376435 GCF_001604755.1 Lepidothrix coronata | reverse complement strand
TGGGGCCTCCTCTGGACTCTTTCCAGCAGCTCCATGAACACACAAACCCATATCCATCCCTCTGGAAAATCTAACCCTCCTCAGAAGGTGCAGATGGCACAGGACCAACATCTGGGCACCTCCTTGAGAGATGACACATCCCACCAGTGCCCACAGCTCCCCTGCTTTGGATGCTCAACAGCCCCAGGACTGTAATTTCCCTCTGAAATTACTCCTCCACCTCCAAGGAGCAGCCCTGAACCCTCAGAAGGTTTTCACTTTGCCCTTTTTTCCCTGGATTTGCAGGCTCCAGGGATCGCCTTGTGATCCCAAGAAGATGTTTCCTCGGCTCTTTGCAGATCTGCATCACTTTACTGCCTCCCTGGCAAAAAACAAGGACCTGGATTTCTCCACCTCCTTCCACACACCTTTTCTGCTGTGAACTCCACTGACTTTTCCCCCAGTGATCCACACCAGGAGTTCCCTTTTCCAAAGCAGATTTCCCCCCAACCTGTGGGATCTGAACATCTTCTGAGTCTTCATATGAAGCAAGGGCAGCTTGGGCAGGGCTTGGAGCACCCTGGTCTGGTGGAAGGTGTCCCTGCCCACAGCAGGGGGTTGGAAGGAGATGATCTTTCATGTCCCTTCCAACCCAAACCATTCCATGATCCTCTCTAATCTGCCCAGGGGGCTCCAAAATTCTTGGGGGTGGACAGACTGACAGACACACACAAGATTCATTGTCCCAGGAAAGCAGAGGCAGAAGAAAAACAACATTAACTTATTTACCTTCAGTCAAACCAACTGGTTAATTCCTACCAGCCTGAAGGGTTTTCTCCAGGGAAACCTTTGTTTGGCCACTGGATTTGTTAGGAGAAGACAGAGTTCTTGGCACTTGCTTGAGGAGAGAGGGAAAAATCTTGGCAGCAGCAACCCACATTTTTTTTGGAAAACATTAACTTCTGAGTCCCAGCACCAGAGGAGGTGACAATGAGAGTGATTGTCCACATGTGGCTCGGAGCCAACCCCTCAGGGAGGTCACACCAGAGCTCCTGCCTTCCTCACCTCCAGCTCCAGGGAGTTCAGGGCCAGGGCTGAGGGCAGGAGTTCTCATTCCTGGGAGCAGGGAGGGTTTGGGAGGTGGAGAGGGTGAAATGGGGTCTAAGGTCCCACAAACGGGGCTGTTCTGCTGGAGAGGAGGAGTCACCTCCCCAAATATTAACAGGTAGAGCCCAGAGCCTGCCCAAAATCATCACCCACCACTGAGCCACCTCCCAGCCCCACCACCAAATGGCCATTGGTTGGCCAACTCCATCTTCCCATGGCACCTTCAACGTGAACGTGGCATATCTGGGATGCAGGGAAAAAGGGAGAGTGGGAAAACTTTGGCCAAGCCTGGATTCCAAGTGCACCAGGCAGCGGAGCAACCCTGTGCCTACTGACACTGTCCCTGTCCCAAAGGCTAAACCCAGGCCCCTGGTTTAGCTCAGGGACACCCCCAGGACCTGCAGATCCTGCACCATTTATCCCTCACGCCCACGACTCACAAGCCTCCTGAAAAAAATCCCACCCGGCCTCAAGCCCAGCTCAAACCGAGCCCCTGCGACTCCTCTTTCCGTCAGAAACGGGGAAGAAAAAACAGCCCGAACATTTCACTCCAAACTTTTCCCTCTCCCTGCCTCCTGCTGTTGCTGTGTCCCCTCCCCTCCCTGTCTTACAGGAGTGTGACTAATCCTCTCCCTCCCCTCTCGCTGTTACCTTGAAGGTATTTATAGAGCGGGATCGTGTTCCCTCCTGTGCCTTCCTTCCCTTTTCAGCTCTGGGTAAGCAAAGAATCCTCAGGCGTCTCTCACGTGGCTCATCCTTCCCGAGGTCGTGCTCAACCCAAGAAAGGTTTTACCTCTTGGAGAGGACACTTCAGGCTCTCCAAGAAGCTCCTGATGGGCTTGTTTCGCAAACACACGCCCCTGACCCCTCGCTGGCTCCGTGTGAGTGTTGGTTGCCACACACCTGCTTTAGGAAAAAGGGGATTTAACTGTTCCTGAGAAATCAGCCAGAGCTAAATAACATTTATTTCATGTTATCTCAGGTCATTGCCAGTGTCTTCTGCCTCCTGAGCTGGGAGCAGCGTGAAGGAAGACGAATGTAGGGGGTTGAAAGGGATTAAAGTGGACCAACATCCTCTGCAGGTTGCCTGAGGAATGGGCAGTGCCTGCAGGGAAAGGGTGGCCTCAGTGCTGGGCCTAAATTAGTTAATTAATGACTTTCAAAATGCTGGTCCAAATGCCCCAGAACTGCCTCGTTCATGTAATTTAAACCCCCTTAATCCATGTTATTAAACTCCCTTCCCCTTCAGAGTGGAGCAATCCCTGGCAAACCCACTGGGAACGGGCCTTGGCTCGTGGTGTCTCCTGAGCAAAGCCCAGGAATTGCCTGGTTGGCCTTGGCCAAAACCCCCTCAGGGATTTTAACAGGTGTGCCAAGCAAATTCCCATTGCTCCAAAGGCTCCTGGGCACTGTGTGACCCCTGGGACCCCCAGCAGAGTCACCAAGTCCAGGTAGTTCCAACCATCAGGTCCATGAAACAGCTGGAAATCTCCTGTTGGATTTCTTCCCTCCTCTTTAAGCCACGGAAAAATACCTTCCCTAGGAAAATGTGGGGGTTGCTAGTAGAAAAACAAGGCAGTAAACGATGTTTTAATCTTATTTTCTTTTCTTTCGTGTTTTTTTTTTTTTAGCTGGATAAATTGGAATGATGGTTCCTTGGCTGCTCCCTCCCATCACCAGGTGCTTTCTTGGAGGACAAGAAACCTTGGTGGCTCAGGTTGGGCTCATCTCTAGAGTAAAATCAAGGAAAAATCTGAAATTATCACCTTGATTTGCTTTGTGGCCCTTGGAAATAACACCAATGTGCAGGGAGGGCAAATGTCCCTTTGGACTCGTCTCCAGGATTTAATGGAAAAGCTCAGGAGAGCAGGCGAAAACCAGGAGTGGTGAAACCTTCCATCTCCTGCCGGGACCATCCCTGACCAGTGGGTGGGCAGAGGAAAAGTGGGAAAAAAAATTCCATTCCCCTTCCTGTCCGGGGCCCCTCTAGGAAGCCCATTTTTGATTTTCTGAACAAAAGCAGGTGAAACAAAAGAGGAACATCTGGGCCTTTATTTCAGCCCTCGTTTTTCTTCCCCTGGAATTATCTTTAATAAGCACTTTATTTTCCCCTCTCTGTCTTTCATTTCAATTTTTTTCCAGCCCTGATTTGTCACTGTTGTTCCAAAGCCAAATTGCACCAAAAGCCCAGTATTTTTTTTCTGGGAAATGAGCTTCTGTTTTCCAACCTCGCTCTTCTATCAGAGACTTTTGCACCCCTGAATTAAAACCCTTTGACAGAGCACATCCCTAATCCCAGGGCAAGGCAGGATCACTGATCCTTGTGTAGGGAATCTGGGAAGATTTTCAGAGCGGATTAATCCCTTGAACTCAGTTTCTGACTGAGCACCAAAACAAGAGCACCACAACAAGAGGGTTGTAGGCACAGCAAAAAATCCCATTGTTCCTGAAATTTGGATCCCTGCTTCCCACAAACACCAACAGCCCAGCTCAAACCCTGGTTCTGCCTCACAGGAATTTCTCTTCCCTTAAAAATATCCTTATTTTACTCCGTGGCACACCAGAAACAGGTGCTGTAATTCCTCATCCCATGGGACAACATCCAACCCATGGATTAAACACTTCTGGGGGGTGAATTCACTGGATTTCTTTTTGCTGTTTGGGGCTTTTTTTTTTTTTTTTTGGTTCCTGTGTTTGTCAGTTTGGGGTTTTTTTGCTGCAGCCCTTCCATTATAATTAAAATTATTGGTCCTGTGATACCATCTAACGACCTCAATTAGAGATCTGCACCCCCTGGAGTCAGGTACTTAATTACTCCCAGGCTTTCCAGCTTTCCAGAACACATTAAGGATTGGCCTGGCTGGGTCTGGAGGGGGAAGGGATGAAGCAACAGCAGGAGAGGGAGATAAATTCCCATCATTATTCCCAGGAGGGTGGTAACTCTGAAGCTGCTTTTCCCTGGATGTGTGTCCACACTCCACACTGATGGATGAGTCCCCGAGCTGTCACTTCACCTGCAGCCTCACATCCCCTTTTGCAGGCAGGAGAATCCAACCCTTAGGGCTTCCCTGGATCCAGAACATCCCTCAGACCTTTACAGTCCTGCACTTTTCCTCCTCCCAGCTCCTGGATTCCCTGTTAAGCTTCATCTGCATCTTCTGTCCAACACCTCAGGAGCCTCTTCTCCTCTGCTCCAGGGAGAAGATTCAAGCCAGATCCAGACCAGAATCAGCTCAGGACCTTCTCCAGTGTCTGCCTTCCCAAATTTCTGGCCCTGATGGAAAAGTCTTGCCGTGCAAGTTGAACGAAGTTCCCAAAACAGCAGGAGAGCTTCCAAGGCTGTATCCTAGAGGAAGTTCCTCATCTGCATCTCAGGACACTTCCTTTAGTTTTTCCCTCCAATTAACATCCTAAATGATCACAAACAGGAGATAAAATTTCTAATGGAATAGGGACAATTAGGAAATCCTCTGGGAATGTGGCACCCAACCACCCTTCAGGAGTTTCTCAGGGCACCACTTGTGGTTTTAAGGTTTGCTGACGAGTCCCCAGGTGATTCCACCACCTTCCCAAAGGCAAACCTGCTCTTCTCCCTTCCTTGAAGTAGCCAGATGTTGCCCAGGCTGAAATCAAAGCTTTCATGCACAGAATCATGGAATCATGGAGTGGTTTGGGTTGGAAGGGACCTTAAAGATCATCTGATTTCTACCCCCTGCCGTGCTCAGGGACACCTTCCACTAGCCCAGGTTGCTCCAAGCCCATCCAGCATGGCTTTGGACACTTCCGTGGAATTATTTAGGTTGGAAAACACCCCTGAGATCATTGAATCCAACCATTTCACATTTTTCCTGCATCAATTCCCTGCCAAAGAGCGAGTCCCACAGTCCTGCCCAAACCTGGGGGCTTGGGGTGCTGAGGGGTTCGGTACCACAACCACACCTCGTCCATCAGGAAGGTGTTGTATTCCCAACTCACAGCTCCAGTCCTTCCCTATTCCACCTCCTTGCAAGGCAGAGAACACACATTCCCTTGGAGGTTTTTATGGACTGTGAGCACCCTGAGCACCTTTCCCACCCCGGAAGGAAAGCTCTGCTGGGATGACTCCGAAAGATGCCGTGGCTGTGACAGGCAGCCCAAGGTGAGCACTTTGCCTCTCCAGAAGCCTCTCAGCACCTCTCAAGGGTTCTGTGCCCTCGCCAAAAAGAAGAAACAAACCTCTTGGGAGGGGAGGGGAAAAAAAATGTACTGTGCAACTGCTGTAACTCGTGTCAAATCAACCAAACCCCTGCAAGGAGGAGGGAATTCCTCACTCAGGCAAACTCAGCCTTTCTGAGGCTTCACAGAAACAGGCCACAAGTGATTTTAATTCATTCCAAAGCCTGCCTAATCACTCAACATGCAGGTTTGTTCTGCTCCCCATTAGGAGGTGGCAAACACGTTGTCTTCACCCCCAGCCTTTGTTAGAAAAGGTTGTTTGTGGGGATTTATGTCACCTCGTGACAGGTTTTGAAGGTGCCTTGTGCTGTACACACCAAATATCAAAGGGAAGCACCAGGCAGCAACAAAGGGAAAAATGCCCAGGGACAGATGCAGAACATAAAAATGACAAAATTAGAGAATCATAAAATCATAAAATCCCAGAAGAACAGAATGGTTTGGGTTGGAAGGGACCTTCGAGACCACCCAGTTCCACCCCCTGCCACGAGCAGGGACCCCTTCCACTGGAATGAGCAAGGGACAGGAAGAAATTAAAGTTGTAATCATGGTGGAGGTGACAATTATGGGGGGTCCAGATTGGGCAGCAGAGAAAAAAAAAATTAAAGCAAAGCCCTCAATAAAGGCTGGAACAGTAAAAGGAGACGAACTGGGAAATTCAAACCCCTTTTTGACTGATTTGTGTCAAGTTCTCACAGAAAGGACCACGTGAGCTCTGCACAAGTGGTGGCACAGACATCAGCTCTGCTCCAAAAAATTCCCAGCCATCATCCAAGCGAAGGCTCCTTTCCCATGAGGCTGGAGCTGCCCTGTGTTTCCCTGGCTCTGACTGGTCCAGGAGGATGGGATTTCCCAGGTGGCCTCTGCAGAGGCACCGGCCACACTCATTTCACGCAAAGCTTGGAGCAAAGCCCGATGGTTTTACAGGGATTGTGCTCAATTCACCACCTTTCAAGGCCTCCTGGAGCTCTCCTGAGACCTGGCCTGAACTTTTGCTGGGTCCAGCTCAGCTCTGAGGCTCCAGGACTCCCAAAATTGTTCCTGTTGGTGCCCGTCTGAAGAGCCGAGCGCTTCCCACAGGCACTTCCAACCCCTGAGGGGTTTGCAGGAATTACTGGCTCACCTCCCTGGGGGCAGAAAAGACCTGAAACAGGTGAGCTCAGTGTCTCCTGCTGGACAAACCACCTGCAGTTAAAGCCCTGCAGCTCAGACAGGAGCATTAAAGCTGAGTTTTAACTCCAATTATGCACTTGGCCTTTGGTTTTCCACTGCACAAGCGACAGGAAGAGAGGAGGAAAAAGCAAAACCCACCTGTTTCTCAGGTCTTAACTCACAGCCCTTCAGCATCTGGAGCTGTTTAAAAACTCTCATCCCAAAGGCATCCTGGACTGCCATCCCCCTTGGGGGGAGGGAATAGATGACTGAGCCTGGGGCTGTATGAACTGTGAGCAATCTGATCCCCCTTTTGGAAGAAGCCCCAGGAAACCTGTCCCATCCCTCCCTCCTCACAAACCAGCTGCCTGCACCTGTGTGTCAAAGAGCCCCTTCCAACCCACGTGTCAGCGTGGGGAGCGCTGATAACTCTGCCAGAGCTCTCAGGGAGGAATCACAGGCAGGATTTTCCAGTTGGATTCTGTAAATCAAAGCCACGGCACAACCGGTGTCGCTGCACCTTTCATGCAAACTGCTTCCCAGATGGATTTGAAGAGGAAAACGGAATCATAGAATCACTTAAATTGGAAAAGGTCTCTGAGGTCATCGAGTCCAACCATCCCCCAGCACTGCCAAGGCCACCACTGACCCCTGTCCCCAGGGGCCACATCCACAGGGATTTTAAATCCCTCCAGGGATGGGGATCCACCACTGCCCTGGGCAGCTGTGCCAGGGATGGACAACCCTTGCCAGGAAGAAATTTTCCCCAATTTCCAACCTAAACCTCCCCTGGCACAGCTGGAGGCCGTTCCCTCTCCTCCTGTCCCTTGTTTTTTGGGAGCAGAGCCTGTTTCCCCCCCCCGGCTCCCCCCTCCTGTCAGGGAGTTGCAGAGCCAGAAGATCCCCCCTGAACCTCCTTTTCTCCTGTGGAAGAAGGAGGTGGATTCTCATGGAGGGAGGAGGAAAGAGATGAGAGTTGAGGGTGGCAGGATGTGACCAGGGCAGTTTTGAGCTGGGATTATGTATCTATTCCAAGAAGATATCCAGGGAAACACTATTTTTCTCCATGAGGACCACGAGGTTTATTCAGCATCTCCCTCTCTGGGGGTCATTCATTCCTTCAAGCCACAAGCAGCTCAATCCCAGTTCTCCCAACAGCTCCAGTCTGGTGGACCAGAGAGTGCAGGAGATGACCAGGACACTCCAGAGGTGTGTCCATGCCCTGCACCTTCATGGATGCCATTCCCAGTGGAAGGGAAGGATGTGTCACTGCTGAGTGACCGAAAGAGGACTTCTCACCATAGAACCACAGGACACTTTGGGTTGGGAGGGACCTTTTTAGGGTCATTTAGTCAAAAATCCCCTGTGATGGGCACTGACATCTTCAACCAGACCAGGTTGCTCAGAGCCACACCCAGCCTGGCCTCGAATGTTTCCAGGGATGGGGCATCCACCACCTCCCTGGGCAGCCTGCGCCAGGGTTTTCCCATCCTCACTGGAAAAGTCTTGTTTACCAAGACTTATTTTACTTGCATCAGCTCTGGCAAGATGCAGGAAGATGCCTGGGAATATCCATGAGGATAAGAACCTTTCCTAACACCCACCCAGCTCCCCACAGCTCAGCAGCAGCTGTGGCTTCACTTGGGATCAGACCCGAATCCTGGAGGGCTCACAGGGGATTTAAGTGTGATGTGACCTTAGAAGGTCCCTGTTTTTCCTGAACACTCATTTTTTTTTTCCCTGTGGCACCCCCAGGTTCTCCTCCAGCCAGGATAAAGGGAGGCTTCACTGATGGAAACTCTTCCTGCTCTCCATAAAACAATCCTTGCCCTGGACACTCCCCCTGCCCGCTCACACCCAACTTAGTTTTCCTCCTTTTCCACCTCCAGGACCAAAAGTCCATCCACGGCTCCACTTCCCACCCTCCCTCTTCAAACTCATCCTCTCAACCAGGATGTTCTCCCAGGAATCCAGTCCCACCAGAGCTACATTTGAACCTTGGAAGCCGTGATGGACAAAGAGGTGAAGGCACATGAGGAGGTGGAATTGTCCTCCCAGTCCTATTCCCTCTCCCACTATCCCTGCTCCCAGCATCCAGGATTGAAGTTCACTGCCAGGAGGTGTTGCCAGAGGGGGTTTTGACAGCTGCTTTTGAAACAAGGGAGCAGCAGCTTGACAGGAACAAGCTTTTCATAGTTTTCTTCCTTTTGATTTTTTTTTCCCCTGAAATGTGTTTTTCCATAAAAAAAAAAACAACCCACAACTCTTTTAGCAGGAGAACTACCTTTCAATTTGTCCTCTTTCACTTCTGGGCCGAGAAGAAAGAGGTCATTTATATATTTTTTAAGGAAGCAGAAGGAATATAAAGTCCACTAGAGGGAAAAAGAAGTCATGGATATCTCGGGAGCAGGGGGACTTTAATCAAAAAGGTGGCAAACCCGGGCGACATTACGAGTCATGTTTAAAAATGACCAAGTGGAAAGTTATAAAAATGAACAAGCCTTGTGTGGAAAATGATGGAGGGAATTTCAGGCACGACACAAGTCATCTGTGAAAACTGCCAGGAGAGCAGGGAAGACATTTCTGTCTCCAAAAGCAAAATAAAACGCTACTCGCAGTAATTCATACTAATTATTAGCCTTAAGTAGTACTAATTTTTACCCAGCTGTAATTACTATTTAAGGCTCTGGGGGGGGAAAAAAAAAAAAAAAAAAAGGACTTTCTGGATGTGGGAAGATCCTTGCAGAGGAATTTGCAGAGTGTTTGAGGGCAGCCTGTTGAGGGAGAAGTTTTATTTCTCCTCTGCACCGACACGGGGAGACATAAATATCCCATTCCTATTGATGCAAATAACGGATTGGTCCTGTCAGAACTGCCAAAGCCACTAATTTAAGGAGCATTTCCCTCTCTCACATGCACAGATGCATTTTTCAAGAGGTTTTGTTGTTTTGGTGGGTTTTTTTAGGTTTTGCTCTTCCCCCCTGGGATCTGAGTTCCCAAACCAGGTGAAAAATCCACCGGCTGCTCTCCGGTGTTTGATTTCAGCAGTGAGGAGCCCGCGGGAAGCACATGCCAGGAATTATGGAAATGGCTGCGTGAAGGAAAACTTGCCAGGGAGGGAAAGGCAGCAGCTGTGGGCAGCAGAAAAGCCAGATGGCATTTGGGGATCCTGCCCTCCATCCCAACAGTCCAGAACTGCCTCTTGATCCCATGGGGACCTCACAGCAAACTCCAGCTTCCAACTCTGCCCAGACTTTCCTTCTCATCCTTTCATTGTTGTTTTGTTAGTGCAGGGATTGATGTGTCCTCTGAGATCTGAGTGCTTTGGGGGTGGTTACAGGTGTAAAATTAATTCCATTAATTATATTCTTCATATTTAACTCTATCAGTGCTTCTTAGAGGATGGATTTTCCATAAA
>NW_016690336.1:363331-365494 GCF_001604755.1 Lepidothrix coronata | reverse complement strand
AGGGGGGTTTTCTGCCAATGCCACCAATCCAAGCAAATATCAGGGGACACCACGGCAGGAAAATGAACTTCCCCAAAGCCATGTCCCTGTCCCCAGCCGTGTGCTCCCATTCTGTCCATGCTGCTGGCACTGACATTCCTGTGGCTGCTGGAGAGACAGGTCAGGGAGCTGATCTGGCTGAAAAGAGCTCGAGGAAAATAAAAATAGTGCTCCAAACCTCTAACATTCCTGCTCTGGGTCACCCTGAGTGCCTGTGCTACCAGCGAGCTGGGCATGAAGGGGCAGCAGGAGTTTTCCAGCCAGGCTGGATGATGGTGATGCTGCAATCCCACCTCAGAGAGCCCTGATCTCTCCCAAGCCCTGCCTCCTGCACTCAGGATCATCCCAAAAATGCCAGGGACACACACACACACACCAAAGCAAGGCGCTCCCACTGCAGCCCACATGGCTGGGAATGGAGTGGATGGAGCTGGGAATCGCCAGCTTTGCAGCTGCCACCTCCAACCTGGCACCCCCAGTCCCTGCAGGGACATCTAGATGCCCATCCACGTAAAAACATCCCCAAAATTATCTGGAGAGCAGGCTGAGGGCATCTAACAGCACCTGCTGGGGTGGGGCTGTGCCTGCAGGGGTCAAATGCCAGCTCGGGGATGAAAAGGTCCTTCTGGAGACCTCAGGATCAGGGGGCCAAAAGGGGAATAGAGGCTCATGGTTTGCTCTGGTTGGGCTGGAGGTGATGAGTGTATCCCAAACACCTGGCCCCTGTTCCCGAGTGCTTTGCTGACAATGGAAAACCGGCCATTTGCTCCTTTCTCCAAGTCCACTCTCTCCGGGGGAATCAATCGGGCTCCCAGGCGGTCAATCAGTGAGGCGTCAATCCAACCGCTTGGAAAACGCATCCCGAGGGAGCTGGACTGCCACCCAGAGGTCCTGGGAGCCCTGAGCCTTACAGGGAAAAAGCCCAGCTCTGAGGGAGGCTGAGACCTCCCCCAGCCCAGGGCACAGCCCCTGAGAGGCACAACTCTCCCAGCCTGGGGCACCTCCAGCTCCCGGTGCTCTCCAAACCCCTGGAGCAAAGCATTCCCTGGCTGGAGATGGACCCTCCTGGGGGGTCCAATTCGTCTCCCTCCCCTCTATCCAGCCTTTGGGACTTGGAAGAGTTGCTGCTGCTGACATCTAGTGACAGGGAGAGCCGGCGAGAGGAATCACCTGGAGCTCTGACACAGCCTTTCCCACCGAGGGAAGATCCTGCTCGGGGGGTCTTTCCCGGGAGACGGCTCCCAGCAGGAATGCTGGGCGTGCAGGGCGAGCCGCGACGTCCCAGCCACTTCCATGGATCCCAAGACCTTTTCCTCTCCCAGCGGCCACTGGCGCATCCCACTCCCTGCCTTCCCAAAAAACCTTTCCCGGTCTGTGTAAGCACAGGCTCAACCTCGGGGTTGGGAAGCACAGGGAGAGAGGGGGGAAAAATCCCTCAAGGGGAAGTGTCGGGGAGGAGAAAAAAATCCCCAAGGGGAGGTGTCGGGGGGGCATCCAGGCAGTTCCCAACCCCTGTAGCCTCTTCACCCACGGCTCTTTCTTCCCGGGAATTCCGCGCAGGAGAAGCGCCCGCTCGGAGCTAAGGAGAAGGAGGATGCGAGCGGGATGCTCAAAGCTCGGGAGCCGCAGATTTGCCCGCGGTATCCCACGGGGGTCAGCGCCTCCCAGCCACGCCAGCGGAGCAGGGACGCCTTTGGAGCATCCATAGGGATCGGGGGAGGCATCTGGGGTCCTTAGTGCGAAAACAAAGCCCTGCGGACGGCTCAGTTTTGGGGGGCGCGAGGAAATCTGCAGCGGGAAGCTCCGAACGGACACGCAGACACACACAGACAGACGCCGGGGTCGGGTCGGCGCTCAGGACGCGGTGCTGCGGTGACAGCGCGGTGACAGAGCCGGGGCTGCCCCCCCTGCTCCCCAAACCCCGACATTTTCCAGCCTGGGCAGCACCGCGGGGGCTCCCGGCGCTCTGCAAAACCCGCCTCTCCCCCCCCTCCCCAGCGCGACCCCTCCGAGGTGCTCTTCCCGAGCGAGAAATTCCTGAATTCCCGGGGTAAACCGAGCCGTTCCCGCGGCAGACAGGACTATCCGGAGCGACTGGAGAGAGCAGAGCAGAGCAGAGCAGAG